>NW_006921778.1:2600626-2606766 GCF_000298275.1 Orycteropus afer afer | reverse complement strand
TGTCCTGAAGGAAGTACAGCCAGAATGCTCCTTGGAAGCAAGAATGGCCAGACTTCATCTCACCTATTTTGGTCATGTTGTAAGAAGGGACCATTCCCTAGAGAAGATGTCATGCTTGGTAGGGTGGAGGGTCGATGAAAGAGGGGGAGGCCTCCAACAAGATGGATTGACACGGTGGCTGCGATGATGGGCTCAAGTATAGCATGGATTGTGGTGCTGGCGCGGGATCGGGCAGTGTTTCTTTCTGTTGTGCATGGGGTTGCTATAAGTTGGAAATGACTTGATGGCACTTAACAACAACAACAGCATGTTATATTATGTAGTGTATTTTATGGTGAAAAATTCCTGAAAACAATAAATATAACAGGAATCATTATCTAAAAAATGATAGAACTTCAGAAGCTGTTAGGGCAAAAGATTTCCAACTGAATGGTCACTGTATGAGGTAATTCTGTATCAGTTATGATTACATTGGCCAAACATCTTCCTAAATAATTATAGGGTTTATTTGCCTCACAAAGCAAAAGTTCTAGAGGTAAGCCATCTAAGGCTTGTATAACAACTCAGCTATTCACCAAGGACCAGATACCATCTATCTTTTTGCTGTACCATCTTTAGCATGCAGAATTTTTCTTCGTGGTCAGAAGATGACTGCTCCACTGTTATGCAGCTTATCTATATTGTAGGAGAAAGAAGGAAAATAATTTATTGTACATTTTAGTACCAACACTTACATTACTGCTAATTGCCAGGGAGTCTTGGAAATTATGTGTTTTAGCTTTTCAAGTCACTCTAACCCAATGCCATCAAGTCGATTCCAACTCAGTGACCATATAGGACAGAGAAGAACTGCCCCATAGGGCTTCTAAGGTTGTAATCTTTACAGAACTGACTGCCACATCTTTCTCCCACAGAGCAGCCAATGGGTTCGGAATGCTGACCTTTCAGTTAGCAGCCTAATACTTTAACCACCGTGCCACCAGGGTTCCTCTGTCTCTGTAGTAGAGAAAATTAAGGGAAAAGGGGTTCATGAGAGGCTTTTGGATAACTCATAGTATCCACCATAGTTCATCCCTTTGGTTACACAATTCCACAGTGTGTGTGTGTGTTTGTCTGTATGTTTATATATATATATATATATATATATATATATATATATATAATATATATATATATATATATATATATATCATATGGAATTCACACATTCCTTCATTCCTTTCCCACTGAAGACAACTGTTTTGGTTGCCTTCTGCTGCCACTCTGACAAGAATATACTATCAATGGGATGGCTTTAACAAACAGGAGTTTATTCTTACAATTTGGAGGCTTTAAGTCTGAGTTCAAAGTACCAGGCTCTAGGGGCTGGGTGAAAGCCTCTCAATCTTGAGCTTCAGCTCTGCCTCTTGCTCCTGGCCCACTGAAGCTGGAGGCTTTTCTTCACTCAGCTGCTGGCTACTGAGGCTGACCAACCCAAGGTCGACAAATAACAAGGCACAGTCCCAATATTACCAAACCACATGGCAGGTCATTCATTCACATCCACTAAAAGTCCCAAGATTGGCCGAACATGGCAGGCTGCTGAACAACGACTCGACCGCATGCAGGGTTCAAGCGTGCCATAAGCTAGAGACCATTCCCAAAGCTGCTTCTTACATATGGGAAGTAAACCACATCCCTAAAGCAGCTACTCAGCTGCTTGTGGTAGATCTCACCATGGAGTTGATTGCCAGTCTCATCATGGGGAATAACCACCACCAGCTGCTCAGCCACTCAACCAAGCCCAGCCAAGTTGACACACAACCTTAACTACCACAACAACCCTAACATCTCATCTAGTTACTACATTCAGATCAAAGTCCAGGATTTCTGTGTAATATCCAGTTCTCTCCAACAATTCTGACTGTGGTTCCATATGACTTGGAAACTTAAGTTTAAAAATAAAGATGTCTGTTTCAAGTACACCCAGTAAACAATGATGGGAAAGAGACAGGATAATTACAATAAAAACTCCCATTTACAAAAGGTAAGGATGGGAAGCAAACAGCCGATATATATCCTGCTGGACAGTAAAATGAGGCTATTTTCAGGTAGTGGAGTTTCTTTCCTTGGACTTGGGTACTAACCGCTGGGGAAATCCTCATTTATTTTTTCCTTGTTTTCTGGTTATACATTTTGAGGGGTACATTTTATGTTGACTATCTCTGAGGACCACATATGAAGTTAGCATTTATGTGTCTACTTTCCCTGGATGCTTCTCAGATTTTGCAACCATCTTTCTGTAACTTTGAATTCAGTGCCGGGGATCAGTGATGTTACTAGTGTTGTTGTCACCCAGTGCAGTACTTGTGCTACAGGACCAAACAGAAGCTTTAGTAATAGTTATTACCAATTTTAATCTTAGGAAAATATGTGATAAATATAGTTGTTGATTACATAAATGTACTATTTCTTAGATTATATGAATACTAAGAACAAAATTGTTTTGTAACATTTTTCTATGTTGAATTACAACATTATTAGTAACTGATCGGAAGTCTTTTATTTTTCTCCTGCTTTTCCTTTAATTACTACTTAATTCTCAAAAGAGTTATTGATAGAGGTTCACAAATACTAATTATCATAATATTGTAACTACAAACCAGAAAATTTGACAAAATCAGTGACTTTAAACACACTGGAAACAATGAAAACAACAGCATGTGCTTGCAGCGTGTGCAGACAAAACCACATGATTTCACGCATCCCTATAATGCAAAATAGTGGGTGATAATGACAGCTCTCATTGGAGCACATTAAAAGTTCTGCAAAAGTAAATTAGCATATAATTTTAGCCTTATAAGTTTTTGATACATGTAAAGTGGGCTTACGAAAAATGTTTTCTTGTCATAAATAACTACCAAAAAAACCCCCACCAAATTCATTGCCATCGAGTCCTTTCAGACTCATAGCGACCCCTCCTTGGGTTTCCAAAGAGATATCTCTATGGAAGTAGATTGCCCAATCTTCCTTCCAAGGAGTGGCTAGTGGTTTTGAACCGCCAGCCTTCTGGTTAGCAAATGCCTTAGGCACTACACCACCAGAGGGATATTTTTATAAAAAGTAATAAATTTCTGAAACCTATATGAAATTTTAGTCATTTTGATGTCACCCTCTCTGACATTGTCACCCAGTGTGCTTTGTACCTCCTTACACCTCCTTAGTGACTCCACTGGGGATTGTTTTAGAGTTGGCTAGTCACAAGTTGTCAACCAGTCTTGAGTTTGTTGTTTTTTTGTTTTGTTTTGTTTTGCTTAATTTTATTGTTTTGCTGTTGTTTTAGAAATGGAACTGCGCCCATAAAATTAGTAAGCTTCTATGTTGATTTTCTTTCCTTTGCACCTTCAAAACTATTCTATCATTCTCAGCCCTGCACTGTGCTTTGGAAAGCTGGCCTGTATATATGGCCTCAATAATTCCCTCGCTCTCTGGCTTTCTGTTGGTTGGCCAATGGGGACAGCCTGTAGGAGATCACAGGAAAAAAGGAGAATGAGATCAGCATGTCTTTTTGCCATATCTCTTTCTGCTGGGTTGCTATGGGCCTATCAAAAGTCTCAGCTTCTATCAAGGAGCCCTTTCTATAAAGCAGCCTTTTCTGAATTTTGATAACTTCTCCCTCCTCTTGCCCCTCAAATTCCAGGAGTAGTAATGACTCCCTACTATTATTAAAACACGATGCTATACTATCCTTTGTGGATTCCCCATGCTCTGCCCACAGCTTTGTAAGTAGTCATTTTTTAAAACTCTCCTCAGATTATTCAATTTTATGTGCCATCTATTTCCTTATAAAACTATCTGCTACAACTTCTAGCTGCTTCTTGTCAAATCTGTGTATAGGTATGTGTGTTCTGGAAAATTGCATGGTGTCATAAAAAGTTGCATGAGATATTTGAGAAACTTGAAATTTCTCTTGTGCAGTGGATAGAGAATCAAATCAGTTGTCGAATCCAACTCATACTGACCCTTCCTTGGGTTTCCGAGGAGATATCTCTATGGAAGTAGATTGCCCAATCTTTCTTCTGAGGAGTGGCTGGTAGGTTTGAACTGCCAGCCTTCTAGTTAGCAGTCAAATGCCTTAGGCACTATGCCGCCAGAGCTCCCAAAATCAATTGTAGATCACCATTATCAATTATTATTATACGGCAGAAGGTCATACAAATATTTGAAAAGCTGATCAAGAAAGTAATAGACTAAGGATACAATGAGGTGAATAATTTAATATTCAAAGAAACTCACTGATGGTTTTAAAAATTAGTGAGAGACATTGTTGTTATTGTTAGGTGACTTTGAGTCAGCTCCGACTCATAGCAACACTACGTACCACAGAACAAAACACTACCTAGTCCCAGGCCATTCTGACAATCTTTGCTATGCTTGAACCCATCATTGCAGCCACTGTGTCAATCCATCTCATTGAGGGTATTCCTATTTTTTGCTAACCATATAGTTTACCAAGGAGCTCTGGTAGCATAGTGCCTAAGGCACTTGACTGCTAACCAGATGGCTGGTGGTTCAAACCCAGCAGCCACTCCTCGGAAGGAAGATGGGGCAATCTACTTCCGTAGTGATACTGCCTCGGAAACCCAAGGAGGGTTCGCTATGAGTTGGGTCCAACTTGACGGCACATAACAACAACAACAACATAGTTTACCAAGGATCACTGGTGGAGTAGTGCCTAAGGCATTTGACTGTTAACCAGAAGGCTGGAGGTTCAAACCCACTAGCCACTCCTCAGAAGGAAGACTGGGCAATCCACTTCCCTAGAGATACCACCTCGGAAGCCCAAGGAGGGGTCCCTATGAGTCGGATTCGACTTAATGGCAGTGAGTTTGGTTTTGGTTTTTTATACTTTACCAAGCATGATATCCTTCTCCAGAAATTGGTCCCTTCTGACAACATGACCAAAGTAGATGAAACAAAGTCTAGCTAATCTCACTTATGAGGAGCATTCCAGCTGTACTTCTAAAACAGATTTGTTCATTCTTCTGGCAGTCCATGGTATTTTTGGCATTCCACTATCTGCTTCTGTACAGATTTATAGTCTTGGGAACCCCATGGGGGTCTCTATGAGTCAGAATCAACTGGATGGCAGTGAGGTTGGTTTTGTCAACACTACAATTCAAATGCATCAGTTCTTCTTTGGTCTTTCTTATTGATTGTAATTCACTTCTTATTCATTGTCACTCATTCATATGCATACGAAGCTACTAAAAATACCATCACTTGGGTCAGGTGCACCTTAGTCTTCAAAGTGAGGGATAGGTGTTGTTCTGGTTACCTCTGTGCTGCTCTAACAGAAAATACTACAAATGGGATGGCTTTATCAAACAGGAGTTTATTCTCTTAAAGTTTTGGAGGCTAAAAGTCCAAGTTCAAAGGCCTGAGCTCTAGGGGTTGGGTGAAAGCCCCTTGACCTTGGGCTTCAGCTCTGCCTCTGGTTCCCGGCCCACTGAAGGTAGAGGCTTTCTTCACTTAGGCAGCTGCTAACTGCTGAGGCTGACAAATCCAAGGTCACAAGTAAAAATGCACAGTCCTGATTGTACCAAACCACATGACCGGCCATTAATACAAGTCCATTGAAAGTCCCAAGATTGGCAGAACATGGCAGGCTACTGGATGAAGACTGAGCTACATGCAGGGTTCATGTGTGCCAAAAAGCTGGAGACCTTCCTCAAAGCTGCTTTTTATATACTGGAAAGAGGCCACATCTCTAAAGCAGCTACTCACCTGCTCCAGTAGACTCCACCATGGAACTGATTGCCAGTCTCACCATGGGGAATAACTACATCCAGCTACGCAGTCATTCAACCAGCCCAGCCAAGTTGACAACAACCTTAACTACTACAGGTGTACTATTATTACTCCCATTTTACAAATAAAGAGAAGTTAAGAGAGATTAAGTAACTTGGCCACTGTCTAACAATTATTAAGTAGCAGAGCTGAGATTTGAACTCAAAGTCTGGTTACAAACCTGGGCTATTAACTCAACCTACTGATTATAGGGTAGTACGTGGAAGGGAAATGTTTGAATGTCAGGTAGGTTAGTCTGGCATAGCACAAATAAATACTGGAAACCTCACATCCTGATTTTTTTTTTTTTT
>NW_006921778.1:2589937-2599216 GCF_000298275.1 Orycteropus afer afer | reverse complement strand
GTGTTTTGCAAATTCTACATTATTCTTTAGCGTTGCATAGTATTTCATTGTATGTGCATACCATAGTTTTCTTATCCATTCCTCAGTTGATGGACACCTAGGTTGTTTCCATCTTTTGGCTCACATCCTGAATTTTTGAAACCACATTGTATTGCTCAAGTTTAAATAAAGAGACAATTTTGGACCTCAGAAACAAACTCAGATCTTTTGGAAACCACAGAATTCTATGACTCTTAGAGACTAACCACTACAACAGGTTGAATTAGTTTCTCCTTTCTCTGTTTCCATAGTACTATGAGTACATGTCTGTTATAGCTTTTTTCACATTGTGTTGCAGTTGTTTATATGAGTGTCTATCTGCTCCTGGTCTGTGAGCTCTTCAAAGGAAAAATGTCTTATTCATCTTTATTGTTATATTATGGGGCATAAGTGAACTTCTACTAGGTTTTTTGTCATTGCCCATTATTTATTTTGTTGTTGTTGTTGTTATGTGCTGTCGAGTTGGACCCGACTCATAGCGACCCCTCCCTGGGTTTCCCAGGCAGTATCTTGCCCCATCTTCCTTCCGGGGAGTGACTGGTGGGTTTGAACCGCCGGCCTTCTGGTTAGCAGTCAAGTGCCGTAGCCACTATGCTACCAGAGCTCCCATTATTTAGTACCCAATTAATATTATCATTATTGAGGAAAATATTAAGATTTAATATTCAATATAGACTGTTCTGGTTTCCTAGTGCCACTGTGACAAGAAATATACCACAAACAGGATGGCTTGAACAAACAGGAGTTTATTCTCTTATAGTTTGGAAGGCTAGAAGTCCAAGTTCAAACTGCCAGGCTCTGGGGGCTGGGTGAAAGCCCCTCAACCTTGGGCTTCAGCTCTGCCTCTTGCTCCTGGCCCACTGGAGGCAGAGGCTTTTCCTCACTCAGACAGCTGCTGGCTGCTGAGACTGACAAGCCCAAGGTTGACAAAGTAAAAAAAGTACAGTCCTGATGTTACCAAACCACATGGCAGGCCATTAAAAAATTCAAGTCCATTGGAAGTCCCATGGTTGGCAAAGCATGTCAGGCTGCTGAGAAATGACACAGCTACATGCAGGGTTCAAGTGTGCCATAAGCTAGAGACTATCTCCAAGGCCTCTCCTTATATATAGGAAGCAGACCATGTCCCTAACACAGCTACTCAGCTGCTCAAAGTAGATTCCACCATGGAGTTGATTACCAGTCTCATCATAGAAACTACTATACCCAGCTGTCCAGCCACTCAACCAGGCAGCCAAGTGGACATACAAATTTAACTACCACAATTCCACCCCTTGTCAACTTGGTACCTGTACAGATCTTCAATGAGTGGCATCTGTACAGATCTCCTTCACTGGGTGGCTCTAATCCCCTAGTTTCAGAGTAGTAACCTCACCCCCTTTGCCTGGTGGACCCTGTTCCTCTCCCTCTTGGGCATGGTAGCCCTGCCCCCTCTCTCTTGCACAGTGGCTATGGCTCCATCCCACTGGCCCACATGAACAAGCAGCCCCACACTCCAGAACCAAGTTGGTGAAGGTCTCTCAGAAACCTAGGGGGCCATGGTGGTTCCACCCCCAGAGGCCATGGTCCTATCCTTTGAGGCTGAGGCAGCTCTGCTTCTCATTTCCTTGGTCTCTCTGCTTCTGCTGATTAATGCCGAAAGCAACCACTCCGCCAGAAATCTTCCTGCCCAAAAAGCACTCAACTTTCTTGTTCCGTGGGCTGGCCAACCTGCTACTCCATTTCAAGCTGGTATCTTCTACCAATTAAGGCCCAAAGGCAACCCACTCCACCAGGAAGCCACCTACCCAAAGCATCCAGCTTTCTCCTCTGTGGGTTGGTAAGGCTGTCACTGTTTCATGCCTGTCTCTGGACTCTGCTTCTGCCATCTTTTATGCTGATCTCTTGGTTCTATTCCTGCTGTCTCTCATGCCACATGCTAGGGTCTCTCTGCTGGGATCTTGGGTCAAGGACACACTCTACTCCTGTTTCCACATTTTAGGTATTTGTCAGAGCAGCACCCCACTTTCTCAGTACCATATTCTGTTCTGGTTCCCTAGTGCCATTCTGACAAGAATATACCACAAATGGGATGGCTTGAACAAACAGGAGTTTATTCTCTTACAGTTCGGAGGCTTTAAGTCTAAGTTCAAAGTGTCAGGCCCTAGGGCTGTGTGAAAGCCCCTTAATCTTGGGCTTCAGCTCTGCTTCTTGCTCCCAGCCCAGTGAAGCTAGAGGCATCTCTTTGTTCAGGCAGCTGCTGGCTGCTGAGGCTAACAAGCCCAAGGTAAACAAATAAAATGGCACAGTCCCAATGTTACCAAACCACATGGCAGGCCATTAATTTAAGTCCATTGAAAGTCTCAAGGTCTGCAGAGCATGGCAGGCTGCTGAACAATGACACAGCTACATGCAGGGTTCAAGTGTGCTATAAAATAGAGACCATTCCCAAAGCTGTTTCTTATATACGGAAAGCAGACCACATACCCAAAGCAGCTACTCAGCTGCTCCAATAGATTCTACCATGGGGTTAATTATTAATCTCACCATGGGGAATAACTACATCCAGCTGCCCAGCCACTCAACCAGGCCCAGGCAAGTTGACACACAAACTTAACTACCACATAGACATACATAAAAAACTTAAAAACTAAGCAACAAGAAATAAATAATATTAACAAACAACAACAAAAGAAATAAACCCTAGTTTCTCTAAATTGAGCTTTAGAGACATGAATAATAATAATAAAAAAAGATGTTTTATTCATTATGTCTTTAAAATGTTCTAGTTAGCTCAATTCAACTCCTTTAAAGGCCTGCTCCCAGGCCGGGGAGTTAAGCAGTGTCTATGATCATTTAATTTGAAAGCTGCAGAGACAAGTACGAGAGGTAACAGAAAAATTCATGTATTATTGTTCTCTTCTCCTGGTTTGAAAAGAAGGTTTACATAAATGTATTTCTGCATTATTCTATGAACAAATTCCTCTTCTGCTTGTCTAAGGAGGGAAAAGATTATCTAGATATTTAGTATATTTCATTTTCTGTTCCTTCAACGTCTTGGTGGGGTGCAGGATGTTGGATAGGAGTCTGTCTGGGAATGGTTATTATAAGTACTCTGTGTAGTTTTGTTTCCTTTATCTTATAGCTGGGCTAAATAATATGGATTTAGGCAGGGGCTCTGGTGCTATAATGCCTAAGGCATTTGACTATTAACTAGAAGGTTGGTGGCTCAAACTCCCCAGTCATTCCATGGAAGGAAGACTGGGCAACCTACTTCAGTAAAGATTTACTGCCTTGGAAACCCAAATGGGGTCACTATGAGTCGAAATCGACTCTGTGGCAGTAGTTTAGTTTTTTGGTTTTGGGAAGGTACATGCTGTCTCCTAAATCCCATCTTTGTGGCCCAGAAAATGAGCTCAAGTCATATGCTAATTTTTATTTATGGAAGGCACAGAGGAGCATTTTTGTTCAACAATATTTATTCACTTAGTGAATGCTGAGGACTACTTTGTGCTGAGCACCATGTAGGAACAAGATTAGCTTAAAATATATTAGGGAGAAAAGACAATCTCATATGGAATAAACAGTAAACCATATAGAAGATGATATATGATACTTTTTAAAATCAAACTTTCTATTTTGAAATAATTATAGGTTCACAAACAGTTGTAAGAAATAATACAGAATGAACCCACTTACCCTTCACCCAATTTCCCACAATGTTAATTAACATCTTACAAAAATATAGTACACTATCACAACCAGCTCATTGACATAGTGATATAGTCAAGAGTCAGATTGTGGAAACCCTGCTAACACAGGTGGGTCTTCCCGAGCTGAACACCAAACCTGCTTATTAAATAGCTAAGAAAGAAAAACAGTGATCTTTTGAAATATCCGTCATTTCTCAAGGAGTTGTAAGACTAACCGCTCTATCCTTCCACATTCTTTCTTCCTTTGGTTTCTGAACATCTAGGAGGATAGGATAATCTGCCCCAATACAAACCAGCGATGACTGAGTTAGCTGACATACTTCTGTCAGACACCTGCAAGAGGTTCTGCTAAGAAAGTTCCTCTAGATTAGAGGCTATTATCTCAATCTTATTCCAATCAAGGTAGCCTTGATTTTGCTTTGATTTAGAGTCTGTTTTTTTTTTTTTTTTTAAAGTGATAGTCTTGTGAGAGTTGTGCTCAGGCTGCTTGTCTGTCAGAGAAGGAGCTCAGCTTTTCACAATCTGGAGCCTCCAACCATAGAGGACTCTAAGACATCCAGGAAGAATAAAGGCATGAGGCTTTGAAGATCACTCATTAAATAGATTGTTTTGAGGAGAAAAATTTCTTAATGTAGCAGAATACAGAAATGTCTCAAGAAACATCAAAAATCCTACTGAGCACTCTGCCAAAAATCATAGGCAATAGTCTATTCTATTTTAAAGCTTTTGATTTACAGTGTAAGGTGTACAAATTAGAAAATAATGGAAGCAGTTATCATTCAACACCAATCTTATGCCAATACATTGCTTCTTGGCTTATGTTTTCTAGATGACTCAAGATCAAAACCATTTGAATACCATTTTGTATTTGTGTTTGAAGAGTTCATTGTTGTTGTTGTTAGGTGCCATTGAGTCAGACCCAACTCATAGTGACCACTCCTTGGGTTTCTGAAACGATATCACTATGGAAGTAGATTGCCCAACCTTCCTTCTGACGAGTGGCTGGTGGGTTTGAACTTCCAGCCTTCTGGTTAGCAGTCAAGTGCCTTAGGCACTATGCTAATACTTAAAAGTATTAGACATAAGTTGTTGTTATTGATAGCTACCGTCGAGTCATCCCTTGACTCATAGAAACCCCATATGACTGTAGAACTGCCATACAGGGTTTTCTAGGCTGTATCTTTATAGGAGAAGATCACCAGGTCTTTCTCCCATGAGACTGCTAAATGAGTTAAAACCACCAACCTTTCAGTCTAGACATGTTAGAAAGGAAAAATAAAAGTGATGGTTATTTTTATTGAAAATTATCAATAACTATCTTAATGTTTAAGTGGAAAGGATGTTGTGATAGTTGGAGCTGTGTATCAACTTGGCTGGACCACAATTCTGTGTGGTTTAAGCAATTGTGGTGTGGGTTGTTCCCATAATAGGATCAGATTAACATGTTGTGAGCAGCCAATCCATTGAAAGGAAATTTCCCCAGGGGTGTGGCCTACTTCCAATATATTTATGGACATCCTGGAAAAAGAGACACTCTTCTGTGGATTGGGATTCTGTTGTGCTGCCTGTAACTGTCCTTGAGTGAACAATCCACCATTCGGCCTGGAGATCTTGGATTCGTCATTGGTTGGAGTCAACAGCCAGTATACTGCCTGCCAACCTTGAGCAGCTGTGTGAGTTGAGAAAAGCCTCCATCTTGACATTTGATCCAAGAACTTGGGACTTGCCAGATTCTATAAGTGTGTGAGTCATTTCCCTAAGATAAAATTCTCTCTCTCTCTCTCTCTCAGCTTCACTGGTTTTGTTTTTCTAGAGAATCCAGTCTAACACAGATAGAAAAAAAAAAAAAAGAATTGTCTGATTTAATAAAAATTTACTTTCAGGTAAAAAGCATAACAAGATGCATTCAACTAGTTGAACAACTGACAGAACATGGCAAAACTTGAACACATTTTACTGATCCAGAGGGTAGCTGCCACATTTATCACATCCAAAATCTTTACTATAACAGAAGGTGATTTATAGTGACCAGTTAAAAATGTCAAATGAAATAATGAATGATAAGGCAAGTTAAGGGGAAATATAATAGATTGGAAGATTTACAATAGCTACCAGGCTTGGTTTCCCATATATACCTATAAGAAGACAACTAACATTTATCATTTAAATGAGGGACTAAATTATATCTAATGTGGCTTATTTTCCAGTCCTTTGCTTGATTTATCTTGATTTATTCAACCGGAGCATTTGTCATATACTTTACAGAAAGTAGTAATTCATATTTTTGTTAAGAAAAGATTTAAATGCACAATAGCCTAGAGCTGAAGAGGCTAGTCAGTCTCACAAATAAATATAATACCTTGTAAAGTTAAATAACAGGTGCTTCCATAGTTGAATTGTATCTGATACTATGGCACAGGAGACAGGACTTTTCAGGCCTGCTGAGTACTTCATCTAGAATCTATGGTTCTTCATCACAATGAGAAGTCAAGCATATACAAAGAAGAATGCATGTTGTAAGAGTATGCCTCTGGCACTTAATCCACTAAATTATCTGTAAAATCTTTCTTTGCTCTTCATGTAGATGTTTTTTGAACACATCAATATGATTTGTGGGTTCTTGGAGCAATTTGGGAAATGCTAGAACCCGATTACTTATAGATATTTTACTTGCTTCTGAAGTAAAAATTACACTCTTCAAAACAAGGCTTGTCAGAGAAATTAAAACAAATAAATAAAAATAGTAATACTAAAATAAAATAAATAATAGGAGAACTGGATGCCCTTTCCTATCCAGGTCTTCTTTCTGGACAGCTTCTACTAGTATACTATTCATTCTCCCGATCTGATATTTTCATATCTATCATTTTCAGCCTGGATTTGCATTCACATGCCTCCAAATGATTTTAGAGACTTTCCTACTGTTTGGGGGTCTAAGTTAAAAATAAGATGAAGTCATTTTTGCTGTCTCTGCATAGTTTAATCTCAATTGTGTGAACACACCAGACACTTCCACTAACCTTGCGCTGGTATCTTTGTCAGCAAAATACTTTTCAAAATTCATTTTACATACATTATTCCATCTTACCCTCATACCTTCATGAGTTAAGGGAACTATTATTATCCCAATTTTGCCAATGAGAAAAATAGGAAAGAAGAGATTATTTTGCAACATTCTAATGGCCTCTCATCATTTCTCCTATCCTGTCACCTGAGGACCAAACAGCATGCTTCCATCAAAAAGGAAGGATTCTTCAAGGTGGCAGTTATAACATGGTACACAAAAGGTGATCTGCTTGCTGTTTGGAAAAAGAATTGTCTGGGTCCTTTACATTCTAATGAAAATGATGGCATGCAGTTAGGTCTTAAATTATCCTCTAATGGGTGTTATCTGAGAGAGCAGTAAAAGGATTACAATGACTATTCCATTTTGTCTTGCTTAGTTTAGCAAATACGACTGAGGTAAATCCATCTTGTGCTTGTGTGTCTGTGCTGTCAGCCTCATTAAAATTAAGGAAATTAGGAAATTATTCTGCAGGACCATAATCACTGAGGAAGTATAAGGACACCATGCTCAACAAGTGATAGGGACAGTTATTGTGAGTTTATAGTGATGACAAACTACTAATTTAGTGGGACTGCCCCCCACATCTAAGCATCCATGACTGTTAGGATTCTTGAATAAGTTCTTGCACAAGGAAATTGTTTTTTGGAGTTTCCTCCCAAGAAAGGAAGGAGCTCTGGTAGTGTAGTGCCTAAGGCACTTGACTGCTAACCAGAATGCTGGTGGTTCAAACCCACCAGCCACTCCTTGGAAGGAAGATTGGGCAATCTACTTCTGTAGTGATACTGCCTCAGAAACCCAAGGAGGGGCTGCTATGAGTTGGGTCTGACTCTACGGCACATAACCACAACAACAACCCAAGAAAGGAAACACTCTTTGGAAGATTTGATATTTTACTGACTATTAAGAATTACATAGGTTCTAACATGCATTTTTTTGCTTTTAAGTTAAATGTAATGTTCATTTGCAGTTATGTTGTCAGAAGGGACCAATCCCTGGGGAAGGATATCATGCCTGGTAAAGTAAAGGGTCAGAAAAAAAGGGGAAGATCCTAGATAAGATGGATTGACACAGTGCCTGCAATGATGGGAGCAAGCATGGCAACAATTGTGAGGACAGCACAGGACTAAGCAGTGTTTCATTTTATTATTGTAGACATATTTCCTGATTCAGAGATGAAAAGCCATGTATTAACAACAACAACAAAACCCAAACCTACTGCCATGGAGTTGATTTCAATCCACAGTTGACCCTATTGAATCATATAGTTTCCAAGGCTGTAAATCTTTATGGAAGCAGATGCCTCATCTTTTCTCTGATACTTATCTTTCTCCCATGGAGTGGCTGGTGGCTTTGAACTGTTAACCTTTGGGTTAG
Source organism: Orycteropus afer afer (assembly GCF_000298275.1). Lineage (NCBI taxonomy): Eukaryota > Metazoa > Chordata > Mammalia > Tubulidentata > Orycteropodidae > Orycteropus > Orycteropus afer. Next base: position 2,591,044 of record NW_006921778.1, on the reverse strand, counting down.
CAGTTGAATGCTTTAACCACTATGTCACCAGAGCTCTACTATTAGAAAAGGAAAACAAATACACAAAAAAGCCTAGGTTGGTATGTAGTTGTTGTCGGTGCCATCAGATCAGTTCAGACTCAGCAACCCTATGTACAATAACAAACAATGTTTGAATTATCTTCAACAAAATTTTACTTGCATGTGATATTAATGATATTGTTTGGTAATTTCTGCATTCTGTTGGATCACCTTTCTTTGGAATGGGCACATGTTCTGGTTACCTAGTGTGGCTCTGACAAGAATATACCACAAATGGGATGACCTTAACAAACAGGAGTTTATTCTCTTACAGATTGGTAGGCTAGAAGTCCAAGTTCAAAGTGCCAGGCTCTAGCGGCTGGGTGAAAGCCCCTTAACTTTGGGGTCTGGCTCTGCCTCCTGCTCCTGTCCCACTAGAGCTAAAGGTGTTTCTTCTCTCAGAGAACTGCTGGCTGCTGAGGCTAACAAGCCCAAGGTTGACAAGTAAAAAGTAAAAAGGCACAGTCCTGATGTTACCAAACCACATGGCAAGCCATTAATTCAAGTCCATTGTAAGTTCCAAGGCCAGCAGAGCATGGCAGACTGCTGAACAATGACATGTCTACATACAGGGTCCAAGTGTGTCATAAGCTAGAGACTATCCCCAAGGCTTCTCCTTATATACAAGAAGCAGAGCACATTCCCTAAGGCAGATACTCAGCTGCTTGTGGTAGAACTCACCATTGAGTTGATTGACAGTCTCATCATAGGAAATAATTACCACCAGCTGCCCAGCCACTCAACCAGGCCCAGCCAAGTTGACATACAAATTTAACTACTACAACACAGGTATGGATCTCTTCTAGTGGGTTGATGAGATAGCTGTCTTCCAAATTTCTTGTCATAAATGAGTGAGGGCCTCTAGTACTGCATCTGTTCTTTAATTTTTTTTTTTTTTAATTGTGATGTGGGTGAAGATTTACAGAGCAAATTCACTTTCCATACAGCAGTTCATATACACTTTGTCTCATGACATTGACCACAGTTTACCACAATGCAACAGCTCCCCTCCCAATTCCTCCCCATAGTTACCTATTCCCAGTGTCC
>NW_006921778.1:2580645-2582002 GCF_000298275.1 Orycteropus afer afer | reverse complement strand
TCCCTTCAAGGCTCAGGGGTCCAGGATTATCTTCTGTGTCTGTGTTAATTGGTTTCCCTTTTCTTTGTTGAAGAGGGCTGTGCAATCTTTATGCCTAGTCCACCATCTTACTGAAACTCCTTGCATCTGTTTTTTAAACATCTCAGTGAACATTCTGTCAATTCCTAGAGGCTTTTTTTCACCAATTCCTTCAGCGCAGCTTGGACTTCTTCCTTCAATATGATTGGTTCTTGATCATATGCTACCTCTTGAAATGGAAGCACATCAACCAGTCCTTTGTGGTACAGTAACTCAGTGCATTCCTTTCATCTTCTTTTGATGCTTCCTGCATCATTCAATGTTTTGCCCATAGAATCCTTCAGCATCACAACTCAAGGCTTGAATTTTTTCTTCATTCTTTCAGCTTGAGAAATGCCAAGTGTGCTCTTCCCTTTTGTTTTTCTAAATCCAGGTCTTTGTGCATCTCATTATAATATTTTGGTTTGTTTTCTTGATCTTCCCTTTGAAATCTTCCCTTCAACTCTTTTACTTCATCATTTTTTCCACTCATTTTAGCTACTCTTCATTCAAGATCAACTTTCATAGTCTTCTGAGATCCATTTAGTTATTTTCTTTCTTTCCTATGTTTTTAATGACCTTTTGCTTTTTCCTTGTATGATGTTCTTCATTTCATCCCATAACTCATTTAGTCTTCAGTCATTAGTGCTCATTGCTTCAAATCTATTCTTACGATAGTCTCTAAATGCAAGTGTATTGTACTCAAGGATGTATTTTAGCTCTCATGGATTTGTTTTAATTTTCTTCATCTTCAACTTGAGCTTGCATATGAGTAATTGATTGTTCCACAGTTGACCCCTGGTCTTGTTCTTACTGATGATATTGAACTTCTCCATCATCTCTTTTCACAATTACAGTAGATCTGATTCTTGTGTATTCCATCTGGTGAAGTCCACATGTAGAGTCACTGTTTATGCTGCTGAAAAAAAAAAGGTATTTTCAATGAGTAAGTCATTCATTGGTCATCCAAAATTCTATCATGAAATTTCTATTGTCATTTCTGTCACAAAGGCTATATTTTCCAATGCTTCATCTTTGTTTCCAACTTTTGCATTCCATTCACCAGTCTTTATCAATACATCTTGATTGCATGTTTGATGGGGTCACTGGTAGTCAGAATTAACTCTATGGCAACTGGTTAACTGGTTAATTACATATATTGTAGATATAAATAGTTGTTAATCATGGTAACACTGTTATTTCATAATATTCTCTTCATATGTTATTTAGACAAAAGGACAGAAGATGTAGACTTATGGGATGATTATAAAATAATTTATACCTAAAGTTCTATTATATG
>NW_006921778.1:2562631-2579995 GCF_000298275.1 Orycteropus afer afer | reverse complement strand
TGGCGCGGGATCGGGCAGTGTTTTATTCTGCTGTGCATGGGGTCACTATGAGTCGGAAACGACTCGACGGCACTTAACAACAACAACAAAGTTCTATTGTGTTGGTTTAACAACACAAAGAGAAATTGAAGGTTGATCGATTATCCTGTGAAGTTTATCTTTGAAGAAATTCAGCCTTGGTGATTCACAAGAACATAAAATGCTTTTCTCCAAAAAACAGATACTATTTTTGCCTGATGTGTTTGGTCAATTACCTTGATAGTTCAGTTAGAATTATCCATGAAAACGTTTAAGTAAGAATATTTTAAATTAGAAGCTCTGACTGAGGTATCAAGACACAAAAGATACAACATCCCAAAGTCAGATGCCATCCTAAGATAAAATTTTCAAAGAAAATTTCTGAAAATTTATTTCATGACTCTTTTTTTAAAATAAATTTATATTTTGAAATAGTTTAGCACTCCAAAGAAAATGCAAAATAATACAGAGGCTCTCTATGTACCCTTCATCCAACTTCATCCAATGTTAATATCTCACATAACCATTACACAGTTACACCTCAACATAAAGAAAACAAAAATTCTCGCAACCTGTCCAATAAACAGTTTCATGATGGATGGAGGATAGACTGAAGTTGTGAAGGACTTCCTATTACCTGGTTCTATAATCAACACCAATGGAAGCAGCAGTCAAGACATCAGATGACATATTACATTGAGCAAATCTTCTGCAAAAGACCTCCTTTAAATGCTGAAGAACAAAGATGTCTCCTTGAAGACTATGGTGCACCTAACCCAAGCCATGGTATTTTCAATCACCTCTTGTGTATGTGAGAGCTGGACAATGAATAAGGAAGACCAATGAAGAGTTGATGCTTTTGAGTTGTGGTGCTGGAGAAGAATGCTAAGAGTATCATGGACTGCTAAAAGGCCTAACAGATCTGTCCTGGATGAAGTGCAGCTGGAATGTTCCTTAGAAGCAACAATGGCCAGACTTCGTATCACCTACTTTGGTCATGTTGTCAAGAAGAACCATTCCCTGGAGAAGGATATCATGCTAGGTAAAGTGGAGGTCAACAAAAAAAGGGGGAAGTCCTTCAAAAAGATAGATTAACACAGTGGCTGCAATGACATAGCAGGGATAATGAGGCTGGTACAGGGTCGAGCAGTGTTCTGTTCTGTTGCACATAGAGTCACTATGAATTGGAGATGACTCGATGGCACCTAACAACAACAGAGTTTTGAGACCAAAAGAACTAGATGGTGCCTGCTACCACTGTCATCCACTCAGAGGGGGATTGGTGCAGGAGATCCTGGATAGAGTATGAGAACAATGTGAAACAAAACTCAAAATCATTAAAAAAAAAAAGAAAAAAAAAACAGTTTTGCTGGTCTGATAGAGCCAGGTGAGACACCTGAGACTATGGTCCCTAGTTACCCTCAGGTCTGGAACTGAACTCACTCCTGTGGCTTCCAGCCAAACAATAGGCAAGTATATAAGGTAAACATTTAAATTAGGTAGAGACATTCTTTGGAGCACTGAATCTTGGGAGAACAGAAGGGCAGTGTTTGCACAGGGAGATAGCTGAGGGGTGGGGTGGGAGTGCATGGGAGGGAAGGAAACAGGGAAGAGATAACTATAGCGAGGAAGTGGAAAGAGAGTTGTTCTATTGTGGGGAATGGTAACCAATGTCATGAAACAAAATGTGTATGAACTGCTGTATGGAAAATGAATTTGCTCTGAAAACTTTCACCTGAATCACAATACCAAAAAAAAAAAAAAAAAAACTAGAGTTATATAACTCTTAGAATCCTCATCTATGATGAACATATAAAAGTGTCAGGTTGCTGAAAACCAAAATAAAGATTTGTGAACTGTCAGTTTTTTAGAGAACTCTGGGTGTGCTGTGGATCCTCACTATACCCCCATCCACAAGATGATAGGATGAGAATTACTTCTTTGTTCATCTCATGTAAGAAGAAAGGAGCATCAAAGATATATGTATCAAGTTCAAAAGCTCTGATGGCATAGTGCCTAAGGCATTTGACTGTTAATCAGAAGGTTGGCAGTCCAAACCCACTAGCCACTCCTCAGAAGAAAGATTGGGCAATCTACTTCTGTAGTGATACTGCCTCGGAAACCCAAGGAGGGGTCGCTATGAGTTGGATTCTACTCCATGGCAGTGAGTTTGTTTTTTGGTATATCAAGTTCAGAGTTTTGCCTTTTATATGGTGCTAGACATATTAACTTCTCAATTGAGACTGTCACTGAAACCAAAAAACAAATACTGCACTCAAGTTGGATCTGACTCATAGGGACCCCATCCTTGGGTTTCTGAGGCAGTATCACTACAGAAGTAGATTGCCCAATCTTTCTTCCGAGGAATGGCTGGTGGGTTTGAACCACCAGCCTTCTGTTTAGCAGTCAGATGCCTTAGGCACTACGTCATCAGAGCTCTGTCACTAGCAGTTGCTAAAATGTCAGATATTTTATCAAAAGATGATGAAGAAAGTTATAGAAATGTTCAAATTTTTATCTAAGAGCAAAGGAAAAATTTTCCCATCAAATAAATACAAAAGGAAAAAAATATATGAATTTACAACCCTGCTCTTTGTTCAGTCTGCCATTTACATATATGTTAGGTAACTGCAGATCCACAACAAATGGATATTTTCCAAGAGACCCAACTGTCTGAAAAACTACAGGGAGAAAGAAAAGGTGTTAGGGTAACCATATGGGTGTTTGTTTTGATTTTGGTTGTTTATTTTCTTACAATTGACAGCTTTTTATGCTTCTATAATTCAAGGCAAGGGTTCAATGACAACAAAAAATTATCTTCCTGAGATATAAGACTTCAAAGGAAAATTCTACTTTCTCTTGAAATCTCGCACAAGCACATCTCTAATTTTATTTCTACTTCTATAGCTCTCGTTTCAACTTCATCTTAGCAAAATTGTCATTGAAATCTACTTGGGAGAAAAAAAAGAATGTTAGTCACATGCTGATGGTCATTTTTATCTGTCTGAACACAGACGAAATGCCTGCAGATCTTACCCTTGGAAGTTATCTTTTATCACCAAGCTCTCCTTTGTACCTCACCTCCCTGCTCGCAGTTGGCCATTTGCCTCCTACCAATTCTGCATCCTCCCCATCCTCCGCACTCAATGGAGTTTTTTCTTTTGATCTATCTTTTCAGTTTTGGGTTATTCCTAGGGCTTTTATAATCCCTCAAATCTCAGATTTGTTCCACTGTATGTTTAATTCAAAATCAAACATCTTCACCTCATTTCTCTCTCTCTCTTTTTTTTTAAAAAATAATCATTGTGATTTGGGTGAAAATTTACAGAGCAAATTCATTTTCCATACAGCAGTTCATACACATTCTGTTTCATGACATTGACTGCAATTCCACACAATGTAACAGCTTTCTTCCCACTTCCTCCCAGTAGTTACCTCTACACTGTGTCCTTCCCTCTCATGCACTCCCAGCCCTGCCCCGACCTATCTCCCTGTGCAAAAACTGCCCTTGTATTTTCCCACAATTGATCAATCACTCCAAGGAGTGTATCAACCTGATGTAAATGTTTACCCCATATGCCTGTCTATTGTTTGCCTGGAAGCCGGGATGAGTTCAGGTCCACATCTGAAGGGTAACTATGGACCGTAGTCTCAGGGGTCTCACCAGGCTCTATCAGACCACAAAATCTGGTCTTTTTTTGTGTGTGATTTTGAGTTTTGTTCCACATTATTCTCCCACTCTATCCAGGATCTTCTGCACCGACGCCCCTCTGAGTTCACTTCATTTCTTGTGGGTAAAAAAATTAATCACCTTTCTCCCTTTGTTACTATGGCTGATCTTGTCAATTTATCTCTTGTGTTTCCCATTTTGCCTAGCACGGTACCTTAAACATAATAGAAACGCAATAAACATCTGTTGAATGGATAGATTTCTTCCATTAAGAAAGGAGATGAAAGGATAATTAATGAAAGCAATTAGCCAGATTAAGTTTTTTAAAACTTTCTCTTTGTACATATGTGAGACTCAATATTTGTACATACATTTAACCTTACAAAAATTAGGTAACTCCAGTTGAATAAATAATTATATTTACAAAAAATATATAAAAGAATACAAGAGATACAATTAACAGTGTTATTGCTGGAGAATTAGGAAAGGAAAATTGTTGGAGCAATGAAGTCACTGGACTTCTACATTTTACTGTTCACACTTCAACATTGTCTTAATTTTTTTATGAACATGTATTAATTTTCAGTATTAATTTTCAAGATTATATTGGCTCAGCAAAAAGACAACAGAGGTACTGTGGTGCTAAACTTTTGAACTCTATCCTTCATTGACTCATATTAGGGAATACAAAATTAAATGCTTCCAGAGAAAGACATTAATGCAGTCTTAAATAAATTGGACTGTGTATGTTGTTGCTGTTGTTGTTGTTAGATGCTGTCAATTGGACCTATAAGCAGCATTACGATCGATGTAGAAAAGATTGAAATTGTCAGACTTCACATTGCTTGGCTCTACAATGGATGCCAATGGAAGCAGCAGTCAGGACATCAGATGATGTATAGCACTGGGCAAGTTGTCTGCAAATGTCCTCTTTCAAGTGCTGAAGAGCAAAGATATCTCCTTGAGGACTAAGGTGCACCTGACACAAGCCATGGTATTTTCAATCACCTCATATGCATGTGAGAACTGGACAGTAAAGAAGGAGGACCAAAGAAGGCTTGATGCTTTTGAGCTGTGGTGCTGGTGAAGAATGCTGAAAGTGCTGTGGACTGCTAAAAGAACTAACAGTTCTGTCCTGGAGGGAGTGCAGCCAGAATGCTCCTTGGAGGCGAGAATGGCCAGACTTCATCTCACATACTTTGGTCATGTTGTCAGAAGGGACCATTCCCTGAAGAAGAATGTTATGCTTGGTAAAGTGGAGGGTCAATGAAAGAGGGGAAGACCCTCAATGAGATGGATTGACACTGTGGCAACAGCGATGGGCTCAAGTATAGCAAGAGTCATGGAGCTGGCTCAGGACTGGGTGGTGTTTTGTTCTGCTGTGCATAAGGTTGCTATGAGTCGGAGACGACTCAACAGCCCCTATCAATATTAAGATACAATTTTTTAAATTTAAGATGCAGACCAAACAAAACATGTCTGTGGTTCAAATCTAACCTGTGGATCACCAGTTTACAAACAGTGACTTAGGTAGTTATCTGGAGTAGGTTTATTGTTGTTGTTAAAGTTTTTTAAACTGGTGAAGATGATTTAAGAATTGTACCCACCCCTTGCCAATTTTCCTTCTGTCCAACATATTAGTTGATATTCCAGAGCCTTCTAAGCACTCTAAGAATTCTCATGAATGATGACTGAGCTTTGAAGTCTCTATGAACTTATAAACTGATTCCCAATCGGCCTTGTATTCTGGGCCCAGTCACAAAGAATAAGGTCTAGGATATAGGTAGCAGTGTATCATTAGAGGGCTGTAAAGGCCAAGTGAAATTACATTAATAGAAAGGAATCAGTCTGGTGGCAAGAAGTGGTCTTCAAAACCTAGTGTTATGGCCAAGAAACAACAACAACAAAAAAAAAAACCCACTGGCATTGGGTTGATTCTGACTCATAGTGACCAAAATTGGGTTTCTAAGTGTTATGGCCAGTTGGAATATAAAACTCCAAAACTGTCATTAAGGCCACAATTTAGGATATACTTAACATGATGTTTGGGTATGAGAAAGTTATGTGCAGGGATCAAAAAAAAAAAAGATTTGTTGTTGTTGTTGTTAAGTGCCGTTGAGTTGTTTCCGACTCATAGTGACCCCATGCACAGAAGAACAAAACACTGCCCAATCCCGCACCAGCCCCACAATCCCTGCTATACTTGAGCCCATCATCGCAGCCACCGTATCAATCCATCTCCTTGAAGGCCTCCCCCTCTTTCATCGACCCTCCACCCTACCAAGCATGACATCCTTCTCCAGGGAATGGTCCCTTCTTACAACATGACCAAAATAGGTGAGATGAAGTCTGGCCATTCTCACTTCCAAGGAGCATTCTGGCTGCACTTCCTCCAGGACAGATCCGTTAGTTCTTTTAGCAGTCCATGGTACTTTCAGCATTCTTCGCCAGCACCACAACTCAAAAGTATCAACTCTTCTTTGGTCTTCCTTATTCATTGTCCAGCTCTCACATGCATACCAGGCGATTGGAAATATCATGGCTTGTGTCAGGCGCACCTTAGTCCTCAAGGAGATATCCTTGCTCCTCAGCACTTGAAACAGTTCCTTCGCAGTTGACTTTCCCAATGCTACACATCGTCTAATGTCCTGACTGCTGCTTCCGTTGGCATCGATTGTAGAACCAAGCAAAGTGAATTCCTTGACAACCTCAATCTTCTCTCCATTTATTGTGATGGGAGTACAGATATTTAGGTAGGGAGATGGAATCCCTCCCAACTTCTGGCCTCGTATTCAAGATTGAGCCTTTAGGGAAGAATAATCCAGAATAGCCTAATAGAGTCTTGTTTCCCATTTAAATCATTTGTAAGAGTGTTTAGTAGAGACCATTAAGATAGTGCCATTCACCAGGTGAATGAATTCCCTCTAGCCACATGCTAAATTACATCATGGTAAATATTTTTGCACTACACATAATATTGGCTGTGTCACTTACCTACATTATCTGTCTTAGTTATGTAATGCTGCTATAACAGAAATACCACAAATGGATGACTTTAGCAAACAGATATTTATTTTCTCACACCTTAGGAAGCTAAAAGTCCAAATTCTGGGTGTTGGCGCTAGAAGAGGGCTTCCTCTCTTGGCTCTGGAGGAAGATTTTTGTTTCTTCCGCTTCTGCTGCTTGTTTCCTCAGAGATCTCCATGGTGTCTTGGCATCTCTCTCACACTACCTCTCCTTATTTGTGTTTTTTCTCTCTTCAAGAGACATTGACTCAAGATATACCCTATATTAATCCTGCCTAATTGACATAACAAAGACATCCTATTCCAAAATGAGATTATAATAACATGTGTAGCAGTTAGAATTTACAACAGATATTTTGGGGGTACTTAATTCAATCCATAACACTAGCTATTGAAAATTCAGCTGAAGATGCAAAAATAAGTAAACATTAATCAACAAAAGCCCTCAGAGCATTCAAAACCACCTTCATAATCAGGCAATAATGGTAACGTGGAGACTGACAGAGCAGTGGCAGGGATTCAGGTAAGGGGAGGGACCCAGGCCCCACCCCTAAGAGGCACATTCCATTACAGTAATTGGCTTTGTCTGCTGAAGCTGCTCTTTGAAATCTTCTGTTCAGCTCTTTTATCTTGTCAACCTGCAATAAGCTGGTGACACAATTTTGCTTACTGAAAGAGGATGACTTGAGGCACTTACTGATGAAGATTGAAGAATACAGTCTGCAGTATGGATTCCATCTCCATGTAAAGAAAACAAAAATCCTCAAAACTGGACCTATAAGCAGCATCACAATACATGGAGAAAAGATTGAGGTTGTCAAAGACTTCACATTGCTTGGTTCTACAATCGATGCCAATGGAAGCAGCAGTGAGGACATCGGTCAACATGTAACACTGGGCAAGTCTGCTGCAAAGGACCTCTTTCAAGTGCTGAGGGGCAAAGATGTCTCCTTGAGAACTAAAGTGCACCTGACACAAGCCATGATATTTTCAATCATCTCATATGCATGTGAGAACTGAACAGTGAACAAGGAAAACCAAAGGAGAATTGCTGCTTTTTAGTTGGGTGCTGGGTAAGAATGCTAAAAGAACTAACAGATCTGTCCTGCAGGAAGTACAGCTGGAGTGCTCATTGGAAGCAAGAATGGCCAAACTTCATCTCACATACTTTGGTCATGTTATCAGAAGGGACCATTCCCTAGAGAAGGATGTCATGCTTGGTAAGGTGGAAGGTCCACGAAAGAGGGCAAGGCCCTCTACGAGATGGATTGACATGGTGGCTGTGGAGATGGGCTCAAGTATAGCAAAGATCACGGAGCTGGTGCAGGACCAGGCGGTGTTTCGTTCTGCTGTGCATGGGGTTGCTATGAGTCAGAGACAACTCGACGGCACCTAACAACAACACTGGTAATGTGGCTTAGTGCAGAAGCACTTATCTACATAGCATTGTGCTCCTTGATACACAACAGTAAGGAAACAGGGTCCCTGTTTCTTCAGTTAAAATAGTTGAGAAGCAGAAAGTAAACACAACATCTGGCATGTAGTAGATGTTCAATAAATGTATGAGTATTGGACACAAAATACTGCTACAATTATCCTTACAGGGAGAGAGAAGATAGGTGCTGTGAAAAGGTGACACAAGGCTTAAAATAATGTATCTGTTAATGATATCAGTGGTAGTGTTCTCCAAAAAATGTTGGGGCCGGCCCTAGAATGGCACAGCCAGTAGTCCACACCAGAGTTCAAAAGAGAAGATAGTTTAATTAGGAAGTGCACCAAAGAGAGACACACAGGTTCTCAGTGATTCCAAAAAACACCTGCTCTGCTTAAATGTTTACAATCAGGGGTTCTTACACTAAAGAAAAAAGAGATACAACAGTATGTAGGATTAATTAACAATTTTCCAAAAGTTAGATAGGACAATGGGTAATTAAGAAAGGACTGTTTCCTGTGAGTCCCTAGCAGTCAGGTAATCCTTAAGAGAGGTCATTGGTGTTTGTCATAGCCCAGGTGGCCAGTACTAAAGCCTAGCCCAGGAGCCTTTATCGACATAGATGGCTGTGTCTTAGATCACAGGACGCAGCAGGAACTGATGATAACTGTAATGTAGAGAGAAAATTAGTTAATTATAACACAAGATTGAACCCAAATTTTTAAAGAAATGGCATCTTAACTAAAAATATGGAGTTTTATTCTAATAATATGGAGCCAGGCCTACCAAAACAAAAATCTTTATCATCATAGTAGGAATATAGTTTCTGAGAGCATCATAACTCCACAAACAAGTCTGCTGTTCTGCTGTGGTTACAAAGGTCGGTTCTGGATATGCCTATTGTTGAGAAGGCAATCGAATGCCTGGGTTTGATTTCTAACAGCTGTCTGTGTGAACGTGGGCAAATAGATGAACTTTGTTTAACTTTGTTTTCCCCATCCGACTCAATGGCATATAACAACAACAACAACAAAGTCAATGAGTTAACACATTTAAAAATCTTAGAACTATGCCAAGCACATGAAAAATATTAATTTTAGCAACAGTGTCATCATAACAAAGTAGAATATATTCAGGATAATTTAATTACTAAGGCAGAGAATTAAATAATGAATGTATAGAAGATATTCTTCCAAAATTATTAAAACAGAAAGGTTTGATTTCCTAAAGAGCTAATTTTCAGCTATCTGAAAAGTTTACGTTGAATACCTCATTGATGAGCATATCAACATAGCTCAGAGCAGTGTTCTAGTTAAGAACCAATTCTGGAACCAGACTGCCTGGATTTCAGTCTCAGCTCTGTTACTTTCCATCTGTGTTGCACTGGGCAAGTTAATTAACTGTACTTCAGTTTTCTCATCTATAAAACTAAGATAATAGTAGAACTATTATTAGGGCCACATTATAACTTTCATGGGCCCTAAACGTATTTGCCTTTGTGGGCTCCTTTCTCAATAAAATAATATTAAAAATTAGATTTTACAATGACACTGATATACAGACATATATAATCTGGCTAGATTCATTATTAATACTCAGTATTATTACATGCATTTTGTTCTTCTGATTTTAAAATAAACTTAAATAAAACATTTTGCCAAGGACCCTAGGCACAGTGCAAGGCGCTCTGGTGGTAGAGTGATTAAAGCATTGGGCTACTAACTAGAAGTTTGGTGGTTCCTACTTCCATAGTGATACTGCCTTGGAAACCCAAGGAGGGGTCGCTATGAGTCGGGGCTGACTCGATGGCAAGTAACAACAACAACAACAACAGTCACTCTACAGGAGAAAGATGAGACAGTCTGCTCTGTAAAGATTTACAGTCTTGGAAACACAATGGGACAGTTCTACAGTTCATCCTAGAGGGTCACTATGAGTTAGAATAGACTCAGTGGCAGTGTTTTTGTTGTTGTTGTTGTTGTTGGTTTTGGTTTAGGCACTGCCTTTGGGATAAAACAACACTGATTGTTGTGAGTACCAAATTAATTAGTATTTGCAAAGTACTTGGAACAGTGCCTGACACAATAGTAAGCACTATATGAATGTTTGTTAAAGAAATAAAATTTAAAGTGTCAGACAAACCAGATGTTACTTCCTTCTAAACTTCCTTCCTGCTCCCCATGACATTACAGAAAGTAAATTCTTTTTGAAAATGCCGTTATAGATTTTCCCACCCACAACTTGTGGTTAGCAGTAGCATCTCAGAAATGATAAAGTCTTCAGAAGAATAAATTAAGAGCACAAAATGTGTCTGATTAAATTCTATTTTGTTAGAAATAAGTGAAGTGCTGAGCACTGTTTGCACCTCTTCCCCAACTCAACACAACTTCTAAGGCTCTGAGCAAGATGTTGCTGCACCTAGCATCCCAAATGGGGAGAATTTGCTCTTTGATTTCCAGGTTTCACTATCAGGAGCAATCGCCTGCATCAATGTGCTGTATATATTACTAAAATTGCTAAACCAAAGAAAGAAATTATGAGGTTCCCCCCACATACAGACTAAAACACACAAAAAAGAATGTTTTGAGAAGTAGTAGTCATTTTTTTCAAATATTATATTTATATTAAATACATAATAGATGGCTGAATTTTTATTATGAGGATTCATTTCCATCATGTTGTTATTAGTTGCTGTTGAGTGGGCTCCAACTCACAATGACCTTATGTATAACAGAACAAGATGGTGTCTAGCCCTGTACTATCTGTGATCATTAGTATGTTTGATTCCATTGTTGCAGCTGTTGTGTAGTGCCTTCCAACCTTATGTCCAAAAATATTGTATAGTGATCCATAGCATTCTCATTGGCTAATTTTTGAAAGTAGATCACCAGGCTTTTCTTCCTAGTCTGTCTTACTCTGGAAGCTCCACTGAAGCCTGTTCATCATGGGTGACCCTGCTGGTATTTGAAGTGCTGGTGTGGTAGTTAAAGTTGTATGTCAACTTGGTTGGGCCTGACTGAATGGCTCAGCAGCTGGTGGTAGTTATTTCCCCTGATGAGACTGGAAGTCAACTCCGTGGTGGGATCTACCACAAGCATCTGAATAGCTTTGGGAATGGTCTCTAGCTTATGGCATGCTTGAACTCTGCATGTAGCTGTGTCGTTGTTCAACAGCCTGTCATGCTCTGCTGACCTTGGGACTTTCAATGGACTTGAATTAATGGCCTGCTGTGTAGTTTGGTAACATCGGGACTGTGCCTTTTTACTTGTCAACCTTGGGCTTGTCAGTCTAAGCAGGCAGCAGCTGAGTGAAGAAAAGCCTCTAGCTTCAGTGAGCCAGGAGCAGGAGGCAGAGCTAAAGCCCAAGGTTGAGGGGCTTTCACGCAGCCCCTAGAGCCTGGCATCTTGAACTTGGACTTAAAGCCTACAAACTATAAGAGAATAAACTCCTGTTTGTTCAAGCCATCCTATTTGTGGTATATTCCTGTCAGAGTGGCACTAGGTAACCAGAAAAGCTGGTGACATAGCTTCCAGCATCTTAGCAACATATAAGGTATCATAGACAAAATGACAGACAGGTCATGGTTCTATCACATACCAAACCCATTAGCATCTAGCTAATTCCAATTCATAGTGACCCTATAGGACAGAGTAGAATTGCCCCATAGGGTTTTCAAGGCTGAAATCTTTAGAGAAGCAGACTACCACATCTTCATCCTGCAGAACAGCTGGTGGGTTTGAACTATGGACCTTTCAGTTCCCATCTGAGCACTTTAACCAGTGTGCAAAAAATCAGCCATCAGTAAGTTCCTTCAGGATCTGGAAAATGTTTAATTATCCTTGTTTTACCTCTCAAAGACTATCAAGGGCTTAGCATACACTTTTTGGCCCCACTTGACCATTTAAGTCACACCCTCACCCACATATAAAATAAAATTCAAGCACATCAACCACTGTTTTAATTATGCTTCAGAATATCCTGGTCACATTTGCATCTTGATTTCTACTTTTTTTTTTTTTTCCTTTTCTTTTATCTCCTCTGCTTCAAACGCATGACCCCATTGCCCCATCTCCAGCTGTCTCTGATGGCCATTTGCCCTATGGATTTGGAGTTCATCCTTACTATCTGGTGTTCAGACATCAGCCTATCTCACTCCTCTGAGAGCCATGATCTCCCCCTCTCATAAGGGTCAGTTACATAAATTGTGAGGCGAATGTCAAATGAAAATGTGGGGCCCCTTGCATAAAAAGCAGAAAGAAAAAAGGTTTTTATTTCTTCTATGGTGTCTCTCTTGAATTGTCATTGTGGTTTTTATTTTCTCTTTGATGTACTTCCACAGATGCGTGAACATTTATAGGATGAATAGACACCCTCACAGGTGCCCTGGGGCTCAGTCTCATAACTTGGCCTGCGGCACATGAGGGGCACACACGTGCCTGAACCCAACCCTTCTTGCAGCCACATCCAGGTCCCTGCCAGGGGCAGAGGACAGTGGTAGTCACTGGACAAGGCCAGGAGAGCAGGTAGTTGAGAATCCATGCCTGAGAGGCAGGAGATTGTGGAAAGGAGGATAGCTTATGAACTGTGGCTCCAGGGCCCTGGTTCATATTCCACTATCCCATAGACTTCACTTACAAACACAAACACAAACATAAAACTATTGAAAATTTCAAGATGGCAATAGCAGAGCATTAAATCTCAAGACTATGGCCTTCATTATGGATTACACCTCTTCATAAAGAAAACAAAAGTCCTCACAATTGGACCAATAAGCAACATCATGATAAAGGAAGAAAATATGGATGCTGTCAAGGATTTCACTTCACTTGGCACCACAATCAGTGCCTTGCAAGCAGCAGTCAAGAAGTCAAAGAATCCATTACATTGGTCAAATCTGCCACAAAAGACCTCTTTAAAGTGTTAAAGGGCAAAGATATCACTTTGAGGACTAAGGCATGCCTGATCTAAGCCATGGTATTTTTGAGGATGGCAAGACTTCCTCTCACGTACTTTGTACATGTTATCAAGAGGGACCAGTTCCTGGAGAAGTACATGATGCTTGATAAAGTAGAGTGTCAGCAAAAAAGAGGAAGACCTTCAATGAGATGGATTAACACAGTGGCTGAAACAATAGGCTAAAACACAGCAATGGATTATAAGGATGGCACAAGACTAGGCAGTGTTTTGTTCTGTTGTGAATAGGTTTGCTATAAGTTGGGACCAACTTATCAGCACCTAACAATAACAACATGGGGTGCCAAAATCAGGCCGCTGTGTGACTGCCCTGAATCAAGCCAGTCCTTTGAATTCCTGATCTATACCCAGGCCCTCAAAATCCAATCCCCTAAAAGGCCCCTGGTCAGTCCTTTTTCCTCTATGAAGCAGTTTGATTAAGACACCTTCTTTCACGAACATGGACTCATGACCAGAACTTAGTCAAGTTTCTCCTTAGGCCTCTTGCTTTGCTCTCTGTGTTTGGCTTCCCTGAATCCATGTACTGAACATAAACAAGTACTTCAGGACACAAAATGTGTGGGCTACACTTGCCTCATGCCAGTCTTCCCCTCATGTTCCAGAAGCATTTCCAAATGTATGAGTTCCTAAGAGGAGTGCAGGGACAGGTCCCAATACACACATAAGACACAGATTCTTCTTTTAACCCTTTCCTTACCTTTCTCTAGCTCTGTCCTCTTACTCATGTTCCAAGATAGACTGTGTTGAGTACAGGAAGTCATTGTTTATTATTAAAAGAGGCATTCTGGCTCAGCCATAACACAATAGATAATCAAACAAAAACCTCTGTAACACCTCTCAGAGAAATCTGAGTAAGCTGTAAGGATTTCCTAGCAACCAGTCACATACTTCTGGCTGTCAAAATCTCAACTGAACTTCTCTGCTATCAAAACTATTATTGTATTTATTTATTTATTTTGCCAAGTCTCTGGAGAAATAGGAAACAGACATACTTAAGTCAGATATACCATATTTGTTTCATAGAATTATATAGTTGCCTTAGCTTAAGCATTTTTTAAAAAATTGCTTAGTTCAATTTTAAATGTGAAAGTTATGATAGTCTTTAGCTACTTCTGTCCTTACCTTATCATTTCAGTGACGTCATATCAAATCATATCACTTGGTGCCATTTTGTTGTAGGAAAACAAGGTCATTACCCTCTGTCACAAAAAGCCAATGATCACAACAGGTTGAAGAGAGAAAGCAAAAGTTTCATTGAGTATTGATACCCAAGGAGACAGTTAGAATCATTTCTCTAAAATGTCTGTCTCCCCAACCTGGGGAGTGGTTACAGGTTTTAAAGGGAATTGGGCTAAGGGGGTAGGAGGGTTTGAGGAATGCTGATGATGTTTTCTTCTATTATGGGATGAGTCTTGTTGTCTTGTGACCTCTTAGCTGTTCTTCTGGTCAGTGATAAGAAGACATCCTTGGTCAGGAGAAGTGTTCTTCAGATTCTTCATGCCTGCCTAGAAAGATTAACTCTACAAAAAGGTGTGTGTGTCGGGGGGGAAAAACATGGGAGTGGGCACCCTCAGGCCTCTCAGTCTGTCAGGGATATCTCCATTCCTCCTTTATCTTGGTTGCTCCAGGGCTCAGTGTCTCCTTTCTCAGGGTCATCTTGCTGTAGGATGTGGTTTTCAGGTGAAACTATTCGTGCGTGGGAGAGGGGATATGATTCAAAGAATATGTAAGTAATTAGGTTAGCAAATCTGAAGAACTCAGAGTCCATAAACAGGTTGTCTGTTCTATTTACTTGGAATAGCAAGATAGTCACTATGATTAATGTCCACTTTAGTCATGTCTGCTAGTCTGTGACAGTTTTCAGTGAGGGGCACCTTCAGCCCTCCATTTCAGCCTTCTACAATTTCATATCATAGTTATAAGATGCAAAAGACCTTGATATTATCGCATGTACTCATTTTATTCTACAAATGAAGAAAATAAGATCCAGGGAGATTAAGCCAAAGGTCACACTATTAGGTAGTATATAGGTTAATTTTATGTCAACTAGGCTATGGTGCACTGCTGTTTGATCAAACACTAGTCTAGATGTTGCTCTGAAGGTATTGTAGATGTGATTAAAATTTACAATCAGCTGACATTAAATAAAGGCAATTACCCTTTAAGGGTGTAATCTGGGTAAATCTCATCCAATCAATTAAAATTCTTACAAGCAAAAACTGAGGTTTCCTGGAGAAGGAATTTTTCCTCAAGACTGTAGCATAAAAATGGTTAAATTATATATGTATGTTGTTGTTGTTACATGCCATCAAGTCAGCTCTGACTCTAGTGACCCTATGTACAATAGAACAAAGCACTGCCCAATCCTGTGCCATCCTCACAATCCATGCTATGCTTGAGCCCATCCTTGCAGCCACTGTGTTAATCTATCTTGTTGAGGGTAATCCCCTCTTTCACTGACCTTCTGCTTTACCAAGCATAATAGCCTCCTCCAGAGACTGGTCATTTCTGGCAACATGACCAAAGTAGGTGATACGAAGTCTGGCCATTGTCGCATCTAAGGAGTATTCTGGCTGTACTTCTTCAAGGACAGATTTGTTCATTCTTTTGGTAGTTCATGGTATTTTCAGTACTCTTCATCAACATCACAATTCATATGCATCAATTCTTCTGTGGTCTTCTTTATTCAGTGTCCAGCTTTCACATGAATATGAGGTTATTGAAAATGCCATGGCTTGGGTCAGGCACAACTTAGTCTTCAAAGTGACATCTTTGCTCTTTAACACTTTAAAAAGTCTTTTGCAGCAGATTTGCCTAGTGCAATACATTGTCTGATATTTTGATTACTGCTTCCATGGGAATTGATTGTGGATCCAAGTAAAATGAAATCCTTGACAACTTCAAGATTTTCTCCATTATCATGATGCTGCTTATTGGTCCAGCTGTAAGGATTTTCATTTTATGCTGAAGTGAAATATGTACTGACAACTGTAGCCTTTGATCTTCCTAAGTGCTTCAAGTCATCTTCACTTTCAACAAGCAAGGTGTTGTCACCTGCATATCGCAAGTTGTTAACGAGTCTTCCTCCAGTCCAGATGTTGCATTTTTGTTCATAGAGTCCAACTTCTTGGATTTACGCAGCATACAGATTGAATAAGTATGGAAAAAGGATACAACCCTGATGCACCTTTCCTGATTTTAAACCATGCACTCTCCCTTCCTTTGTTTGAACAACTGCCTCTTGGTCCATGTACAGGTTCCTCATGAATACAATTAAGTATTCCGGAATTCCTATTCTTTGTAATGTTATCCATAATTTGTTATGATCCACAGAGTCAAATGCCTCTGTATAGTCAATAAAACACAGGTAAACATCTTTCTAGTATTCTTTGCTTTCAGCCAAGATCCATCTAATATCAGCAATGATATCTGTTGCTCCATGCCCTCTTCTGAGTCCAGCTTGAGTTTCTGGCAGTTCCATGTCAATATACTACTGCAACCATTTTAAAATTATTTTCAGCAAAATTTTACTTGCATGTGATATTAATTATATTGTTTGATAATTTCCACATTTTGTTGGATCAACTTTCTTTGGAATGGGTACAACTATTGATCTCCTCCAGTCAGTTGGGCAGGTAATGGTCTTCCAAATTTCTTGACATAAGCAAGTGAGCACCTCCAGTGCTGCATCCATTTATGGAAACATCTCAATGGGTGGTCCATCAATTCCTGGAGTATTGTTTTTTGCTGGGAGCTCTGGTGGCGTAGTGCCTAAGACATGTGACTGCTAACCACAATGCTGGTGGCTCAAACCCACCAGCTATTACTCAGAAGAAAGACTAGACAATCTACTTTTGTAGAGATACCACTTCAGAAACCCAAGGAGGGGTTGTATTTTATATATATGTAAAGGCACTCTGGCGGCATAATGCCTAAGGCACTTGAGTGCTAACTACAAGGTTACATATATGTATGTGTGTGTATATATATGTATGTGTGTGTGTATACATATATATGTATGTGTGTATAGGCACTGTGCCACTATTAAAAAACAATATATATATATATATATACACATACACATATATATACGTATATATATATGTGTGTGTGTGTATGTATATATATAATATATATATATATATTTGTTGTTGTTAGGTGCCGTCGAGTCATTTCCAATTCATAGCGACCCCATGCACAGCAGAACAAAACACTGCCCGATCCCATGCCAGATGATCCCTGCT
>NW_006921778.1:2556653-2561316 GCF_000298275.1 Orycteropus afer afer | reverse complement strand
GGAATGGCTGGTGGGTATCAACCACCAGCCCTCTGGTTAGCAGTCAAATGCTTTAGGCACTATGCCACCAGAGCATCCATTTGTGTGTGTGTGTGTGTGTGTGTGTGTATGCAATGGGTTTGGAGCAGCTGATAGAGGCCAGAAAAGAAGCGAGCCAGGGTGGTGGGTATGGAGCGGCTGAGGGAGACCAGGAAATGAGTGGAACGGTTTGGAATAGCTAAGGGGACAAACTTGTCTGTCAGTTTGCCATACTGTGGTGGTTGCTAAGACAGACTCAGAAGAAGGAAGAGGCTATACACTTCTCAAAGAATTGGGCAGTGAAAACTTTATGAACAGCAGTGAAACGCTGTCTGATATATTACCGGAAAACCTTATGAATAGCCTTGAAACATTGTCTGATACAGTGCCAGAAGAGCCCTTCATGTGGGAAGGCACTCAAACTACGACTGGGAAAGAGCTGCATCATCAGATTAGAGCCTACCTGAATAATACGGATAAAGCACAGCTTTGGGGACCTCTATTTGCTGAAGTGGCATGACTCAATATGAGAAGAAACAGCTGCAAACATCCATTAATAATAGGAATATGGAATGTATGAAGTATGAATCTAGGAAAACTGGAAGTTGTCAAAAATGAACTGGAATGCATAAATATTGATATCCTAGGCAATAGGGAGCTGAAATAGACAGGTTTTGACCACTTTGAACCAGATAACTATATGATCTACTATACTGGGAATGACAAATTGAAGAGGAATGGAGTGGCATTCATCATCACAAAGAATGTTTCACAATCTATCCTAAAGTATGATCTGTCAGTGATAGAATAATATCCATATGCCTACACAAGTACCAAAGCCAAAGATGAGGAAATTGAAGAGTTTTATCAACTTCTGCAGTCTGAAATTGACCAAACATGCAATCAGGATGTGCTGACTATCACTGGTGATTGGAATGCAAAAGTTGGAAACAAAAAAAATCACTGGTAGTTGGAAAATTTGGCCTTGAGGATAGAAATAATTCTGGAGATTACATGATAGAATTTGCAAGACCAATGATGTATTCATTGCAAATACCTTTTCTTGACAACATAAACAGCAGTTATACATGTGGACTTCACCAGATGGAGTACACAACAATCAGATTGACTGCATCTGTGGCAAGAGGCAATGAAGAAGCTCAAATCTTCAGCCAAAACAAGGCCAAGAGCTGATTGTGGAACAGATCATCAACTGCTCATATGCAATTTCAAGTTGAAGCTGAGGACAATTAAAGAAGTCCACCAGAGCCAAAATATGACCTTGATTTTATCCCTTCTGAATTTGGACCATCTAAAGAATAGATTTGATGTGTTGAACACCAATGACTGAAAACCAGAGGAACTGTGGGATGACATCAAGAACATCATCCATGAAGATAGCAAAAGGTCATTAAAAAGTCAGAAAAGAAATAAAAGACCAAAATGGATGTTAGAAGAGATTCTGAAACTTGCCCTTGAATGGAGAGTAGCTAAAGTAAATGGAAGAAATGACAAGATAAAAGAGCTGAACAGAAGATTTTAAAGAGCAGCTTGAGAAGACAATTATTATAAAGAAATGTGCAAAGACATGGAGTTGGAAAGCCAAAAGGGAAGAACATGCTCAGCATTTCTCAAGCTGAAAGAACTGAGGAAAAATTTAAGCCTCCAGTTGCAATATTGAAAGAGTCTATGGGCAAAATATTGAATGATGCAGGACACATCAAAACAAGATGAAAGGAATACACAGAGTCACTGTACCAAAAAGAATTGGTTGATGTGCACCGATTTCAGGAGGTGGCATATGATCAAGAACCAATGGTGTTAAAGGAAGAAGTCAAAGCTGCACTTTAGGAATTGACAAAAAAATAAAATAAAATAAAATAAGTCTCCAGGAATTACAGAACACCCATTGAGATGTTTCAACAAACGGATGCCGCATTGGAGGTACTCACTCTGCTGTGCCAAGAGATTTGGAAGACAGCTACCTCACCAACTGCCTGGATGAGATTCATATTTGTACCCATTCCAAAGAAATGTGATCCAAAAGAATGTGGGAATTATCAAAAAATATTGTTAATATCACATGCAAGTAAAATCTTGAAGATCATTCAAAAACACAGCAGCAGTATATTGACCGAGAACTTCCAGAAATGCAAGCTGGATTCAGAAGAGGACGTGGAATGAGGGCTATCATTGCTAATATCAGATGGATCTTGGCTGAAAGCAAAGAATACCAGAAAGATGTTTAATTGTCTTCTTTCGACTCTGCAGAGACATTCTATTGTGTGGATTGTAACAAATTATGGATAACATTGAGGAGAATGAGGATTCCAGAACACTGAATTGAACTCATAAGGAACCTGTACATAGACCAGGAGGCTGTCATTCAAACAGAAAAAGAGAACACTGCATGGTTTAAAATCAAGAAGGGAGTGTGTCACAGTTGTATCCTTTCACCATATTTATTCAATCTTTATGCTGAGCAAATAATCCAAGAAACTAGATTATATGAAGAAGAATGTGGCATTACGATTGAAGGAAGACTCATTAACAACCTGTGATATGCTAACGACACTACTTTGCTTGCTGAAAGTGAGGATGACTTGAAGCACTTACTGTTGAAGGTTGAAGACTACAGTCTGCAGTATAGATCGAGTCAGTTCCCACTCATAATGACCCATCATTGGGTTTCCGAGGATGTATCTCTACAGAAGTAGATTGCCCAGTCTTCTTTCTGAGGAGTGGCTGGTGGGTTTGAACCACCAGCCTTCTGTTTAGCAGTCAAATGCCTTAGACACTACACTACCAGAGCTCTTATAAAGAAAACAAAAATCCAACTCTGGTAAGATGGCGTAATAGGCAGACAAGCTACGCAGACCCTCTTCAAAAAAGAAAAGAGAAACCAATTAACAGAGATAAAGAAGATAATCCTGGAGCCCTGAGCTCTGAAAGGAAGTATACAGAAGTGGATTCAGCACCAACTAGTGGAAAAACCTCAGTGAAAACAGTGAGTATGGAGATGGTCAGAGCAACAGACTGTCAGCTACTCTGATGGGACCAACAGCCTAAATATTTCCAAATGGTGTTGGGACCTGAGTATTGACCTAAAGATCAGGCCTGGTCACCAAGGGTTGCAGGGATGACTGTGCTGGTGGCCTATGACTAGGAAGGAAAACAGCAAGGAGGGAGACAATCTCAGCTGTGGACTTTCAGCTGTCTGAAGGGCGCAGCTATTTTGATTGTTTACAAGTGGTGGCCATTTCAGATATTTAAAGTGACCAAGAGTGTAGCCATTTTGAATGTTTATAAGCAGTGGCCATCTTGGATATTGAAAGTGACTGAGGGCACAGCCATTTTGAATGTTTACAAGTGGCAGCCATTTGGGATATTTAAAGTGACCAAGTGCACAGTCATTTTGAATGTTTACAAATGGTGGTGATATTGAATTTTAAAGTGACAGCATTATCATTCGGATTCCAGGGACTTAAGAATAGGCTCCATTTGCCAAGGATGGCAGGGAAATATGGGAGGCTGACAATAGGAAAGGAGATAGTTTGTGAGTGTATAAGTGCTGTCAACTAACAAACAGAGGAGCACAGTACCCTGCTTACTTAGATAACATCCAAACAAAACAAAGAAAATAAAAATCTTGGGCAAGTCATGTCAACATACAATCATTGATTAAATATAAATACAAAAATGTTACAATGCTTCGGAGACAACAGAGCATCACAGTTCACACAAAGAAACAAGATAAACCAGGAGAAACAAGGGATTAGGATACAGACCCAGAACACATCCCTCAGGAAGACACAGCATTGGAACTCTCTGACAAGGAATTCAAAAGAATTATATTTAGATACCCTCAACAGATTGCGAGACAGATCAAGGAAAATACTGACAAAATGGAAGAAAACAAAGAGAAACCTCTAGAACAATTTTGAAAGACAATAGAAGAACAAAATGACAAAATAAATGAAAAATTAGAAATGATACAAAATCCACAGATCGAAATCCAGATTAATACTAAATTTTCAGAAATAGATAACAGATTGAATGGGCAAAGGAGTAGAACTGAATCAATGGAAGACAGAATTATTGAGATTAAAGACAAATACCTGAATACTTCTTTGGAAAAGGATCAATCAGAAAAAAGATCAAAACAAAATGAAGAAAGCCTAAGATTCATGTGGAACACCATCAAAAGGAATAATCTACATGTAACTGGAGTTCCAGAACAAGAAGAGACAAATAAAACCACAGGAAAATTGTCGAAGACTTGTTGGAAGAGAATTTCCCTGGTATGATGAAAGATGGGAATATATCCGTTCAAGAAGTCCAATGAAACCCAAACAAGATAGACCCCAAAAGAATATCACCAAGACATATCATCATCAAACTCACCAAAATCAAAGACAAAGAAAGAATCCTGAAAGCAGCATGGGAAAAATGAAACATTACCTACAAGGGGCAACCAATAAGACTAAGCTCAGATTTCTCAGCAGAAACCATGCAGGCAAGAAGATGATGGAATGGTATATATAAAACCCTGAAAGAGAAAAATTTCCAACCAAGAATTAGGTACCCAGCAAAATTGTCCCTCAAATGTAATGGTGAAATTAGGACATTTCCAGATAAGCAGAAA
>NW_006921778.1:2549402-2555862 GCF_000298275.1 Orycteropus afer afer | reverse complement strand
GTCAATCACAGAAGGACAAATATAGTATTTGTTCATTGTTGTAAAAGTCAAGGAAAGGTTTATATATGGAAGGAAACTTTCTTTGTTAATTACCAGTCGTGGGAGGGGAGGGGAGGGAACACTGCAAAAAAAAAAAAAAAATGTGTTGACCCAAGTCACTTTAGTTCTGTGTATTTCACTATACATAAATTATATTTCAAAAAAATTTTTAAAAAATAAGGTCAGATAGAACTCAAATGGTATCTGAACTTATGTTAAGACTCAAAAAGGGGTCAGGTCCCCCACTGTAGACCACAGCCTTCCACAAACTCAGTGCTTCAGAATTTAAGCTCTAAGTACACAAACATGTACACAAACCCATAAGCACACACTCTAAAATCTACACTCAAACACTTACACAAAAGATCTACTTCTTCCTAAAAGATCCTGTCACTACCAAACTGGCCATTAGAATGCCATTTCTAATAGTGAATGGGGGAAATGTCAAAGTGGGGTAGGGTGAGGGTTTATGTTAATAAGTGACTCTTGGATGGGGGCTGGCCAGGACAGAAAGACTCACCAGGTAATATCAGCCTGACCTCAGGGGAGAAGGGCTAGAGATTGAGTTCAAACATATAGGCAGTGATTCTATCACTCATGCCTACAAAATGAAACACCAATATAAAAACTCGGGACATGGAAGCTTGGTGAGCTCCCTGGTTGGTGACAGACATTGATACAAGGGAACGTAGTGCATTCTTTGGGCCATGGAAGCTCCTCATTGGGAACACTCCCAAACTTTACCTTAAGTGTGTCTCTTTTTTATGCCAGCCCAGATTTGTGTCATTTTTCCTATAATAAAACAGTAATCATAAGTAAAAACAAAGAAAAGAAAACAAAAATCCTCACAACTGGACCAATAAGCAGTATCATGATAAATGGAGAAAAGGTTGAAGTTGTCAAAGACTTTGTATTACTTGGTTGTACAATCAATACCAATGGAAGCAGCAGTCAAGACATCAGACAACATATTGCACTGGACAAATCTGCTGCAAAAGACCTCTTTCAAGTGCTGAAGAGCAAAGATGTCTCCTTGAAGACTAAGGTGCACCTAACCCAAGCCATGGTATTTTGAATCATCTCATATGCATGTGAGAGCTGAACAATGAATAAGGAAATCAAAGAACAGTTGATGCTTTTGAGTTGTTGTGTTGGTAAAGAATACTGAATGTACCATGGGCTGCTAAAAGAACTAACAAATTTGTCCTGGAAGAAGTGCAGCCTGAATGCTCCTTGGAAGCAAGAATGGCCAGACTTCATCTTACCTATTTGGTCATGTTGTCAGAATGCACCATTCCCTGAAGAAAGATATCATGCTTGGTAAAATGGAAGGTCAATGAAAAAGGGAAAGGCCCTCAACAAGGTGGATGACACAGTGGCTACAACAATGGGCTCAGTTATAGCAAGGCTCTTGAGGCCGGCACAGTACTGGGCAGTGTTTCATTTTGTTGTATGTAAGGTCGTTATGAGTCAGAGACAACTAGACAGCACCTAACCACAACAACATGTGTGTGAGTGTGTGTGTATGTATATATGTGTGTATACATATATATGTGTAGATAGATAGATAGATAGCTCTGGTGGCATAGCACTTGACTGCTAACTGGAAGGTCAGTGGTTCAAATGCACCAGCTGCTCTGTGGAAGGAAGATGATAGGGCAATCTACTTCTGTAAAGATTTACAGCCTTGGATGCCCAATGGGGGTCGCTATGAGTCAGAAATGACTCAATGACAGTGAGTTTGGTCTTTTAGCTATTGTATATATAGCTATATTTATGAAGAGAGTCCCTAGGAGGTGCAGTGGTTAAGTGCTGGACTACAAAGCTAAAGGACTCAAACTCACACAGGGCTGAGACACTAAGGCCTGGTGGGTGATCTACTTCTGAAACGTCAGAGCCTTGAAAACCCTATGAAAAGTAGCCCTACCCTGCACACATGGGTTGCCACGAGTCACAAGATATATATATATATAGTGGTTATGTTTTTGTGTCAACTTGGCTGGGCCTGGTTGAGTGGCTGGGCAGCTGGTGGTAGTTATTCCCCATGATGAGACTAGCAGTCAACTCCATGGTGGAATCTACAACAAGCAGCTGCTTTGGGATATAGTCTGCTTCTTGTATATAAGGAGAAGCCTTGGGAATGGTCTCTAGTCTATGGCAGCACACCTGGACCTTGCAAGTAGCCATGTCGTTGCTCAGCAGCCTGCTATGCTCTGCTGACCTTGGGACTTATAATGAACTTAAGTTAATGGCCTGCCATGTGGTTTGGTAACATCGGTACTGTGCCTTTTTACTTGTCAACTTTGGGGCTTCTCAGCCTCAGCAGCCAGCAGCTGTCTGAGTGAAGAAATGCCTTTAACTCCAGTGGGCCAGGAGCGGGAGGCAGAGCTGGGTCCCAAGTTTGAGGAGCTTTCACCCAGCCCCTAGAGCCTGGCACTTTAAACTTGGACATAAAGCCTCCAAATTGTAGGAGAATAAACTCCTATTTGATAAGACCATCCCATTTGTGGTATATTTCTTGTCAGAGCGGCACCAGGTAACCAGAACAATATATACACACACACGCACACACACATACATACATATGTATGTATGTATCTATATATGTGTGTGCATGTATGAATAGGCACTTAGGTGGTACAAGTGGTTTGCAATCAGCTGCAAACCTAAAGTTTGGCAGTTTGAACTCACCTAGTGGATCTGTAGCAGAAAGTCCTGGTGAACTGCTTCCATAAAGATTATAGCCAAGAAAATCCATGAAACTGTTCTACTGTGCACACATGGGTCACCATGAGTCAGGGACAACTCAATGTCAGCTAACAACAACATATCCATAAATATATGTATATTCTGACTGCTCTGTTTCTCCAGAGGATCCTGACTTACACAGTTACTGTGTTAGGAGTACAGCTAGAATGGGCTTCAGGCTTCCTGCCAGCCTTTCCCTAATTCTACAGCACAATGACTCAAGAAAAATAATAATAAATAAATATTGGATATTGGTAGTTTTTTCTGATTTAATATTAAATAAAGCTCAAATAAAATATTAAAACTACATTACATAAAAATGCAAAAGCCAACAACTTAAGTGCCCATCAATCAATGAATGGATAAGCAAAATGTGACACATATATATACAATGGAATACTACTCATCTAGTAGAAGAAATATAGTCTTGATTAACGCTACAGTATGGATGGAGCTTGAAGCCACTATGCTGGGAGAAATAAACTAATCACAAAAGGACAAATCTTGTATGACCTCACTTATATAAAAAGACAAGAAAAGGTAAATGTATAGAGACCAAACTTTATCAGCAGTTACCAGGGACAAGAACTAACAAATCTATCTTGGAAGAAGCGCAGCTGGAATGCTCCTTGAAAGCAAGAATGACCAGACTTTGTTTTACCTACTTTGGTCATATTGTCAGAAGGGACCATTCCATGGAGAAGGGTATCATGCTTGATAAAGTGGAAGGTCAACAAAAAAGAGGAATGCCCTCAACAAGATGGATTGATACAGTGGCTGCAACAATGGGCTCAGGTATAGAAAGGATCATGAGGCTACCATAGTACCAGGCAGTGTTTCGTTCTGTTGTTCATAGGGTCGCTATGAGTCAGAGACTACTCGATGCCACCTAACAACAACAATACAGGGATGAGAGGAAATGGGAAGCAGGGGCTGGGGGGAGTAGGGTGGGGTGGGTTAATGGTGATGAAATAATCACATTGATTAAGGGTAGGTTGCACAGCTGATTATTGTAATTGCTGTCAGTAAGTTGCACACCTATAAAAAGTTGAACTGGCAAAAGTTGTATGATAACTATATTTACAACAATGAAGAAAAAAGAATAGCTGCTGAAGTTGTTTATGCACAACACAACACCTCATGGATTTAGTCCATTGGTTTGAAGGTTTTGGGTCATAGTTTTATGGGACATCCCAGTTAATTGGCCTAATAACATGTTTAACACTCTTGTTCTGCCTCCTAGTTCATTACATCATGCCTGGGATCTTAAGAGCTTGTAAGCAGCTACCCAAGGCACAACAATTGGTCTCTACTCATCTGGAGCAACAGAAGAAAAAGGAGAATCAGGAGGATATGAGATGTGTAGCTAATTGCCTCCGTGAACAACTGCCTCCTTTGCCATGAGACCAGAAGAACTGGAGGGTACCTGGCTACTGTTACTGAACATTTTGATCAAAGGTTCCATAGAAGAATCTTTGATCAAAAGAAGGAAAATGCAGAACGGAATTTCAAATTCTCATTGACTCTAGACTTTCTGGATTCCTGGAGGGAGAAGGAACCCCTGAAACTATATTAAACCTTGATAACCAATATGTTCCCCGAAGTCATCTTAAAACCAAACCGTAACTTAGTTTACAAGTAAAAACTGTCAGCCTTGAGCATTGTCCTCTATTAAGAGCTATCTATATTGGATCAAATTGATAAGAGTGACTCAGTGAGTTTATGTTAGTGATGGAGGAATAGCTCAGCCAAGGAAGGTGAGAATTCTTACACAACTCAAATGTAATCAATGTCACTAAATGTGCATGTAGAAACTTGAATTGTTACATGATTTGCTATGTATATTCTCAACACCAAAACAAATAAAATCTAGAAAAAAATTAAAAGTTAACTACAAACTGAGAAAACATATTCACAATCGATAGCATACAAACATTATTGCCTTTTATAGATAAAATAGTTAAATTCAATCGTTCTTTGTATTTGAGCTTATCAAGAATTTTGCTTTTTTTTTTCTTCATTTCTAGGATCCTGTGTAATAATTGTTTGGAGCCAGTGAAACCCTGGTGTTACTTTTAATAATTATGTACCAGAATTTCCTTTGCCATTATGATTTTAATAAAAATGAACAAAATAAGATTTGATTTGACTCACAGCAACCATATTCCATTAAATTTAAAGAAGGAGGTGGAGAATGTCACAGAGCCAGGTGTACTTGTCCCAACACACTAGCCCAGCCTCAGCCTGACACCGTAGCTGCGCCCAAAGACAGAAGTGACTTGATTTCCAGGCATACACCACCTACTCTGGCTGAGTGAGCATGGAGGATTATGCCAATTAGGATGCAGATGTCGTGAAGTCTGGAGAGGTCTAGAAAGCCATTACCCATGCTGTTCAGCCAGAAAAAAACTCTCTTAGCTTGAAAGCATGCCAGGTTCCAGCAGAGGACATTCTGGGTAGAGAAATGAGTTGCTCAGAACATCTATGAGGAAACTGTTCCCAGAAAAAGAAAAGCAAGAAGCACAAAGAAAACCCAGGCGGAGCTGGAGCTAGAGATGTTGTTATGTGCCATCGAGTTGGACCTGACTCATAGCGACCCCTCCTTGGGTTTCCAAGGTGGTATCACTACGGAAGTGGATTGCCCAACCTTCCTTCCGAGGAGTGGCTGGTGGGTTTGAACTGCCAGCCTTCTGGTTAGCAGTGAAGTGCCTTAGGCACTACGCTACCAGAGCTTCAGAAGCTGGAGAATATCCTGTGGATTTTGACTAAACTGACCTCCTTCATTAATCCTAAAGTCATAGTGAATATCTTCAGATACATTGTTGTTGTTATGTACCATTGAGTTGGACCCAACTCATAGCGACCTAATTGGTCACTTAGGAGCTCCGGAAGCATAGTGCCTAAGGCACTTGACTGCTAACCAGAAGGCTGGCGGTTCAAACCCACCAGCCACTCCTCGGAAGGAAGGTTGGGCAGTCTGCTTCCGTAGTGATAACACCTCAGAAACCCAAGGAGGGGTCACTATGAGTCGGGGCCAACTCCACGACACATAACAACAACAACAATCCATCACTGGCCCTGATACCCTTTAGACCGAGTTGTATGGAAAACACTACACATTAGGTGCCTAGCTCTCTGTCTTAATAGGATAGTGTGATGGCCCATTGACTTGGTTACAGCACCAACTAAAAGGCAATATCCTAAAAGATACTGTTCTTTCTTACAGGATGCAGTATATGCTTTGAATCAGTCATCAAAATTTGATGTTCTTTCATTCATAGCAAAAAGCATGAATCCAGGAATCAAGGGTTCAGTGTGGGAGTGGCTCCTCTCATTATTATACCTAACAACCTTCTTGCAGAATTTTTGCCTCCTGTCCCTGAAATGTTATCTATACTGG
This sequence comes from Orycteropus afer afer, assembly GCF_000298275.1. NCBI lineage: Eukaryota > Metazoa > Chordata > Mammalia > Tubulidentata > Orycteropodidae > Orycteropus > Orycteropus afer. The sequence continues at coordinate 2,549,675 of NW_006921778.1, read as the reverse complement.
TTTGGAGATATTATCCCAAAGAGAAGAATGGTTACTTTAGGGAATACAATAATAGTTGCATCGAATTGGAAGATGAGACTACCCCAGGTCGCTTTGAGGCCTTAATGCTGCTATACCAACTGGCAAAGAAAAACTATTATTCTACTGGCTGGGATGATTGATCCTGACTACCAAGGGGAAATTATGTCACTATTACAAAATGAGGGAGCTCTGGTAGTGTAGTGCCTAAGGCACTTGGCTGTTAACCAGAAGGCTGGTGGTTCAAACCCACCA
>NW_006921778.1:2541279-2545067 GCF_000298275.1 Orycteropus afer afer | reverse complement strand
TACACAGTTCTGCAAAACAAAGGCAGATCTATTTGGCTGTTATCTGGCTTCTTCTGACAAGGAGACTAGTATTCAAATTAGACTGTGAAGAAGGTAAATCATGTAAATGCAAAAGAGCACCTGGCAGCTTTGTGAGAATTTATGACACTGGGCCCAAGAGAATTATATTCCAAAGAACTCAAGTCTGCACACATGATCTGAACTACTGCAGTAATCTCCAAGAAAACATGAGGAGCTGCAGAAAAGCTGTAAAGTCAAAGATTTTCCTTTTTTCTAAAATAGTTATACAGCTAGTTGGTCTTCAACATTGATCACCAGTGAAAATCTAGGATATTCCTATGTGCTAAATTGTAGCAAAAACTCCCTGATTCTCAAGTACAAGCATGTAAAATCAACTATACTTATTATATTCACAGTGTCCTCTATGATATGCTCGCGTATAAAATGATGAAATGCGTCAGGGAGTGTAAATCTGCTTGTTTAGTAGTCAGGGCAAAGTGTGAGAGAGTATTGGAGCCTGGACAGGACTCATTTAGAAGGTTTCAAGAGTAAGAGCAAAGAGCGATTCTGAATCTGTGTCATCACTCTGCCAGTGCGTACAGGAAGGCAAGCTGGGCTCTTCTTGTATCTCCCAAGGAAAATGAATTCAGTATAGAGTAAGACTCACAGGATAAGGTCATCCAGGTCATCCTGAGCACTGAGGTCAGAGAAGGAAGGTGCTAATTACCGTAGACAGAGAAACTGACCAGGCCTTGCAGCCAAATGTTACTTCTAAGGGAGAAGTTAGCTGCAGGTTTTCCTTGATGTGTCTGCCCAAAGGATGATGATTAAGATGGCAACTATTGTGGGCATTTATCAGTTTTACCACCAGCACCTATTCCTCTTCCTCTGACAGTAGTACTTTGATCTTTCTTTGAAGAAACTCCTTTTTCTTCATTGGATACATTCTGTAGGGACATTAAGAAGTTCTGCTGCCATCCCCAGCTCAGGGAGGAATGTGAGACCCAAGTTGGACCAACCAGATGCTCTCTCCCTAACATTTGAATGTTTACCAGAGGGATAAAAGATTGAAAACAATGGGGCCTGAAAGAATAGCCAAAACAAAAAAACTCACACTCTGCTTTCAAGTCAATTCTGATTCATAGTGACCCTATAAGACAGAGTAGAACTGCCCCGTAGAGTTTCCAAGGCTATAGATCTTTATGGACGCATACTGCCTCATCTTTCTCCCATGGAGTGGCTGGTGGGTTTGAACCACCAAACTTTTGCTTAGCAGCCAAATGCTTTAATGGCAATTCCACCAGAACTCCTGAAACAGTAGCAGCGGTTTTAAAAGACTTTTCATTAAACCAATTGCCCTTGAGTCTATTCCAACTCATAGTAACCCTATAAGACAGAGTAGAACTACCCCATAGGGTTTCTAGCACTGTAAATCTTTATAGGAACAGATTGCCAGGTCTTCCTTCAGCACAGTAGCTGGTGGGTTCAAACTGCCAATCTCTCAACAGCCTAGCACTTAACCATTGTACCACCAGGGCTCCTTGACTATTCCTTATTTCCTGCTGTATAGACCCCCAGAGCTTCTTCTGTTAGATGTCACACTCTTCCTGACAATTTTCACAACTTCCCTTTTCTTGCCAGTGTTCAACATGGCTCAGGAATTGAAAATACTAATATTTTCCAGTGCAAGTAAGTTTTGTGTTTGGTTGCAACTACCTTAGGAGTCTAAATGGTTTATGTGTTCTTAAACACTGCTAATCAGAAGGCTGGCAATTCAAACCCACCAGCCACTCCTCAGAAGGATGATTGGGCTATTTACTTCCATAGTGATACTAACTCAGAAACCCAAGGAGGGGTCGCTGTGAGTCGGATCTGATCCAACTCCACAGCAGTGGTTTTTTTTTTTTTTTTTTTTAACATTGAAAATAAATCCTTCTGTGTCTACCAGGGTAAAAAACAATTGGGTTGTTGTTTCCTTTAATACTGATTTCTCTTATTTTATTAGCAGTGCTAATATTAGCAGTCCCTGACAGGAGAGGGCAGGTGGAATTTTTAAAAAGGCAATCTGGATAATATGCTACCTCTGAAACTAAACAAGACAGCTTTGTCAGTTGCTTCAGATTTCTCTAGTAGCTAACAAAGAAAGACAGTATCTCAATTTTTGGCAGAAGCCCATGAGAATGGCAAGAACCTAAGAGGCCACTTTGTTTGTGGAGAATTGTTGTCATTAGGTGCCATTAAGTCAGTTCTGACTCATAGTGACCCCATGCACAGCAGAATAAAACACTGCCCAGTCCTGTGCCAGCCTCACAACCCTTGCAATACCTGTGTCCATTGTTGCAGCCACTGTGTCAGTCCATCTAGTTGAGGGCCTTCCCCTTTTTCCCTGACCCTCCACTTTACCAGGCACGATATCCTTCTCCAGGGAATGGTCCCTTCTGACAACATGACCAAAGTAAGATGAAGTCTGACCATTATCGCTTCCAAGGAGCATTCTGGCTGCATTTCTTCCAGGACAGATTTGTTCTTTTGGAAGTCCATGGTACTTGCAGGATTCTTCACCAACACCACAAATCAAAAGCATCAATTCTTCTTTGGTCTTCTTCATTCATTGTCCAGCTCTCACATGCATACGAGGTAACTGAAAAGACCATGGCTTTGGTTAGGCACTCCTTAGTCTTCAAGGAGACATCTTTGCTCTTCAGCACCTGAAAGAGGTCTTCTGCAGTAGATTTTCCCAGTGCAATATATCATCTGATGTCTTGATTACTGCTTCCATTGGTGTTGATTGTGGAACCAAGTAATATGAAATCTTTAACAACTTCAATCATTTCTCCATTTATTGTGATGCTGCTTATAGTTCCAGCTGTGAGGATTTTTGTTTTCTTTATATTGAGATGTAATCCATACTGCTGACTGTATTCTTGAATCTTCATCAGTAAGTACTTCAAGTCATCCTCATTTTCAGCAAGCAAAGTTACATCATCTGCATATCACAGGTTATTAATGAGTCTTCCTCCAATCCTGATGCTACGTTCTTCTTCATATAGTTCAGCTTCTCAGATTATTCTTTCACCATACAGGTAGAATAAATATGGTGAAAGGATACAACCTTGACACACTCCTTCCTCATTTTAAACCATGCAGTATCCCCTTGTTCTGTTTCAATGACAGCCTCCTGGTCTACATACAGATTCCTGATGAGCACAAGCAAGTATTCTGTAATTCCCATTCTTCTCAATTTTCTCCACAATTTGTTATGATCCACACAATCGAATGCTTTTGCACAGTCAATAAAGCACAGGTAAACATCTTTTTGGTATTTTTCTTTCAGCCAAGATCCATCTGACATCAGCAATGATATCCCTCATTCCACATCCTCTTCTGAATCCAGCTTGCATTTCTGGAAGTTCTCTGTCAATATATGCTGCAATAATTTTTGAATGATCTTCAGCAAGATTTTATTTGCATGTGATATTAATGATATTGTTCGATAATTCCACATTCTGTGGAGAATTATGCTCCTTTAATAAAGTCTGTTTTATGTTACAGCAGGTTGTGGATTTGGGGCTTTCTATTATTGCTAGTTGCCATTGACTCAAGACACCCCTATGTATGCAGAGTAGAACTGTTCTGTTGGATTTTCAAGGCTGTGACCTTTCAGAAGCATCAGATCACCAGGCCTGTCTTCCAACGTGCCCCTGGGTGGGTTGAAACTGCCAACCTTTCAGCTAGTAGTCAGTTGCTTAGGCATTTGTGCCACCTGTGTTCTGCTTCTTGTTGTTGTT
>NW_006921778.1:2532643-2538981 GCF_000298275.1 Orycteropus afer afer | reverse complement strand
GGCTGGTGGGTTTGAACCGCCAGCCTTCTGGTTAGCAGTCAAGTGCCTTAGGCACTACACTACCAGAGCTCCCAAGGGAAGGGAAGAATTGTATTTCAAGCTTGATGGGAAACACTAAAGGAAGAGTCAGAAGGGTGAAGGGACTTGATTCACCCCCACCATTATCACCTACAAGGCTGTATTAAACCCATTACTGCCCTCACAGTGCACTGACTATTGAGAAAGTAGATTTTGTAGATGTGGCCCCTCCTTTTAAATGGACCTCAGGGATATAGCACAACCCTCTGAGTGTGGATCCTTGCAAGGAAAAGGTATAAAGAGAGGGGAAAATCAATTTTTGGAAACACTAAGCCTTGCAACAAGCATCCATTTCCCTCTGAGAAAGTATTTTATCCCACAAACCTCCTTTACGCCAGAAGGAAAAACAAAAGAGGCAGAATTTTCCCATTGTGATATGCAAAGATCAAATTTAGGTTCTAGAACACCTGAGTTGTACATGGCTGTCTTGCCAGACACCTACCTAGGAAGCTTTATGATAAATGAGGAGACCATTTGATAGGAGATTTGCTCTATTTAGTGTACTAACTGAGGCATTTTATTCAGGAGACAAACATTCTAAAATAAAAGCAGTGTTGCTCAGCAAGACAGTTTTCCTTTCCCTACAGCCACACCCAGAATTGTTTATGGGCTGCTCTGCTCTCTTAGCCCTTTGGCACTGAGCAGTATCTGGCAGTGGGCAGAAGGGAGGGAAGGGAATTTTGCCGCCTGACAGCACAAAACAAAGGCAAAGATACAGGACTGCTTTTTCCTACACAACAGCACATGTACACACACACGTCACATAGAATTAAGCTTTCTGATGTTTTTTTCCCCTTTCAAGGTCACTGTGGATCAGTGTCATCAACAAAGAAGCTGGCAGTGATCATGCAAGTAACATAAATGAGGAATGCATGATTAGTGGGGTTTGTGTCCAAGCAGAAAGGACACGTGCATCCAAAGGGGACAGCCACTACCCAGCCCCAGACAGCTGTTCCTATGTAAGAATGTAGGGTCTGATGTTATTGAATCTTTTGATTTATCTCGAGAAACTAGAAATCCAGATTTTTGTGTGAAATCTCCTGAATTTGAAATGTTTGCAACTGACTCAATGAAAAATATCCCTGGGTAGCCAAAAAACCAGGTCTGTGGGCCTTGTGTGGCCTGTGCCCACTGTTTTTATAAACTCTGCCTCAGTTAGTTATTTATGTTTTATTTATGCATTTTCCAACATTTTATTGTGGAAATTTCACATATATTACCTACTGCCATAGAGTCAATTCTGACTCATATTGACCCTATTGAACAAAGTAGAACTACCCCCATAGGATTTCCAAGGCTGTAAATCTTTATGGAAGCAGTCAGCTTCAACTTTCTTCTGTGGAGCTACTGTGGGCTTGAAATGCTGACCTTATGGTTAGCAGCCAAGCACTTTAACCACTGTGCCACCAGAGCTTCTTTCACAAGTATAACCAAAAAATAAACCCACTGCTATCAAGTCAGTTCTGACTCATAGCAACCCCCGTTGGTTTCCAAAGTGGTAAATCTTTATGGAAGTAAATGGTTTCATCTTCCTTCCATGGAGTGGCTGGTGGGTTTAAACCACCAACCTTCTGGTTAGCAGTCAAATGCCTTAGTAACTGCACCACCAGAACTCCTTTTCACAACTATAGGCAAGTTGAAATCATTTTACAGTGAAGACCTTTGTAGACCTATCACCTGGAGTCTGCTGGCTTTATCGCACATCTATTTAGTTGCTTATTTTAATCTATTTTTACCAGCATGGAAATTTGAAGGAGCAGGAAAGAAAGAAGGAAAAAGGAGAGACCTATTGAGTTCACTCTAGTATGTTTGTCTATTTCTTAAAATTCAACCCCTTCCACAAGTCCTGGTTTTCTGTGGGCCATGATTTAAAAGTGGATGCTGGGAGTCAGGGACTTGAAAGCCCTAGTAAGCACGGTCATCACTGAACAGATCCAACCTGCTTCTCAAATTGAGTTTCCGGGAAGTGAGATCCTTGACTCTGGAGGGTTCTGTGACTAGGGGAGCACACATTCTTCTCCCATCTCCCTGGACTCAGTCAGAACCACTGACATTATAGGGAGTGAGGCCTGGAAGATAGGGCAGGGTCAAGGGCCATGGGTTGCCTTCTACTGCTCTCCATTTAATCAGAAAGGGCCAGATGCAGACCATGGGATCCCTGCCAGGAGGGAAACCATGCAGTTGGAGGTGTCACTCGCTGTATGTATGTGCAAGTAGGGCCTCTTTGTGCACAGGATGCTCATTTTGTGTGGGAAGTAGAGTCAAGAGCCTTGACTGTGAAAACTGATTATTTTAATTAAGTCCCTTGAGACTTGATGCAGAACACTTTTCTGAGGTTGAAAATAGACTTTCTCAGGGTTTGCACATGTGCACTGGGACCCAGGGTAGGGATTTAAGTCCTGACAGCAGCTCTCATATTAGCTTGTCGTGAGAGATGAGATCTGCAGCCTGATTTTCTCCTTTGTGGTGGCTGGGGAGCACCTGAGAGACACAAACATAGAGAAAGCTTTTTATACTATTTCCTGCACTGTTTTCCACAGAGCTTAGGGGAAATTACATTCCCCTTATGGTAGCAGCATATCATTAAGGGATGGTAATCACCATGGTAACCAAGGATAGTCTGCTACAAGCAAATGGAAAAAAGAAAGAAACAGCTTGCTACATGCACATTAGTTCAAAATGCCCAGGCTTTAAGTAATATGGAAAAGGAATATATTTTCTAGACTGACAGCTGAACCAAATTGTTATAATTATTAAATTCTAAAAGTGAAAGAAACAATCCCAAATGACCAAGCCTGCAAACTGAATAGCTACAGGGTTAGCAGGTCACGTAAATACTCAGGCCAATGACACCATGTGGTGGTGGTGATGGTGGTGAAAACTGTAATGTGAAAACTGATTTTCACATTATTTTAGTTACTTATTTTAAACACATTGTAATGATGGTGCTGGTGGTGGTGGTGGAGAAGGCAGGTAGGGTGATACAAAACTAGGCCTAGGCTCAGAAAGAGCCAACAGCTTTGCAGCTATAGCTGATAGTAGCGCGGGAAGTTGGTCCTGTTGCGCTAGATCATACGGTTTCCAAAGGAAGCTGAGAATCCAGTTTTTTATGTGAAGTATTTATGAGATAGTGGTGGTTCAGTGGTAGAAGGGATGCCTTCCATGTGGGAGACCCAGGTTCAATTCCTGGCAAAAGCATCTCGAGCACAGCTACCACCCATCTGTCAACGGGGATTTGTGTGTTATTATGATGCTGAACAAGTTTCACTGTATCTTCTAGACTCAGACACACTAGAAGGAAAGGCCTGGTAATCTACCTCTAAAAATCAGGTAGTGAAAAGCTTATGGATCACAAAGGTCTAATCCTACCCAGTGGTACATGGGGTCACCATGAGTTGGGTGCCAACAGGATAGCAACTAACAATAATCCCCATTTTGAATTTAAAGCTGGATAAATAAAAAACATTTGTGAACCCCAGTTGACAACATTTGACTCTACATGCACATACTCTTTTCCTTAAACCCTAAGGATACCAAGGTCCAGAAAAATTATTGGTGTAGGTCACACAGTTAGTGAACAAGTTAGGCCTATGAGGTCTAGACTTCTAGTTCAATGCTCCTTCCTGTCTGAAATGTGGTGACAGGACAGCTTAGCCCCACAGACCTCATTTCTACTTTAAACAAAAAACAAACAATCTCATTGCCATCAAGTCAATTCAACTAATAATGACCCCTCCTTGGGTTTCCTACACGATATCACTATGGTAGTCGATTGCCCAATCTTTCTTCCAAGGAGTGGCTGGTGAGTTTGAACCACCAGCCTTATGATTGGCATTCAAATGCCTTAGGCACTATGTCACTACTTTAGTTTGTGCATAAACTCTGCTGGCAGTCGGGCCCTCCTATAGGCTAAAAAATGAAAAAGTAGAAAACAAAAAGGGTTCTCAGTGCAAGAGATGTGTCTATGTGTTTATTTCATTAGAAAACATGTGAAGAAATAAGGCCATGTAGGGTTGAGGATCAAGAGATCAACAGGATTTGTTGTTGTGGCTGTTAAGTGCCATGGAGTCGGCACTGACTCATAGCGACCCTACGCACAACAGAATGAAACACTGCCTGGTCTTGTGCCAGCCTCACAATCCTTGCTATACGCAAGCCATCATTGTAGCCACTGTGTCAATCCATCTTGTTGAGAGCCTTCCCCTTTTTCATTGACCCTCCACTTTACCCAGCATGACATCCTTCTGACAACATGACCAAAGTAGGTGAGATGAAATCTGGCCATTCTAACTTCCAAGGAGCATTCCGGCTGCACTTCTTCCAGGATGGATTTGTTCATTCTTCTGGCAATCTATGGTACTTTCAGCATCCTTTGTCAACACCACCACTCAAAAGCATCCACTCTTCTTCGGTCTTCCTTATTCATTGTCCAGCTCTGACGTGCATATGAGACGACTGAAAATACCATGGCTTGTGTCAGGCGCACCTTAATCTTGAAGGAGACATCTTTGCCTTTCAGCATTTAAAAGAGGTCTTTTGCAGCAAATTTGCCCAATACTATATAATGTCTGATATCTTCTTGACTGCTGCTTCCATTGGTGTTGATTGTAGAACCAAGCGATACGAAGTCTTTGACAACTTCAGTCTTTTCTCCATTTATTGTGATGCTGCTTATTGGTCTACTTGGGAGGATTTTTGTTTTCTTTATATTGAGGTGTAATCCATATTGCAGCCTGTGGTCTTCAATCTTCATCAGTAAGTGCTTCAAGTCATTTTCACTTCAGTATTTTTTAATTGTGATTTGGATGAGAGTTTACAGAGCAAATTCATTTCCCATACAGCAGTTCATATACATTTTGTCTCAGGACACTGCCTGCAATTCCCCACTGTGGAACAGTTCTCTTCTTGCTTCTCCCTATGTCCTTCCCTCCCATGCATTCCTGCCCCCTGAGCTGTCTCCCTGTGCAAAAACTGCTCTTCTGTTCTCCCATGATTGATTGCTCCAAGGAGTGTATCTACCTGATGTAAATGTTCACCCCATATGCCAGTCTACTGTTTGGCTATGAGCCATAGAAGTGAGTTCAATACCAGACCTGAAGCATGGCTAAGGGCCGTAGTCTCAGGGGTCTTACAAGGCTCTATCAGACTAGCAAAGTTGGTCTTTTTTTTTTTTTTTTTATTTTGGGTTTTGTTCCACATTATTCTACAACTCTATCCAGGATCTTCTGTACCAATCCCCCTTCGAGTGGTTGACAGTGGTAGCTGGGCACCATCTAGTTCTTCTAGACTCATGGTCATATAGGCTGAGTATCGCATGGTGTACCAGTCAGTCCCTTGGACTAATTGTTTCCATGTGTCTTTGGTTTTCTTCATGCTTCTCTGCTCTGGATGAGGAGAGACCCATTGTTGCATCTAGGTGGCCTCTTGCAAGCTTTTAAGATCCCAGTAGTACTCACCAAAGTAGGATGTAGGGCAATGTTTTTGCATAGTATGTTATGCCAATTGAGCTAAATGTCCCCTGAAACCATGATCCCGAGCCCACAGGTCCAACTACTTGCTCGCTCCAGGTAGCTGGCTGTGGCCAAGAAGTCCCCACAACTTTGCCCCTTGTCAGCTCCACTATACACCTGGACATTCTTACAGCACATACAAATACTCAAGTAGAAACATTGTCTGCTAACCATATACATGGTCATGGGCACACTACCCACTGCCTAGACATACCTTATCATTCAGCCTGTCCACCCATTCACCCACCTCTATTCTCTTCAATACTCTCCTCTACATGCTATATTGTATATGATATAATCTATCTGTCTATCTATCTAGATAGAATATAGAGGAGAGTATTGAAGAGCATAAGGTGGGTAGAAGGGTGGTTTATATATATATAAAATATGATAAGATATTGCTATATTATCATTGCCTGCCATCTCTGACAGTGCAGTACTGTACGTGCAAAAGGGTTCATCTTTGTTGTCTGTACCTCCCATGTACCTCTCTATGTCTTTCATTTCTTCAATGCCACCATGTTGATCACTCACACTGTCCTTCCCTTCACCCAAATCAATACTTGTCTCTAACTGTCTAGCAGTGTTCCCCCCCTTCACCTCCCACCCTTGGTAACTAACAAAGAAACTTTCCTTCCATATATAAACCTTTCTTTGACTTTTTACAATAGTGACCTAATACAATATTTGTCCTTTTGATTGACTTATTTCACTCAGCATAATGTCCTCCAAGTTCATCCATGTTATGCC
>NW_006921778.1:2507926-2515837 GCF_000298275.1 Orycteropus afer afer | reverse complement strand
GAGCCTTGTTCTTCGCCAATTCTTTCATTGCAGCTTTGACTTCCTCCTTCAGTGCTATTGGTTCTAGATCATATTCCACTTCCTGAAATGGATGAAGATTGACCAGTTCTTTTTGGTACAGTGACTCTATGTATTCCCGCCATCTTCTCTTGATGTTTCCTGCATCATTCAATATTTTGCCCATATTGTTGTTGTTGTTATGTGCCGTGGAGTCGGACCGACTCATAGCGACCCTTCCTTGGGTTTCCAAGGCATAGGTATCACTACAGAAGTAGATTACCCCATCTTCCTTCCGAGGAGTGGCTGGTGGGTTTGCACCGCCAGCCTCTCTCAATATTGCAACTCGAGGCTTAAATTTTTTTTTCAATCTTTTCAGCTTGAGAAATGCCGAGCGTGTTCTTCCCTTTTGGTTCTCAGACTCCAGGTCTTTGTACATTTCATTATAGTAATTGGTTTTGGCTGCTCGAGCTGTTCTTTGAAATCTTCTGTTTAGCTCTTTTATTGAAGGTACCTAAATATAATTCTTTTGAATTCCTTATCAGGGAGTTCTAATGCTGTATCTTCCTCAGGGCTGTGTTTTGTGTCTGTATCCTGGTACCTTGTTTCTCTTGCTTTATCTTTAATCTTTGTGGACCATGATGCTCTGCTGTCTCTGAGGCATTGTGATTTTTGTGTTTATATTTAATTGGTGATTATATGTTGGAGTGACTTGCTCACAATTTTCATTTTCTTTGTTTTGTTTGTGTGTTATATATGTAAGCAGGGTACCATTCTTTGCTCTTCTATTAGTTAGTTGGCAGCACTTATACACTCACCACCTGTCTCCTTCCCATTGTCAGCCATCTGTATATCCTTGCCATTCCTGGCAAATGGAGCCTATTCTTGAGTCCCTGGAATCCGAATAAGAATGCTGTCACTTTAAAATCTGATATGGCCACCACTTGTAAACATTCAAAGTGGCTGCGCCCTCAGTCACTTAAATTATCCAAAATGGCCACTACTTGTAAACAATGAAAATGGTTACACCCTCCGGAAAGTCGAAAGTCCACAGCTCAGGTTTTCTCCCTCCTTAATGTTTCCCTTCCTCGTCATAGGCCACTAGCACAGTCATTCCTGCAGCCGTTGGTGACCAGAACTGATGTTTAGGTCAATTCTCAGGTCCCAACACCACTTGGAAATATTCACGCTGTTGGTCCCTTGAGAGTAGCTAACAGTCCACTACTCTGACCATCTCTGTCCTCACTGCTTTCATTCAGGTTTTTCCACTTATTGTACCTCATCCACTTCTGTATACTTCCTTTCAAAGCTCAGGGCTCCAGGATTATCTTCTGTATCTCTGTCAATTGGTTTCTCTTTTGTTTGTTGAAAATGGTCTGTGAAGTTTGTCTGCCTATTCTGCTATCTTACTGGAAGTCTCCACAACAACTACTTTTAAAGTAAATTTTTCTGTTTATATTGGATTGGGAATGACAGAAGCAGATGTCTGCCAAATTTCCCTTTCTCTATAGTGACTTTTAAAGAGCTCTGGTGGCACAGTGCCTAACGCATCTGCTAACCAGAAGGTTGGCAGTTCAAACTCACCAGTCACTCCATGGAAGGAAAATGGGGCAATTTCTTCCATAAAGATTTACCACCTCAGAAACCCAATGGGGATGCTTTGAGTCAAATTTGACTTGATGGCAGTGAGTTTGGTTTGGTTCTTTTATAGTGACTTTTACACTATATTTTGTTTCCATAGCTCAATTCATCCAAATCCTTCTCTCATTATTATGAATTAGCCACCATCTGCAAAAACGGATTTTGGAGTTCCACCAAAAAATAATTCCCACCATTTACATGGTAATGCATGAAATTCTACCATAGGAAGGTAAAGAGTACTTTAGCAAAAAATGCCTCCTGAAACTTTGTGGGTTAAGACCAACCTATTTAGGACCAGGTTTGTTGGTATCATAGAGCCTGATGGAACCACTGAGACTATGGCCCCTAACTGCCCTTCAGGTCTGGAATTAAATGGACTCCCCTGGCTTCCAGCTAAACAAAAGACAGGCATATGAACTCAACATTTACATTAGGTGGTAGCATAGTGCCTAAGGCACTTGACTGCTAACCAGAAGGCTGGCCGTTCAAACCCACCAGCCACTCCTAGGAAGGAAGGTTGGGCAATCTACTACTGTAGTGATACCATCTTGGAAACCCAAGGAGGGGTCATTATGAGTCGGGCCCTACTTGATGACACATAACAATAACAACAGGCACACTCCTTGCAGAGAACAGTCATGGGAAAATAAAAGGGCTGTGTATGCACAGGAAGACAGTTCAGGGGGCAGGAGTGAATGAAGAGAAAGACACAGGGAAGTGGGAGAGGAGCTGTTGCATTGTTGTAAATTGTAGTCAATGTCAGCAGGCAAAGTGTATGTGAGCTGCTGTGTGGAAAGTGAATTTGCTCTGTATAATTTCACCCAAATCATAAAAACAAATAAATAAATAAATAACCTATTTAACTAGGAAATTAAATGGAATAAGTGTTGGATCTGCTAATATTTGCCTCTAAGAAAATCATATTGTTGTTGTTTGGCATGTAGTCAATTTCTACCCATCTCAATCCCATATGACATAGTAGAACTACCCCATAGAGTTTTCTAGGCTGTAATCCTTAGGGGAACAGATGGACAGATCTTTTCTTCTGCAGAGCTGCTGGTGGGTTTGAACCTCAGACCTTTTGGATAGCTGTTGAACATTTAATCATTGCATCACCAGTGTACCTTGAGAAGAGTGTAAGACATGGGAATTCAGGATGATGTCATGCTGTTTAACTGAGTCTTGCAGGAGGCAGTTAAACAAGATTTGGGTGCATTGGCATGGAGAGGATTTTAGAACACAGGGACTCTTGCTTTAATTCCATGCTTCTCAACTTTGGCTGCACACTAGAATCACCTAGGGAGTTTTTAAAAATCCCAATGGCTAGGCCATTCCAGAGCCCAATTAAATCAGTATCTCCAGTGGTAGGACTCAGGCACCAGTAGTTTTTTACAGCCCCCCAGGTGATTGCAATGTTCAGCCAAGAGTGAGGATAATTAATTTGCTTTATAGATACACATGGGCTGGCACTGCCCTTTCAACTCACACCTGCTGTGCTGCACAATCTTCCGAGTCCGGGTATCCCAAACTATCCCAAGGAAAAAATATATTTTATGTGTGACCTAGTAAGGCATTTGGCTGCTAACTAGGTCAGTGATTCAAACTCACAAGCTGCTTCACAGAAAGAAGATGGAGCAATCTACTTCTGTAAAGATTTACAGCCTTGGAAACCCAGTGGGGGTCGCTGAGTCGGAATGGACTCAATGGCAGTACGTTTGGTTTTTTGTTTTGTTTTCTTGAGTACATCCTTACATAAATAAATTTATATCTATAATTGAAACAAAAGTTCAAGAAAAAAATTACCCTTACTATGTGCTAAGTATTCTGGTATTTTCTATTTTACTCTCATTCCAGTAAAAAAGAAAAAGAAAGAAACAATATAATCTGGTCACAAGCTACTAAACTGATTCCCTGACAACTAATTGGTTGCAAACACAGTTTGAATAGCACTGCTCTAGACTATCTGCCTTTTATGATATATTTCCAGCTTTATCACTCTTTGTTGACATTCCTCATCATTTCCCCACTGAAGTCTGTGGCATCTGACTCATAGTAAGAGCATCAGTCCACAGTTACAAAGGACTTGCTATGGACCAGGTACTCAGCTAACATGCACTAGTTTTATATGCATTACCTTGTCTAATCCTCACACCATTGTAGTTATTAATATTTTCCCCATTATACAGATTCTGATATTGAGGCTCAGAGAGACTAAGTAACTTGCTTAAACTCATACAGCTGGTAAGCAATGGAGCAGGGAGCTGAAAATAGGCAGAGGCCACAGTCTGGTTTTTTTTTTTTAGAACTCACATTCTTAGGAATTATGCTATCTTCCAGAAATCCTAGAGGGAAGGATCTATTTATTTTTATTCATTGATATATTTATTTATTTCAGTGAAAATATATACAACAAAACTTATACCACTTTAATAATTTCTGCATGTACAATTCAGTGACATTGGTTACATTCTTTAAGTTGTGCCACTTTTCTTAACAACCTTTTCCAAACTATTTCACCATCATTAACACAAACTCACCCTCTCCTAAGCTTCTCAGCTATCCTTTTGAGTTTCTTCTGTCAATTTGATCACATAAGTTCATTCACATATTTTCATGGGTATATGTTTAGCTACCATAATTTGTAGTATGTAGTTGATGCTAGATAAATATGTCAACTCCATTCCTTCAGTTTTCCGTGTTTCCAAACTATCTTATGAGCAACCTTCAGAACACTGTCTCTTATACCATTCTCCTCATAGAATAATTTGTCTTACAGTTTGAATGGGCTTAAATGAGTACACATCCAGTCTCCTGCCTTCAGTCAGGTAAACCATTACTGTCAGTTCAGCAAATCTAAAAGACTTGCTCAGATATGGTGGAATATGGTAGAATTTGGTCTATTTACCTTCTATCGCCAGCTCATTCCTCTCAAAACAAAGGGGATGAAAGAACTTGTGAAGGATGTTTTACAGAGCTCAGGTATTTCTATAACATGCTAGAGATTCTCATCCCCTGTAGCAGTCTGTACTTGTTCCCCTCCACTCTCATATCAAAGCTTCTAGTATTGCCTTCAATGTCTTCTCTCAGCATCTTGAAATCTCATCCTGTTTTTTGGTTTCCTCCAAGATTCAGTCTTCATCCCAGGATACAAAAACTGTTATATTCGATTTATTCCCAACACCATGCCTTACTTGCTGTCCCTGGGAAGAGAAATGTCCTCCCAATGCCCCCTTGAAGTCACCCCTTCCCTCTAGGGAAGGATGATGGCGAGCTCCTCTTAATTCCATCTTTTAGAGTTTCACTTCTTTTTTCTGCAGAATGGAGAGGCCTGTTCCAATTTTACTCAACAGACATTTGTTTAACACCTATACAGGCAGAGCATGGAATCTCTGGAGCCAGAAAGTTTGGAGATTGGAGTCCACCCAGACTTGCCTCAGGAGAAAGCCCCGGCAATCTACTTCTGAAAAATCAGTCACCGGAAACCTTGGGGAGCACAGTCTGACTGGGAAATACATGATATCACTATGAATCAGAATCAACTCAATGATAATCGGTTTTATAGGCAGAGTATTGCACTCAGGCAGAAGAGGAAAACCATGAACTGGACTTGCACATCACCCTTAGCACCTGATCCAGGCATTGCTCACTGTGAAGTCACAGTAAGTATTACTAATTAACAGACTAATATTAAAAATATAGGTATTTTTGTCAGCATATACATTTTATTACTTCTACTGATAATTTAAGGAGCTTTGGTGGCACCGTGGGTAAGGTATTTGGCTGCTAACCACAAGGTCAGTGGTTCAAACATACCAGCTGTTCTGTAGGAGGAAACTAAGGCAATCTACCTCCATAAAGATTAACAGCCTTGGAAATCCTATGGGGGTCACTATGAATCAGAATTTATTTGATGGCAGTGGGTTTGGTGGGTATTGATAATTTAGGAACTCTGATGATTCAATGGTTAAGGTATTCAGCTGCTAAACAACAGGTCAGAGTTTGGAACCCACCAGCCACTCCATGTGAGAAAGATGAGGCAGTCTGCTTCCATAAAGATTTACAGCCTTGGAAATTCTATGGGGGCAGATGTACTCTGTCCTAAAGGGTTGCTATGGGGCAGAACTGACTCCACGGCAGTGGGTTTGGTTTTGGTATTGGTAATTTGCATGGCATGAAAATGCAGAAATAATCATTTTACAATGGTTGTAAAGTCTTCTTTATATTTCTCTCCTGAGTTTCCAGACTGAGAAGATTCATTCTTTAACTTGAAATAAATACTAGAGTGACTTAAATAAGCATAAAATAGTGCTCAAATAAATATACTTTACTAACTGGAAAAATCTACTAAACAAGATATTTTTTCTATTCCTTTGTGATACTTGAAAAGTACTGAACAAAGAGCACTTCACTATTTGGGAATAACAACTTCTTTACAAAGTGGAGAGAGACAGAAAAAACTTTCCTGAAATGTGAAACTCAGTGAGAAACTTTGCACATTAAAATTCACTGTGAGTACGCCAGTCCCTGGTTTCTTTTGTTCTTTGGAGTTGTTTTAACCAGCAGCTCTTTGCTTCTTCTCTTTTCCCTATGAAATAAGGAGGCAAAAAAAAAAAAAAAAAAGTCATAGCATGTTTTTCTTGTTTGTCTCTTTCCAGAGTGGATTTTCTGCTCTGTGAATAAAAATCCTCAGTTGGCTGAAGTAGGTAGATCTAGGCTGGACATGAATTGTGTTCCTAAGACTCAGAATAGCTCCTGGCCTTGGTCTTCCATTGCAATCAGCTAAACACAGTGGGATAGGTCAGGAATGCAGAACCTTCTGGCAAAAGCCAGGCCCCTCCTGAAGAGGAGGTGGGAGAGTTAGAGTGGTCCACGTTGATGTTTCTGTTTCCTAAGCCAGATCTGTGAATATCCTGAAGATAGAAACTATGGCTTTCTTCTTTAATTACTAGCCTTTTTTTTTTTTTTTTTTTTTGTGATTTGGGTGAAAGTTTAAAGAGCAAATTCACTTTCCATACAGCAGCTCACATACATTTTGTCTGATGACATTGACTGAAATTTCCCACAATGCAACAGCTCCCTTCTCATTTCCTCCCCATAGTTACTTCTTCCCTGTGTCCTTCCCGCCCATTTACTCTGCCCCCCTCCAAGCTGTTTCCCTGTGCACACACAGCCCTTCTATTCTCCCATGATTGTTCTGTTCAAGGAGTGTATCTACCTAATGGAAATGTTCAGCACATATGCCTGTCTTTTGTTTAGTTAGAAGCCACAGGTGTGGGTTCAATTCCAGACTTGAGGACAGCTAGGGGCCATAGTGTCAGTGGTTCCATCAGGCTCTAGCAGACCAGCAAAACTGGTCGTTCTTTTTTTTTTCTTTTTAAATGATTTTGAGTTTTGTTCCACATTGTTCTCCCACTCTATCCAGGATCTCCTACATAGATCCCCCTCCAAGTGGTTGACTGTGGTAGCTGGGCACCATGTAGTTCTTCTGGTCTCATAGTCATATAGGCTGAGGATCACATGGTGTACCAGTCGCTTGGACTAATTGTTTCCATGCATCTTTGGTTTTCTTCATTCTTCTTTGCTCTGGATGAGGAGAGACGCATTGTTGCATCTAGATGGCTGCTTGCAAGGTTTTAAGATCCCAGTTGCTACTTGCCAAGGTAGGATGTAGAACAATGTTTTGTGAAGTATGTTATGCCAATTGAGGTTGATGTCCCTTGTGACTATGGTCCCAAGCCCAGAGGTCCAACTACTCACTTCCTCTGGGTAGCTGGCTCTGGCCAAGAAGTGACTACAACCTTGTCCCTTGTCATCTCTACTATATACTTGGGACTTTATAGAACATACAAATACACTTGTAAAAGCATTGTCTGATAGTCCTATACATAGTCTTAGGTACACTCCCCCCTGCATAGGCATACCTAAGAGTTCAGCCTGTCAATCCATCTATCTACCTGTATATCCATGTTTGCCTTCACTGACAATGCAGTACTGTATGTGCAAAAGGGTTCATCTTTGTTATCTGTACCTCCCATGCACCTCTCTATGACTCTCTCTTCCTCAATGCCACCGTGTGGATCACTCACATTTGGTATATTGCCCTTCTTTTCATCCAAATCAATACTTTTCTCTATCTATCTAACAGTGTTCCCACTCCTCCCCTCCCACCCCTGGTAACCAACAAAGAAAATTTCCTTCCATGTATAAACCTTTCATAGATTATTCACAATAATGGACTAATAAAATATCTGTCCTTTTGTGATTGACTTATTT
>NW_006921778.1:2501147-2507144 GCF_000298275.1 Orycteropus afer afer | reverse complement strand
GTGTTGGAGTTTTCTACGAATTCTAGAGTTCAGTTATTTTTCAGATATGTCATTGCCGAATATGTTTTCCCAATCTGTAGGTTCTCTTTTCACTCTTTTGGAGAAGTCATTGAAAGCACATAAAAATTTAATTTTTAGAAGGTCTCATTCATGTAGTTTCTCTTCTGCTTTTTGTGCATTTTGGGTTATGTTTGATTCTCTATATATGCCATATATTGTTAGGTGTTGTTGAGTCATTTCCAACTCATAGTGACCCTATGCACAGCAGAACAAAACACTGCCCGATCCCAAGCCAGCACCATGATATTTGAGCCGATCTCTGTAGCCACTGTGTCAATCCATCTCATTGAAGGCCTTCTCCTCTTTCATTGACCCTCCACCTTACCAAGTATGACATCCTTCTCCAGGGAATGGTCCTTTCTGACAACATGACCAAAGTAGGTGAGCCATTCTCTTCCAAGGAGCATTTCAGCTGCACTTTTTCCAGGACAGATCTGTTAGTTCTTTTAGCAGTCCATAGTACTTTGAGTGTTCTTCACCAGCATCACAACTCAAAAGCATCAGCTCTCTTTTGGTCTTCCTTATTCATTGTCCAGCTCTCACATGCATAAGAGGCGACTGAAAATATCATGGCTTGTATCAGGCACACCTTAGTCCTCAAGGAGATATCTTAGCTTCTCAGCACTTGCAAGAGATCCTTTGAAGCTGACTTTCCCAGTGTTACACGTTGTCTGGTGTCCTGACTGCTGTTTTCATTGGTGTTGATTGTAGAACCAAGCAATGTGAAGTATTTGACAACCTCAATCTTTTCTCCATTTATCATGATGTTGTTTACAAGTCCAGTTGTGAGGATTTTTGTTTTCTTTATTTTGAGATGTATTCCATACTGCAGACTGTATTCTTCAGTCTTCATCAGTAAGTGCCTCAAGTCATCCTCACTTTCAGCAAGCAGTTGTGTCATCAGCATATCGCAGGTTGTTAATGATTCTTCCTCCAATCTTGATGCCATGTTTTTCTTCATATAGTCCAGCTTCTCAGATTATTTGCTCAGCATATAGATTGAATAAGAATGGGGAAAGGATACAACTCTGACTCACTCCCTTCTTGATTTTAAACCATGCACTGTTCCCTTGTTCTGTTTTAACAACAGACTCCTGGTCAATATACAGGTTCCTCATGAGTACAATTAAGGGTTCTGGAATTCCTGTTCTTCTCAATGTCTTCCACAATTTGTTATGATCCACACAATGAAATGCCTTTTCATAGTCAATAAAACACAAGTAAACATCTTTCTGGTATTCTTTGCCTTGAACCAAGATCCGTTTGACAGCAGCTATGATATCCCTCATTCCACATCCTCTTCTGAATCCAGCTTGCATCTCTGGAAGTTCTCTGTCAATATACTTCTGCAACCGTTTTTCTGTCTTTGTCTTTGGTTTTGATGAGTTTGATGATGATGTGTCTTGGTGATTTTCTTTTGGGGTCTATCCTGTTTGGGGTTCGTTGGACTTCCTGAATGGATATATTCTCATCTTTCATCTTATCAGGGAAGTTCTCTTCCAACAAATCTTTGACAATTTTCTCAGTGTTTTTTTTTTTTTTTCTTTTTTCTCTTCCTGTTCTGAAATTCCCATTACATGTAGGTTATTCCTTTTGATGGTATCCCACATGAACCTTGGGCTTTCTTCATTTTGTTTTGACCTTTTTTCTGATTGATCTCTTTCTAAAGAAGTGTTCAGGTGTTTGTCTTCAATCTCATTAATTCTGTCTTCCATTGCATCATTTCTATTCCTTTGCCCTTTCAATGTGTTATCTATTTCTGAAAATTTAGTATTAATCTTCTAGGTTTCTATCTGTAGATTTTGAATCATTTCTAATTTTTCATTTATTTTGTCATTTTGTTCTTATATTTTCTTCCAAAATTCTTCTGGGGATTTGTCTGTGTTTTCCTTGATCTGTCTCTCAATCCTTTGAAGATATCTAAATATAATTCTTTTGACTTCCTTATCAGGGAATTCTGATGCTGCTTCTTCCTCATGGATATGTTCTGGGTCTGCATCCTGCTCCCTTGTTTCTACCACTTTATCTTGCTTCTTTGTGTAGACTGTAATGGTCTGTTGTCTCCGAGACCTTGTGACGTTGTTGTATTTTGATCTCTGTTAACTGTTTGTGAAGAGCAGCTAAGGGTGAGTCAGGCTCTTCTTGGTGTTTGTTTATCATAGGCCCATTGGTGGAGAAGAAGGTGGTGACTCTCAGTAAGTGAAGCTGCGGGAGGTGTGGGTGTAGTTGTGTCATATGAGAACTGTTGCTGTCCCTGCTCAGTTAGACAAAAATAACGATTGAATAACACACTGTGTAATCACACAGGAACAGTAATCAAAAAAAGGAAAAAGGGAAAATACAAAAACTAAACTAAACCAAAAACACTGCAATATCTGTGGATAGGGCAATAAGAGAAAAAAGTAGAGAAGGAGAATAATGAAGAAAAAGATGGGAAAAATGCAAAAAAGAAAAACAAGGAACAGAGTTACCCACAAGAAAGAAAAAAAAAATTGCAACCAAGGGCAGGGCAAAGAAAAAAAGCTGAAAACTAGAAGCTGAGAAGGGAAGAATAAAGAATGATAAAAAGGATAAACGTAGTAATAGTAGTAGTAGTTTTAAATCAGACAAAACCAAAACTAAAAAGAAAAAAAATCTGGACAGGGTGGGACAGGGCACTGAGGATCCCTCAGAGCACACAGACTGGGACGGAATTCCTGCCAGCCTAGAAGGTGGTTGGGGTGAGGGATGGCTGCACCTCTGTTCACCAAGAGGGTGTGAGATATAAGAGTAACAAGGGGAATGTCTCACCTTTTTCAGTAGTCTGTGTGTCCAGGATGTCTTTGCAGTTCCCAGCAAGTGGAACCTGTTCTTCTTAAGTCCCTGGAATCTGGGAGAATGCTGTTGCTTTAAATATTCAAAAGGATCAAGCCTCTTGTAAACATTCAAAATGGCTGTGCCCTCCAAACAGGCAAAAGTCCACAGCTCAGCCTTCCTTCCTCTTTGCTGCTTCACCTTTTATTCCCCAGCCATGAGAGCAATCCTCCATGCAGTCTCTGGCTATCAGGGCTGATTTTTAGGTTAATTCTTAGGTCCTACCACCACTCAGCAATATCCAAGCTGTCTGTGCCATCAGGATCACTGCCAGACCGCAGCTCTGTATGTCTCCTTTTTCAGTATTTCCATGCAAATTCTTCTGCTAGTTGGAGTTTACTCCACTTCTATATCCTTCCCTTCAAGTTTCAGGGGTCCATGATTATCTTCTGTATCTGTGTTAGTTGGTTCCCCTTCTTTGTTGAAGAGGTCTTTGCAGTCTTTCTACCTATTCCGCCATCATACCAGAACTCTCGCTGCAACTGTTTTTGAATTATCTTCAGTAAGATCTTACTTGCATTTGATTTTAATGATATTGTTCAATAATTTCCACATTCTGTGGGGTCACCTTTCTTTGGAATGGTAACAAATATGGATCTTTCCCAGTCAGTTGGCCAGATAGCTGTTTTCCAAATCTCTTGGCATAATCAAGTTAGTGCCTCCAGCACGGCATCCATCTGTTGAAACATTTCAATGGGTATTCTGTCAATTCCTGGAGACTTGTTCTTTGCCACTTCTGTGCAGCTTCGACTTCCTCCTTCAGTACCATTGGTTCTTGATCATATGCCACCTTTTGATATGGATGAAGATCTACCAGTTCTTTTTGGTACAGTGACTCTGTATTCTTTCCATCTTCTTTTGATATTTCCTGCATCATTCAATATTTTGTCCATAGAATCTTTCAGTGTTGCAACTCAAGACTTAATTTTTTTCCTCAGTTCTTTCAGCTTGAGAAATGCTGAGTGCATTCTTTCCTTTTAGGTCTTTGCACATTTTATTATAGTAATTGGCTTTGTCTGCTCAAGTTGCTCTTTGAAATCTTCTGTTCAGCTCTTTTATCTTGTCATTTCTTCCATTTGCTTTAGCTATTCTCTGCTCAAGGGCAAGTTTCAGAATTTCTCCTATCATCCATGTTGGTCTTCCCTTCTTTTCTCATCTTTTTAATGACTTCTTGCTTTCTTCATGCATGATGTTCTTGATGTCCTCCCACAATTCTTCTGGTTTCGGTCACTGGTGTTCAATGCATCAAATCTATCCTTTAGATGGTCTCTAAATGCAGGAGGGATATATTCAAGGTCATATTTAGGCTCTCTTAGACTTGTTTTAATTGTCTTTAACTTCAAGTTGAACTTGCATATGAGCAGTTGATGGTCTATTCCACAGTCAGCTCCTGGTCTGGTTTTGGCTGAAGATATTGAGCTTTTCCATCTCTTGCCACAGATGTAGTCAATCTGATTCCTGTGTGTTCCATCTGGCAATGTCCACTTGTACAGCCACCATTTGTGTTGTTGAAAAAAGGTATTTGCAATGAATAAATTGTTGATCTTGCAAAATTCTATCATGTGATTTCCAGCATTATTTCTGTCACCAAGGCCAAATTTCCCAACTACCAGTGATTCTTCATTTCCAACTTTTGCACTCTAGTCACCAGTGATAATTAACACATCCTGATTGTATGTTCGGTCAATTTCAGATTGCAGAAGCTGATAAAAATCTTCAATTTCCTCATCTTTGCCTTGGGTGGTTGGTGCATAAATTTAAATAACAGTCATATTAACTAGTCTTCCTTGTAGACATTTGGATATTATCCTATCACTGACAGCATTGTACTTAAGAACAGATCTTGAGACATCCTTTGTGATGATGAATGCCACACCATTCCTCTTCAAATTGTCATTCCCAGCATAGTAGATCATATAGTTGTCTGCTTCAAAATGGCCAAAACTGGTCCATTTCAGCTTACTAATGCCTAGGATATCAATCTTTATGCATTCCATTTCATTTCTGACAACTTCCAATTTTCCTAGATTCATACTTCGTACATTCCATGTTCTGAGATCTAATGGATGTTTGCAGCTGTTCCTCCTCAATTTGACTCATGCCATGTCAGCAAATGGAGGTCTTGAAAGCTTCTTATCCATATCAGTAAGGCTGGTTTTACTCTGATGATGCTGCTCTTTCCAAGTCATATTTTGAGAGCCTTCCAACCTAAGTGGCTCATCTTCCTGCTCTGCATTGGACAATGTTTCTGGGCTATTCATAAAGTTGTGCAGTAATGTATCAGACAGTGTTTCTCTGCTATTCATAAGGCTTTCTCTGGCCAATTCTTTGAGAAATGGATGGCCTTTTCCTTCTTCCTAGTCTGTCTCAGTCTGCAACCCATGGTGAAACCTGTGCACCATGTGCATTCCTCTGGGTTTGATTCCCTGGTGGCACAGCCTCAAGCCTCACAGCAACATGCCACCACAGTAGGACAAAACGACAGACAAGTTTGTCTCTCTTAACTATTCAAAACTTCTCCAACCTACCCTTACCTGGATCCCTGCTGTTGCCTTCTCACTCTGCTCTGGGTCCCCTGGCCTTTTCTCTCCTTTCTCCCATTATAACACCTGCCACTTGTGAGGTGTGGCCTGGGATCCCTCCCATTACCTGGATCCCTGCCACTGCATCCTCACTCTGTCCTGGGCCCCCTGGCCTTTTTCTCTCCTTTTCCCCACTTTCCTGCCTTGCTGCTTGTGGGGCATGGCCTGGGTTCACTCCCCTTACTGGATCTCTGCCTCTGTCTCCTCACTCTGTCCTGGTCCCCATGGCCTTTTTCTCTCCTTTCCCTTGCTTTCCTGCCTTGCTGCTTGTGGGGCATGGCTTGGGTTCCCTTCTCTTACCTGGATCCCCGCTGCTGCCTCCTCATTCTGTCCTGGCCCCCCTTTGTTGTTGTTATGTGCCGTCGAGTTAGGTTAGACTCATAGCGACCCCTCCTTGGGTTTCCAAGGCCTATCACCATGGAAGTAGATTGCCCCATCTTCCTTCCAAGGAGTGGCTGGTGGATTTGAACTGCCAGCCTTCTGGTTAGCAGTCAGGTGCCTT
>NW_006921778.1:2494531-2495902 GCF_000298275.1 Orycteropus afer afer | reverse complement strand
AGCACAAAAGAATCCCAATCTATAGAAGAGTGTGTCTTTTCCCAGGATGTCCATAAATATACTGGAAGCAGGCCACACCCCTAGGGAACTCCCTTGCAATGGATTGGCTGATCAAAACATACACATCTGATACCATCATTGGAACAACCCACATCACAATTGCTTAAACCACACAGAATTGTGGTCCAGCCAGGTTGACACACAGCTCCAACTATCACAGGAGACTTGTTTTTCACCACTTCCTTCACTGCAGCTTTGACTTTTGCTTTCAATACCATTGGTTCTTGATGATATGCTACCTCCTGAAATGGATGAACATTGACCATTTCTTTTTTGAACAGTAATTCTGTGTATTCCTTCCATCTTCTTTTGATGTTTCCTGCATCATTCAATATTTTGCCCATAGAATCTTTCAATATTGCAACTCAAGGCTTAAGTTTTTTCCTCAGTGATTTCAGCTTGAGAAATACTGAGCATGTTCTTCTCTTTTGGCTCTCCAAATCCATGTCTTTGCATGTTTCATTATAATAACTGACTTTGTCTTCTCAAGCTGCTCTTTGAAATCTTTTGTTCAGTTCTTTTATCTTGTCATTTCTTAAATTTGCTTTAGCTACTCTTCATTCAAGAGCAAGTTTCAGAGTCCCTTCTGCCATCCATTTTGGTCTTTTCTTCCTTTCCTGTCTTTTTAATGACCTCTTGTGTTCTTCGTGGATGATGTTCTTGATGTCATCCCACAATTCCTCTGGTTTTCAATTCCTCTGGTCATTGGTGTTCAATGCATCAAATCTATTCTTTAGATGGTCTCTAAACTCAGGAGGGATATCTTCTTGGTGATATTTTGGCTCATGTGCACTTCTTTTAATTGTCTTCAGCTTCAACTTGAACGTGCATATGAGCAGTTGGTTTGTTCCACAACCGGTTCCTGGCCTTGTTTTGCCTGAAGATATGGAGGTTTTCCATCACCTCTTGCCACAGATGTAGTCAATCTGATTCCTGTATACTATATCTGGTGAAGTCCCTGTGTGCCGTTGTATTGTTGAAAAAAGGTATTTCCAATGAATAAATCATTGGTCTTACAAAATTCTATCATGCAATCTCCAGTATTATTTCTCTCCCCATGGCCAAATTTTCTAACTACCAGTGATTCTTCTTTGCTTCCACCTTTTGCATTCCAGTCACCCATGATAATCAGCACATCTTGATTACATGGTCAGTCAATTTCAGACTGCAGAAGTTAATAAAAATCTTCAATTTCCTCATCTTTGGCTTTGGTGGTTGGTGCGTAAATTTGAATAATAGTAGTATTAACTGGCCTTCCTTGTAGGCGTATGGATATTATCCTATCACTGACAGCATTGTACTTCAGGATAG
>NW_006921778.1:2487377-2494431 GCF_000298275.1 Orycteropus afer afer | reverse complement strand
TGACATTTTCACAATGTTCAATCTTCCTATCCACAAGCATGGGATGTTCTTCCATTTATGTAGATCCTTTATGATTTCTTGAAGTAGCATTTTATAATTTTCTTTGTACAGGTCATTTGTATACCTGGAAAGATTTATTCCCAAGTATTTTATTTTTTTTGAAACCCACCAGCCACTCCTCGGAAGGAAGGTTGGGCAATTCTACTTCCATAGTGATACTGCCTCGGAAACCCAAGGGGGGGTCGCTATGAGTCGGGGCCGACTCGACAGCAAAACAACAAAAACAAATTATAAATTGTATTGATTTCCTTATTTCTTTTCCAGCAATCTCTGTGCTCGTGCAGAGGAAACCAACTGATTAGGGGATGTTGATCTTGTATCCTGCCATGATGCTAAATCCTCTCAATTAATTCCAGTGGATATTTGACTGAGTCTCTTGGGTCTTCTAGGTATAGGATCATATCATCAGCAAATAGGGATAGTTTGGCTTCTTCTTTACAAATTTGGATGCCTTTGATTTCTCTTTCTTGCCTTATTGCCCTAGCTAGGACTTCCACTCCAATGTTGAATGGAAGTGGTGATAGAGAATATCCTTGTCTGGTTCTTGTTTGCAAGGGCAATGGTTTCAGTCTCTCTCCATTGAGAATAATGTTGGCTGTCGGTTTTGTACATATGCCCTTTATTATGTTGAGGAATGTCCCTTCTATTCCTATTTTGCTGAGAGTTTTGATGAGGAATGAGTGTTGGATTTTGTCAAATGCCTTTTCTGCATCGAGTAATATGATCATGTGGTTCTTATCCTTTCTTTTATTTATGTGATGGATGACATTGTTTGTTTTTCTAATGTTGAACCATCCTGGCGTACTTGATATATACCCCACTTGGTCATAATGAATTATTTTTTTTCTATGCTGTTGAAGTCTATTGGCTAGGATTTTGTTGGAGATTTTTGCATCTATATGATGAGGGATATTGGTCTGTGTTTTCCTTTTTTAGTGACATCTTTGTCTGGTGTTTGTATCAAGGTTATGTTTGCTTCATACAATGAATTAGGGAGGATTCCATCCTTTTCTATGTTTGGGAATAGTTTGAGTAGGATTGGTGTCACTTCTTTTCTGAATGTTTTATGGAATTCTCTGGTGAAACCATCTGGGTCAGATTTTTTTTTGTTGGTAATTTTTTTATGACCTGTTCAATTTCTTCTTTTGTTGTAGGTCTGTTCAACTTTTCCACCTCAATATGTGTTAGTTTAGATAAGTAGTGTGTTTCTAGAAATCTGTCCATTTCTTCCAGATTTTCACATTTTTGGAGTACAGTTTTTCATAGTGTCCTGATATTATCCTTTTTATTTCAGTTGGTTCTGTTGTCATGTCACCCGTTTCATTTCTTATTCATGTTATTTGTATTCTCTCCCTCTTTTCCTTTGTTAAATTTGTCAGTGGTTTATCAATTTTATTAAATAATTTCAAAAAACCAACTTCTAGTCTTGTTGATTTTTTCTACTGTCTTTCTATTTTCTATTTTGTTGATTTCTGCTCAATTCTTTATTATTCCCTTCTGGTGACTGTAGGCTTTTTGTTGTTGTTGTTGCTCTTTTTCTAATTGTTGGAGATGTTGGGTTAAGGTGTTGATTTTATCTCTTTCTTCTTTTTTGATGTGTGCATTTATTGCTATAAATTGGCCTCTGATCACCAATTTGCTGTCCCCAGGATTTTGGTATGTTGCATTTTCATTCTCATTTGATTCAAGGAATTTTTTAAGTTCATTTTTTATTTCTTCTATTACCCAGTCATTTTTTAGGAGGATGTTGTTCTGTTTCCATGTGTTTGCTCTTTTTCCATTCATCTTCCTATAGTTGATTTCTAATTTTATAGCATTGTGATCTGAGAAGATGCTTTGAAGTATTTCAACGATTTTACATTTATTTAGGCTTGCTTAATATGGCCTATCCTAAAGAATGTTTCATGTGCACTGGAAAAGAATGTATATTGTGCTGTTGTAGGGTGAAGTGCTCGGTAGGTGTCTATAACATCAACTTGGTGGATTGCATTGTTTAGCCCTTCTGAGTCTTTATTGAGTTTCTTTCTAGTTGTTCTATCTTTCATTGAAAGTGGTGTATTAAAGTCTCTATTCGGAAACCCAAGGAGGGGTCGCTATGAGTCGGGGCCGACTTGACGGCAAGTAACAACAACAACAACAACATTCTGGTTATTTAGTGCTGGTATGACAAGAATATACCACAAATGGGATGGCTTGAACAAACACGAGTTTATTCTCTTACAGTTTGGACGCTTTAAGTCCGAGTTCAAAGCACCAGGCTTTAGGGGCGGGTGAAAGCCCCTCAACCTTGGGCTTCAGCTCCACCTCCTGCTCCCAGCCCACTGCAGCTAGAGGCTTTTCTTCACTCAGACAGCTGCTGGCTGCTGAGACTGACAAGATCAAGGTCACAGTCCTGATATTACCAAACCACATGGTTTGGTCTCCTGGGTTTTCTAGGTATAGGATCATATCATCAGCAAATAGGGATAGTTTGACTTCCTCCTCACCAATTTGGATGTCTTTGATTTCTCTTTCTTGCCTTATAACCCTAGCTAGGACTTAAAATCTAATGGTAAAAACAGTCCGAGCCCCACTCCAATGTTAAAAAAACAAAAACAAAAACAGCAGGCCATTAATTCAATTCCATGGAAAGTCCCAAGTTGGCAGAGCATGGCTGCCTGCTGAACAATGACATGGCTACATGCAGTGTTCAAACGTGCCATAAGCTGGAGACTGTTACCAAAGCTGCTTCTTATTTATGGGAAGCAGACCACATACCCAATCCAGTTGCTCAGCTGCTCACAGTAGATCCCACCATGGAGTTGATTGCCAATCTCATCATAGGGAATACTACATCCAGCTGCCCAGCCACTCAGCTGGCCCAGACACATTGACAGATAAACTTAACCACCACAGTCTCCCACTACAACTGTGGAGTCATCTGTTTGCCTTTTCGACCGTTTTAATGTCTGATTTATGTATTTTGGGGCTCTTTCATTGGGTCCATAGATATTATTATGATTATATCTTCTTATTCAATTGATCCTTTAATCATTTTACAATGTTTTCTTAGTCTCTTATGGTGGTTTTTGTCTTAAAGTTAATTTTGTCAGAAATTAATACTGTCACTCCTGCTCTTTCATGGTTGCCATTTGCTTGTTTCATCTTTTTGCAACCTTTGATTTTTAGTCTATTTTTGTTTTTGTCTCTAAGATTTGTCTCTTGAAGCAGCATGTTGATGGGTTATGGCTTCTTTTCCACTCTGCAACTCTCTGTCTCTTGAGTGCTGCCTTTAATCCATTGACATCGGTGTGATTATCCACAAGTATGAATTGGTTGCTGTCATTTTGTTATCTGTTTTTTCATGATGTTCCTGGTTTCTTTGTTTCATATACTTTTCTGTGCTGAGCTCATTAAGTTTATGAATTGTATTATAATTTTCTTTGTTGATACTGTTTTAGTATTTGCTAAATATTTGTCCTTGTCCTCTTTTTTATTGTGATGTGAAGGTTTATAATTTTTCTGTGAGGTTACCCTGTGATTTATAACTTTCTTCCCAAGTTTAGAACAGTCCATTCTAACTTGCAACTGTCTTGACTTCCTCACCATTTAGCAGTTCTGTAACTACACTATTTTCCCCCTCCTTTTGGTTTGTGGTTGTCCTCACTTGCCAATTGATGTCTCTGGCTCCCTGTTTACTATCTTGTAAGCTTATTTTACTTTGGATACTTCCATAGCTGTGTTGGTTTCTGGGTTATGTCATCTTGTGTATTAATGGTCGATTGTTGTTTGCTGTTATTGATTCTCTGTTCAAAGGACTCCTTTTAGTATCTCTTGTAAGGTTGTTCTGGTTTAACAAATTCCCTTAATTTCTGCTTATCCTGAAATCTCCTAATTTCACCATAAGATGTGAGGGATAATTTTACTGGGTATATAATTCTTGGTGGGACATTTTTCTCTTTCAGGGTTTTTTATATTCCATCCCATTGCCTTCTTGCTTGCATAGTTTCTGCTGAGAACTCAGAGCTTATTCTTATTGTTTGTCTTTTGTAAGTAGCTTTTCTTTTTTCCTGTACTGCTTTCAGGATTCTTTCTTTTTCTTTGGTTTTGGTGAATCTGATGATGATATGTGTTGGTGATTTTCTTTTGGAGTCTATCCTATTTGGGGTTTATTGGACTTCCTGGATGGATATATCCTCATCTTTCATCATATCAGGGAAGTTCCCTTCCAACAAATCTTGGACAATTTTCTCAGTGGTTTTCTTTTTCTCTTCCTGTTCTGAAATTCCCATTACATGTAAGTTATTCCTTTTGATGGTATCCCACATGAACCTTGGGCTTTCTTCATTTTGTTTTGATCTTTTTTCTGATTGATTCCTTTCCAAAAAAGTATTCAGGGATTTGTCTTCAATCTCATTAATTCTGTCTTTCATTATTTGATTCTACTCCTTTGCCCTTTCAATGTGATATCTGTTTCTGAAAAGTTAGTATTAATCTTCTAGGTTTCTATCTGTAGATTTTGTATCATTCCTAATTTTTCATTTATTTTATCATTTTGTTCTTGTATTGTCCTCTGAAATTGTTCTAGAGTTTTGCCTGTGTTTTCCTTAATTTTGTCAATGTTTTCCTGATCTGTCTCTCAATCCTTTGAAGATATCTACATAAAAATCTTTTGAATTCCTTTTCAAAGAGTTCCAATGCTTCTTCTTCCTCAGGGATATGTTCTGGGTCTGTATCCTATTCCTTTGTTTCTACCACTTTATCTTACTTCTTTGTGTGGACTGTGATGGTCTGTTGTCTCCGAGACATTGTAACATTGTTGTATTTAGATATCTCTAAACTGTTTGTGATGAGCAGCTAAGGGTGAGTCAGGCCCTTCTTGGTGGTCATTTATTGTTGGCCAGTCAGTGGAGAAGGAAATGATGGCTCTCACTCAGTAAGTGAAGCTGCAGGAGGTGTGGGTGTAGTTGTGTTGTATGGGCACTGTTGCTGTCTCCCACTCAGTAAGACAAAAACAACGATCAAAAAACCATCAAAATAGTAAATGAAATTTGACAAAACACACAGAAATAATCACCAAATAAAGAAAAAACAAAAACCCTGCAATATCTGGGGATAGGGCATTAAGAGAAAAAAGGTAGAGAAGGAGAATAATGAAGAAAACAATGGGAAAAATGTAAAAAGAAAAACAAGGAATGAAGTTAACCATGAGAAAGAAAAGCATGGGAACCAGGAATAAGGAAGAGAGAAAAAGCTGAACACTAGAACCTGGGAAGGGAAGCATAAAGAATAATAATAAAAAGGACAAAAAAGAAAAATAAAATAATACTATAATAATTTTTAAATAGACAAAAACAAACAAATAAAAAAAAAAAAGTCTGGACAGAGCAGGACAAGGCACCCAGGCTCCATCCAAGCACACAGACTGGGATGGAATTTCTGCCAGCCCAGAAGGTGGGTGGGAGTGAGGGAAGCAGCACCTCCATTCACCAAGAGGGTGTGTTGTCTAAGAGAAACAAGGCAAACATCTCATCTTTCCAGTTGTTCGTGTCCTGACTATCCTCGTGGTTCCCAGCAAGTGGAGCCTATTGTTAAATCATGGGATCTGGGAGAATGCTGTGTCACTTTAAATTTCCAAATGGTCAAACTGCTTGTAAACATTCAAAATTACTGTGCCCTCTGGATAGGCAAAAGTCCACAGCTCAGCCCACCTTCCTCTTCGCTGCTTTCCCTTCTATTCACCAGCCACCAGAACAGTCCTCCGTGCAGCCTCTGTCTAGCAGGGCTGATTTTTAGATTAATTCTTAAGTCTTACTACCACTTGGCAATATCTGAGCTGTTCATGCCATCAGAATTGCTGACAGACCGCAGCTCCATATGTCTCCTGTTTTGGTGTTTTCTTGTAGGTTCTTCTACTAGTTGGAGTTTAGTCCACTTCTCTATCCTTCCCTTCAAAGCTCAGGGCTCCAGGATTATCTTCTGTATCTGTGTTAATTGGTTCCCCTTTTCTTTGTTGAAGAGGGTCTGTGCATTCTGTCTGCCTATTCCGCTATCTTACCAGAACTCCTATCATTGTGTTTTACACAAAGAACATACTTAATAAATGTTGAATGACTGTTTGAATAAGTGAAATAATTACTGTACCACATGGTTATCATGTTTCTTGTGACAGATATATCCTTTTTGTTTTTTGCATCTCTAAAAAGCATCAACTTTCCTTCTATTTATACAAAGTAAGGGCAACTTTATTAATAGATCCTTTTATAAAGTATTTGTTAGATGAATGCTGCTGTGCAAAGAAAGTTTGTTGTTGTTAGGTGCTGTCAAGTCATCTCTGACTCATAGTGACCCTATGTACAGCAGAACAAAACACTGCCCAGTCCTGTGCCAGGTCCATGATCCTTGCTATACCTGAGCCCATGTTGTAGCCACTGTGTCAGTCCATCTTGTTGAGGGCCTTCCCCTTTTTTGTTGACTGGTCTCTTTTGACAACATGACCAAAGTAGGTGAGACAAAGCCTAGCCATTCTTGCTTCCAAGGAGCATCCTGGCTGCACTTCTTCCAGGACAGATTTGTTAGTTCTTTTAGTAGACCACGGTACTTTCAGTACTCTTCGCCACACCACAATGCAAAAGCAGCAACTCTTCTTCTGTCATCCTTCTTCATTGTCCAGCTCTCACGTGCATATGAGACAATTGAAAAATACCAAAATGCCATGGCTTGTGTGAGGTGCACCTTAGTCTTCAAGGAGATATTTTTGCTCTTCAGCACTTGAAAGAGGTCTTTTGCAGCATATTATCCTAATGTTATACATCATCTAATGCCTTGACTGCTGCTTCCATTGGTGTTGATTGCAGAATCAAGTAATAAGAAGTATTTGACAACTTCCATCTTTTCTCCATTTATCATGATGCTGCCTATTGGTCTTGTTGTGAAGATTTTTATTTTCTTTATATTGAGTTGTAATACATATTGCAGACTGTAGTTTTCAGTCTTCATTAGTAAGTGCTTCAAG
>NW_006921778.1:2477822-2485222 GCF_000298275.1 Orycteropus afer afer | reverse complement strand
TAACTGGCCTTCCTTGTAGGCGTATGGATATTATCCTATCACTGACAGCATTGTACTTCAGGATAGATCTTGAAACATTCTTTGTGATGATGAATCCCATGCTATTCCTCTTCAATTTGTCATTCCCGACATAGTAGAGCATATGGTTGTGTGATTCAGAATAGCCAAGACTGGTCCATTTCAGCTCACTAATGCCTAGGATATAAATCTTTATGCATTCCATTTTTGACAACTTCCAGTTTTCCTAGATTCATACTTTGTACATTCCATGTGCTGATTATTAATGGATGTTTGCAGCTCTTTCTTCTTGTTTTGATTTGTGCCACATCAGCAAATGGAGGTCGCGAAAGCTCTACTTCATCAAAATCATTAAGGTCAGCTGTACTCTGATGAGGCAGCTCTTTCCCAGTGTTATTTTGAGTGCCTTCTGACATAAGGGGCTCATCTTCTGGCACTGTATTGGACAATGTTTCAGGGCTATTCATAAAGTTGTCCAGTAATATATCACATAGTGTTTCACTCCTATTCATAAGGTTTTCACTGGCCAATTCTTTGAGAAGTGGGTGGCCTGTTCCTTCTTCTGAGTCTATCTCAGTCTAGAAGCTCTGCTGAAACCTGTCCACCATGGGCAATCCTGCTGGTGTTTGAAGCACCGGTGGCACAGCCCCCAGAATCACAGTAACCAGCAAGACATCACAGTATGACAAACCCACAGTCAAGTTTGTCTCCCTTAGCTGTTCCAAACCACTCTGCTCACTTCCTGGCCTTCCCCCTACCTGTTCCAGCCATGGGTTCATCTCCCACTTCCTGCCTGGGGCTCTCCCCTTACCTGTTCTGGCTTACGTAAGCCCATCTTCCACTTCCTGCTGGGGAGGATATGCATACGGTAGTAGTCCCATTAAAGAAAGTTTAAGTAGTAAGAATTTTTTGAACATTAGCAAAATAATTAATTATTTAAAATTATGCATGAATTCACACGGTGGTAATGAATCACAAAGAGATATTTTGCAGTCAAAGAGATATTATAGTCAAAGGTTTATTTTCCTCAAAGCCATCTCTGTTCAGCTCTTCTCACAACTCCAACCTCACAGACTCCTGGTGAGTGGTCACTAGAAGTGAATGGGCCTCCCTTTTATGAGAATGTGCTCAATCTGGAGGGAGTTACCTAGTTTTCTTCTTCCCTGTTATGTCCCAGGGAATTTCTGAGCCACAACTAAGTCTTCCACTTCTCTTGCCACTGTCCCACCCCACCCCACCACAGTCCTCTGAACAGATAGAACACGGTAGCAAAGTATTAGCTCTGACCACTGCCCTCAGGCTGTGGTAACCCTCCTCCAACAAGTGTTCACTTGTGCTTCTTCTCCAGTACAATCCAGCCCTGCCTGTGGGTGATCCCAGCCCACCACTGCCTATCCCACTGAAGTAACTGCACAGTTGATAACTATTTTCTCTCCATTTTGTCCTTGCTGCAGAACCTCAGTTTTGTTGGATGAGGCTCACTCTCACATTTGTGCAGCAAAAGTGGCCCCAAGGGTGACTGCTATTTAGGCTAGGCCAAGAGTTAGAATTTTTTTTTTTCTGTAAGAGGCCCAATAGTCAGCTTTATGGGCCATATAGACTCTGTCACAACTACTATTGTAGCATGAAAGCAGCTATTGACAATACATAATAGGTGTGGTTGTATTCCAATAAAATTTTATTTACAAAAAGAGTTTGAGTAAGATTTGGCCCAAGGACTATAGTTTATCTATCTCTGCTCTAAGCCAATCATGTCTTCCCCCTTGCCAGTGATTGTTTTAAGCAATGGACATGTAATGCAATCCTGGTCAATGAGGTATAGGAGGGAGTCAGCTCAGGGCTTCTCCCTGGTAAAAAGGAGAGCTTGTACTTCCTGATTTGAAAAGGGTTGAAGACGTAGTAGCCATTTGCAACCCTGGGAGACAAGTCTGAAGATGAAATCAACTCTCAGGATGGCAGGGTGAGAATATGGGAAAAATATACATCTCTGATGATGTCATTTTACCACTAAATTAACTAACCTAGAACTGTGATGCTGCAAATGGTTAATATACCCAGCTGCTAACTAAAAGGTTGGAGATTCCAATCCACCTAAGTGTGCCTCAGAAAAACAGTTTGGTGATCTAGTTCCAAAAACTTTGCCCTGAAAATCCTATAGAGCCCAATTCTACTCTGACACACATGGGGTAAACATAAGCTGGGATCAATTCAACAACAACTGATTTTTTTACTGGTTACTGTTTAATCCATTTTTAGTTGGGTCTCTGTTTTACTTACAGCCAGAAGCACTACCTGATTCCATGACTGCAGATTCTGGGTCTTCATTACTGCCACAGTCTGTTTCTACTGCTCTCACTAAAGCTGCCCTACTTTGCGGTTCAACTGCTACCCACCCTGCCTCTTTTTGCAGCTGCGCTTCCACTCTAGCCTTAGCCCAGCAACCCTGGTTTCTTTGTATCCTGATGAGTCCATAGCTAACATCTTAGACTCTTATCACCTTGCAGCTACCCAGGTTTATTGCATTCTTATGCCAAGGAATAGGGATGTTCCTCCAAATATTCATAAGTCAAAACACTTTCAAATGCAAATGATAGAAAATCTAACTGAAAATGGATTAAGCTTTTAAAAAGGCATGAGGAGAGGCATAGACAAAATGGTGTCCTGCAAACACACTCCTCCCAATCCCTTTACACCAGATAACCAGAAAAATTGAGTGAAACAGATACAAATGATGATAGTGGCATTTTGATCATCAAATGAGAGGATAAAGAATTAGATTGAGTGC
Source organism: Orycteropus afer afer (assembly GCF_000298275.1). Classification (NCBI taxonomy): domain Eukaryota; kingdom Metazoa; phylum Chordata; class Mammalia; order Tubulidentata; family Orycteropodidae; genus Orycteropus; species Orycteropus afer. Next base: position 2,482,419 of record NW_006921778.1, on the reverse strand, counting down.
TGATTAGAAAGGAAGATGAAGCAAGGTCAGTGACTGGGGATAGAAAAGAAGCTGAGACTGGCTGAAGCAAAAAGGCATCAATGTGGACAAGGAGCAGACAACTTCACAGAATCCACACAGCGATCAAGGCACAGTGGAGACGGATCAGAAGGAATTCAAAGTGAGCAGAAGACATACAGGAGCTCAGAGAAGAACTTGTAAGGAAGTGGGTCAGACTTACAGTGGCATAGACAGCTGCAGAATCAGGAAGGAGCCAAAGAAAGGGAATGAAAAAAATCACCAGTAGTAGATACTGGAAAGGAGCTCTGGTAGCTTAGTGGATAAAGCATTTGACTGCTAACCAGAAGGTCAGCAGTTCAAACCCACCAGCCACTGCACAGAAGGAAGATGGGGTGATTTACTTCTGTAAAGATTTACAGCCTCAGAAAACCATTTGATGTCGTTATGTGTCACAATCAACTCTATGGCAGTGAGTCATTTTTTTGGTTTGAGTAGGCAATAATTATCTGGGCTAAGGACCTATGTGAAAGGAAAAGCCTGTGTTGCAACAGTTGGAGAAGCTAGTCTCCGGACAGCCTCTGACTTTATTGAATCTGGTCAAGAACTGGATAAATGGCTAGATTCTCCAAGAAAGGCATCAGACCCATGCCAGTGAATCAAGACCAGAGAACACACTCTGATCTAACAAATGGAAACTTCATTGCACAAAGAAGTAAATACTCTTTCTGCCCCCACAAACCTCATAGCTAGAGAAACCCTGCCTTTACCTGCCCAGATCCCTGGCCACCTCCATGACACCTCAGCCATCCCCAACAACTTGCCTCTAGCACAGACAATTAGGGGCTGAAGCTTTCCTTCCCGATGCCTGAGACGTTACAGAACTTTTTTGGACTGAACACAAGAGGCACACCTCTACAGTCTCCTCTCTCAGAGGCACCCATTCACACTAGGCACTTCACTTCTGCAGGAGAAAAGACCTGTGTTGGGGCAGTTAGAGATGCTAGTCTCAGGGCAGCCTTCCAGAAGAGTCAGAGCAGGAACTGCATAAATGGCTGTGCATGCCCAGAAGGTGCAAGACCCATACTAGTGAATGGTGACTGGACAGCTACACTCTCTGCTCCAAAAGTACAGCTTCTCCCTGAATAGGGTCAAAACCAAGCCAGTGGTTAGGGAAGTCCTGCCCAGATTTCCTGACTACCTCCTCTACAGCCTAGCCACTCTCAGCAACCCACTCCAAACAGACAGACCCAAGGGCTGCAGTTCTCCCTTCCTGAACTTGTGTCACTAGCAGATCTTTCTCACACTGAGCACAAGAAGCACATACCTGAAGCCTTCTCTACTGGAGGTGCTCACTCACACTGGGCACCTTTTACCTCCATGGGCACACAACTTTGTGGATTAGCAGTTTGTACTACAACTCCCTGCTCCCAGGGGTGCTGGCTGACCATAACCACAATAGTCCCATCTTGTCACCTTCCTTATTTTCCCCCCAATTTTTCTTCCTTTTCATCTGTTCATTTATCTTTCTTCCTCTTCTTCTTTCATTTTTATCAATCTTTCTTCTTGTCCAATCTATATTTTTTTCTATATATTTTTTATCTTCTAGTCTATCTATTCATTTTCTTCTCCTTAGGTTTTTTTTTTCCTCCTGCCCCATCCAATGGGAGAAGAATATTAACTCTCCACTAGTCAGTAACAGGTAGGAAAGCAGGAGAAAGAGAAGCCAGGGGAAAACAGAGCAGAGCAGTGCCAGGGATGCAGGTAGGGGAGGGACTAAGGCCCCTGGGATCCAGGTAAGGGGAGGGTGGAGAGGTTTTGGACAGCAAAGGCAGACAAACATGTCTGTCAGTTTGTTGTACTGTGGTGGCTTGCATGTTGCTCTGAGGCTTGAGACTGTGCCACAGGTGTTTCAAGTGCCAGCAGGGGTTGCACATGGTAAACAGGTTTTAATGCAGCTTACAGGCTGAGACAGACTAGGAAGAAGGAAGAGACCATCTGCTTCTCAAATAATTGGCCAGGAAAAACCTTATGGATAGCAGAGAAACACTGTCTGATACATTACTGAGCAAGTGAATGAATAGCCCAGAAACATTATCCAATATGGTGGAAGAGGATGAGCCCCTTAGGTCAGAAGGCTCTCAAAATATGACTGGGAAAGTGTTGATCATCAGAGTAGAACCAACCTTAATGATATGGATAAAGTAAAGCTTTCGAGATCTCCATTTGCTGATGTGGCATGACTCAAATTGAGGACAAACAGCTGCAAACATCCATTAATAATCCGAACATTGAATGTATGAAGTATGAATCTAGGAAAATTGGAAGTTGTCAAAAATGAAATTGAACACATAAAGATTGATATCCTAGGCATTAGTGAGCTGAAATGCACTGGTTTTGGCCATTTTGAATCAGACAACCATATGCTCTACTATGCTGAGAATCACAATTTGAAGAGGAATGGTGTAATATTCATCATCACAAAGGATGTTTCAAGATGTGTCCTGAAGTACAATGCTGTCAGTGATAGGATAATATCTATAAGCCTACAAGGAAGACCAGTTAATACTACTATTATTCAAATTTATGCACAAAATACCAAAGCCAAAGATGAGGAAATTGAAGATGTTTATCAACTTCTGCAGTCTGAAATTGACCAAACATGCAATCAAGATGTTAATTATCACTGGTGACTGGAATGCAAAAGTTGAAAACAAAGAAGAATCACAGGTAGTTGGAAAATTTAGCCTTAGTGACAGAAATAACACTGGTGATTGTATGATAGAATTTTGCAAGGACAATGACTTATTCATTGCAAAAACCTTTTTCAACACAAAAATGTTGTCTATACACATAGACTTCACCAGCTGGAATACACAAGAATCAGATTGCCTACATCTGTAGCAAGAGGAGATGGAAAAGCCAGATATCTTCAGCCAAAACAAAGCCAGGGGATGATTGTGGAACAGACCATCCCCTGATCATATGCAAGTTTAACTTGAAGTTGAAAACAATTAAAACAAGTCCATGAGAGCCAAAATATGATCTTGAATATATCCCTCCTGGATTTAGAGACCATTTAAAGAATAGATTTGATGCATTGAACACTAATGACTGAAAACCAGAATTGTGGGATGATGTCGAAAACTTCATTCATGGAGAAAGAAAAGAAGGCCAAAATGGATGTCAGAAGAGACTCTGAAACTTGCCCTTGAGCGAAGAGTAGCTAAAGAAATGACAAGATAAAGAGCTGAACAGAAGATTTCAAAGAGCAGCTCAAGAAGACAAAGCCAATTACTATAATGAAATGCACAAAGACCTGGAGTTAGAAAACCAAAAGGGAAGAACACCCTTGGCATTTCTCAAGGTGAAAGAACTGAAGAAAAAATTTAAGCCTCAAGTTGCAATATTGAAAGACTCTATGGGGAAAATATTGAATGACGCAGGAAATATCAAAAGAAGATGGAAGGAATACACAGAGTCACTGTGCCAAAAAGACCTAGTCAGTCTTCATCCATTTCAGGAGGTGACATATGATCAAGAACCAATGGTATTGAAAGAAGAAGTCGAAACTGCACTCAAGGAATGGGTGAAGAATAAGGGTCCAGGAATTGACTGAATACCCATTGAGATGTTTCAACAAATGGATGCTGCACTGGAGGCACTCACTCAGCTATGCCAAGAGATTTGGAAGACAACTACCTGGCCAACTGACTGGAAAAGATCCATATTTGTACCCACTCCAAAGAAAGATGATCACACAGAATGTGGAAATTATTGAACAATATCATTAATATTGCACCCAAGTAAAATCTTACTGAAGATAATTAAAAAATGGTTGCAGTAGTATATTGACAGAGAACTTCTAGGGGTGCAAGCTGTAATCAGAAGAGGATGTGGAATGAGGGATATCATTGCTGATCTCAGATGGATCTTGGCTCAAGGCAAAGAATACCAGAAAGATGTTTAATTGTCTTTTATTGACTATGCAAAAGCATTTGATTGTGTGGATAAAATCAAATTGTGGATAACATTGAGAAGAATTGAAATTCCAGAACACTTAATTATATGCACGAGGAACCTGTACACAGACCAGGAGACTGTCGTTCAAACAGAACAAAGGGACACTGCATAGTTTAAAATCAAGACGGGAGTGCATCAGGGTTGTATTCTTTCACCATACTTATTCAATCTGTATGCTGGGCAAATAATCTGAGAAACTGGATTATATGAAGAAGAACATGGCATCAAGGTGGGAGGAAGAATCATTAACAACCTGAGATATGCTGACAACACAACTTTGCTGAATGTGAAGATGACTTGAAGTACTTACTGATGAGGATTGAAGAATACAGTCTGCTGTATGGATTACATCTCAATATAAAGAAACAAAAATCCTCACAACTGGACCTATAAGCAGCATCACGATAAATGGAGAAAAGATTGAAGTTGTCAAACACTACATATTGTTTGATTCTACAATCAATGTCAATGGAAGCAGCAGTCAAGACATCAGACGACATATATCACTGGGCAAGTCAGCTGCAAAGGACCTCTTTCAAGTGCTGAAGAACAAAGATATCTCCTTGAGGACTAAGGT
>NW_006921778.1:2463763-2477222 GCF_000298275.1 Orycteropus afer afer | reverse complement strand
ATGAGTCAGATCCAACTTGATGGCAGTGAGTTTGGTTTTTTTTTTTTTTTTTTAGTCAGCCATATCTACTGCACTGACCATGCCAACCAGTAGATGAGCATCACCACTAGCTTCTACACCATTGGATCAATAACAGATGAAGGGCCACCTAGTTATCCCAACTACAGCTCCTCTTCATGATAGAGACCTGCATCCATGTTCCCAGAACTTATTCCACCAGCCATGAGACAGCTGGGAAGTGCCTCTGTACTGCCAAGCTAACAACCAGAGAACACCACCAGCCACAGCCATCTGGAAATATTGAATCAAAGCACAGCAAAACATCAGGGTGAAGCAAACCAAAATATAACCAACAAATAAACCAACAACTTCAAAATGCCTCAGAGACAACAGACAATAATTCCAACAAAGAAACAAGATAAGACAGTGGAAGTAAGTGACCAAAATAAAGCACTAGGAAGACTTTCTGAGGAAGAATAGGTAATAGAACTATCTGATAAGGAATTCAAGATGTGTGTGTGTGTGTGTGTGTGTGTGTGTGTAACCCTCCAAGAGCTCAAGGGAACCATAAACAAAAGGAAGAAAAAGACAGATAATATGCTTGAAGAATTCAGGAAAGCAGTATAAGAGCAAAATGACAAATTGGATAGCCATTTAGAAATCATGCAAAATAACAATCAGAACACAGAAGATTAGCACTAAAATTACAGAGCTAGATAACACATTGGAAGGACAAAATAGTAAAACTGAATTGGCTGAAGAACACAATAGTGAGCTGGAAGACAAATCTTCCACAGCTTGTATGAACACAAGCCAGAAAACTTAAGGGTTGTATGAGATGACATTAAGAGAGATAACATACATGTGACAAATTCCAGAACAAGAGGAGGCATATATATATATATATATATATATATATATATATGTATGTAAGTATGTATGTTTTCAAGGACCTCCTAACAGAAACTTCCCTAATATTAAGGAAAGACAAAAAGATATCCATTCAAGAAGCTCAAGGGACCCCATACAAGATAGACCCCAAGATAAAGATAAAGTCACCAAGACATATCATGATCAAACTTTCCAAAATCAAAGACAAAGAAAGAATCTTGATAGTAGTTCAGGGAAAATGAAATGTTACCTACAAAAGGTAACCAATAAGACTGAGCTCTGATTTCTCTGCAAAAACCACACAGACAAGACAATGGGATGGTATATACAAAACCTAGAAAGAAAAAAAATTGCCAAACAAGAATTATATATCCAGCAAAACTGTTCCTCAACTAAAATGGCAAAATTAGGACACTCCCAAACATAAATTAAGGGAATTTGTAAAAACTAGGCCAACTTCACAAGAAATTATAAAGGGAGTCCTGTGGACTGAAAACAAAAAACAGAAAACAACAACTTAAGATTAAGACACATGACAACACACCCAGAAACCAACTCAGAAAAATAATTCTCAAAACTAAAATAAGATTACAAAACCAAAAATAGATAACCAGAGGCATCAATCTGTAAATGACAAAAACTATAAAGCAAAAAAAGGGACTAAATGGCATAATTACAGAACTTCAAGATGAAGAGGAAGTTAAGAAGATATCAATATAGACCAGACTGTTACAAACTTGGGAAGATAAAAGTTTACTACAGGGTAACAAAATGACTAAGCCTTCAAAATAAGAAAAAAGAAAATCACAAGAACTTACTCATACTTACCCTTTGCCATTGAGTCAGATCTGACTCATAATGACCCCTCCTTGGGTTTCCAAGGCAGTATCACTAAGGAAGTAGATTTCCCAGCCTTTCTTCTGAGGAGTGGCTGGTGGGTTTGAACTATCAGCCTTCTGGTTAACAGTCAGATGCATTAGGCACTACACCACCAGAGCTCCCTCACAAAAACTTAGTAAACATAAAATCAGTAACAATGAACAAAAGGAAAAGAAAACCTGATAATAAAATGAACTCAGCACAGAAAAATTTTCAGAACAAAGAAACCATCAATATCACAATAAAAAACATGAAAGAATGACTGCAGTAAATTCATACCTATCTATAATTACACTAAATGTGAGTGGATTAAATGCACCAATCAAGAGAAAGAGAGTGGTTGAATGGGTAAGAAAACAAGACCCATCAATATGGAGTCTACAAGAGACTTACCTTAGACACAAAGATAAAAATAAATTAAAAATCATGGAATGGAAAAAAAAACATATCAAGGAAATGGCAACCAAAAAAGAGCAGGAGTGGCAATATTAATTTCTGAAAAAATAAACTTTGAGACAAAATCTGCCATAATGGACAAAGAAAAGCATTATATGACGATAAAAGGGTCAATAGACCAAGAGGGTACAACCATTATAAATATTCATACACCCAATGAAAGAGCTCTGGAATACATGAAGCAAACATTAACTGAATTGAAAGGAGAAGTAGACAATTCTACAATAACGGTAGGAAACTTCAATACACCACATTCAATGAAGGGCAAAACAACTAGAATAAAACTCAACAAAGATGCAGAAGATCTCAGCAAAACAATCAATGAATGCAACCTCACAGACATATACAAAACAATCCACCCAGCAAAAACACAATACACATTCTTTTCCAGTGCATACGGATGACTCTCCAGAAGAGAATCTATGTTAAGACATAAAACAAGCCTCATAAATTTAGAAACATCCAAATACTACAAAGCATCTTCTTGGATCACAATGCTATAAAATTAGAAATCAATAATAGGAAGACTAGGGGAAAAAATCAAATATATGGAAACTGAATAACACACTGCTTGAGAATAATTGGTTAAAAGAAGAAATAAAGTGTGCAACAAAAATTTCAAATTCTTGAAACAAATGAGAATGAATGCACAACATACCAAACCTTTAGAACACAGCAAAAAGCAGTACTCAGAGGTCAATTTATAGCCATAAATGCTCATGTCAAAAAACAAGAAAGAACCAAAATCAACACCTTAATCCAGCAACTCCAACAATTAGAAAAAGAGCAACAAAAGAAGCCTACAATCGCCAGAAGAAAAGGAATAATAAATATCAGAGCAGAAATAAATGAAACAGAAAACAAAACATAACAAAAATAGAAAAAAATAAACAAGTCTAGAAAATGATTCCTTGAAAAGATTGACAAAATTGACAAACCACTGGCTAATTTAACTAACAAAAAGAAAGAGAAGATGCAAATAATATGAATAATGAATGGTATGGGTGATATCACAATAGAACCAACTGAAATAAAAAGGATAATAATGGACTACTACAAAGAACTGTACTCTAGCAAATTCAAAAACCTAGAAGAAATGGACAGATTTCAAGAAAAACAAACAAACTGCCTAAATTAACACAAGGAGATAGAAAACTTGAACAGAGGCATAACCAAAAAAAAAAAAGAAAGAAAGAAAGAAAAGAAAAGAGCAAACAATTAAGTAAAGAAAACACTCCCCACAAAAAATGTCCTGACCAGATGGCTTTACTGGAGAATTCTATCAAATGTTTAGGGAATACTCCTAATTCATTCTAGCAAGAATAATCCTGATACAAAAACCAGGCAAAGATACTACCAAAAAAGGAAAACTGCAGACCAATATCCCTCATGAATATAGATGCAAAAGTATTCAACAAAATCCTAGCCAATAGAATCCAACATTATATCAAAAAAATAATACACCATGATCAAGTGGGATTCATACCTAATAGGTGAGGAGCTCTGGTAGTGCAGTGCCTAAGGCATTTGACTGCTAACCAGAAGGCTGATGGTTCAAACCTTCTAGCCACTCCTCAGAAGGAAGGTTGGGCAATCTACGTCAGTAGTGACACTGCCTCAGAAACCCAAGGAGGGGCCACTATGCGTCAGATCTGATTCCACTGCAGTACATTTGGTTTTCGGTTTGGTATGTGAGGATGGCTTGACATTAGAGAAACAATCAATGTAACCTATCACATAAGTAAAACAAAGGAAAAGAACCACATGATTATATCAATTAATGTGGAAAAGGCATTTCATAAAATCCAACACCCATTCTGATAAGCCTCAGCAAAATAGGAATAGAGGGGAAATTTCTCAACACTGTGAAGGGCATATTCACAAAACAAATAGACTACATTATTCTCAATGGAGAGACTGGAAACATTTCCCCTTGCTAATGGGAACCAAACAATGATGCCCTTGATCACCACTTCTATTCAACATTGTATTGAAAGTCTAGCCAGGGCAATAAGGCAAGCAAGAGAAATAAAAATCATCCAAATTGGCAAAGAAGTAAAATTGTATTTGCAGATTATGTGATCCTGTACGTAGAAAAACCAAGGGACTCAGCAAGAAAACTGCTGAAACTAATTTGATAGATTCAGCAAAGTGGCAGGATACAAGATTAACATGCAAAAATCAGTTGGATTCTTCTACATCAACAGAGAGATCTCTGAAATAATTAAAGCAATGCCATTTACAATAGTAATCAAAAAGATAAAATACTTTGGAATAAATCTTACCAGGACCACAAAAGACCTATCCAAAGAAAGCTACAAAACATTACTACAAGAAAATATAAGAGACCTATGTAAATGAAAGAATATTCCATGCTCATGGATAGGAAGACTAAACATTGTGATAATGTCAATACTACCCAAAGCTATCTATAGACCCAATGCAATTCCAATCCAGATTCTATCAACATTCTTTAAGGACCTGAAGAAACCAATCACTAATTTCGTGTGGAAAGGAGAGAGAGCTTGGATAACCAAAGCCTCACTGAAGAACAAAAAGTAGGAGGTCTCACACTAATTTATGGCATACATAGACTATCAAACATAATCCAAAATGTACTAACAGCAGAAGATAAACTAGACGACTCACTCGCTGCCCTCGAATCAGATCCGACTTATAGTGACCCCTCCTTGGGTTCCAAGGCAGTATCACTACGGAAGTAGATTGCCCAAAGATTTCTCTAAAAGAGTAAAAAGAGAACTTTCAGATTGGAAAAAAATATATTTGACAACAACTATCAGACAAGGAACTTATCTCTAGGATCTATAGAATACATAAAAAAAAAAAAAGATGAGAATACAATCAAAACAATGGGCAGAAGGCTATAATTTGACCTTGAATATTGCCTTTTGCTGTATCCTAAAGTTTGGTAGAGAGCTCTGGTAGCATAGTGCCCAAGGCACTTGACTGCTAACCAGAAGGATGGCGGTTCAAACCCACCAGCCACTCCTCGGAAGGAAGGTTGGGCAATCTACCTCCATAGTGATACCATCTCGGAAACCCAAGGAGGGGTTGTTATGAGTCAGGTCCAACCTGATGGCACATAACAACAACAACTAAGGTTTGGTATGTTGTACTTTCATTCTCATTTGTTTCAAGGCATTTGAATTTTTTATTTCACACTTTACTTCTTCTATTAACCAGTTGTTCTTAAGCAGTGTGTTATTCAGTTTCCATGTATTTGATTTTTTTCCCTAGTCTTCCTATGAACAGACATTTCACCAAAGAAGACATTCAGGCAGCCAATAAACATATGAAGAAATGTTTGCAATTACTAGCCATTAGAGAAATGCAAATCAGTGAGATATTATATGTACAACAATGAGATATTACCTCACATCAGCAATAATAGCAACATTCAACAAGGCAGAAATCAACAACTGCTGGCGAAAGTGTGGAGAGATTGGTACTCTCATACACTGCTGATGGTACTGTAAAACGTTACAACCTTTATGAAAAATGGTATGTTGCTGTTAGGTGCCGTCGAGTCATCTCTGACTCATAGCAACCCTATGCACAGCAGAATGAAACACCGCCCAGTCCTGAGCCAGCTCCACGATCGTTGCTTCAACCCATCACCATTGCCACTGTGTCAGTCTATCTCGTTGAGGGCCTTCCCCTCTTTCATCGACCCTCCACCTTACCAAGCATGACATCCTTCTCCAGTGACTGATCCCTTCTGACAACATGAACAAAGTAGGTGAGATGAAGTCTGGCCATTCTAGCTTCCAAGAAGCATTCCAGCTGCACTTTCTCCAGGATAGACTTGTTAGTTCTTTAGCAGTCCATGGTCCTTTCAGCGTTCTCCATCAGCACCTCAACTCAAAAGCATCAATTCTTCTTCGGTCTTCCTTATTCATTGTTCAGCTCTCACATTCATATGAGGAGATTGAAAATATGGGTTTCCTTGGAATGGGCACAAATACGAATCTCTTCCTGTCAGTTGGCCAGGTAGCTGTCTTCCAAATCTCTTGGCATAACCAAGTGAGTGCCTCCAACATTTCAATGGGTATTCTATCAATTCCTGGAGCCTTGTTTTTTGCCAATTCCTTCAGTGCAGTTTTGACTTCTTCCTTCCATACCACTGGTTCTTGAACATATACCACCTCCAGAAATGGATAAATATTGGCCAGTTCTTTTTGGTACAGTGACTCTGTATTCCTGCCATCTTCTTTTGATGCTTGCATCATTCAATATTTTGCCTATAGAATCTTTCAATATTGTAACTCAAGGCTTAAGTTTTTTCCTCAGTTCTTTCAGCTTGAGAAATGCCAAACGTGTTCTTCTCTTTTGGTTTTCTAACTCCAGATCTTTGTACATTTCATTATAGTAATTGGCTTTATCTGCTGGAGCTGCTCTTTGAAATCTGCCATTAATCTCTTTTATCTTGTAATTTCTTTCATTTCCTTTAGCTACTCTTTGCTCAAGGGCAAGTTTCAGAGTCTCTTCTGACATCCATTTTGGTCTTTTCTTCCTTTCCTGTCTTTTTAATGACCTCTTGCATTCTTTGTGGATGATGTTCTTGATGTCATCCCACAGTTCTTCTGGTTTTCAGTCATTGGTGTTCAATGCCATCAAATCTATTCTTTAGATGTTCTCTAAATTCAGGAGGGATATATTCAAGATCATATTTTGGCTCTTGTGGACTTGTTTTAATTGTCTTCAACTTCAAGTTGAACTTGCATATGATCAGTTGATGGTCTGTTCCACAATCAGCTCCTGGCCTTGTTTTGTCTGAAGATATTGAGCTTTTCCATCATGTTATTTCTGTCACCAAGGCCAACTTTTCCAACTACTAGTGATTCTCCTTTGTTTCCAACTTTTGCATTCCAATCCCAGTGACAATTAACACATCTTGATTGCACATTTGGTCAATTTCAGACTGCAGAAGTTGATAAAAATCTTCAATTTCCTCATCTTTCGCTTTGGTGGTTGGTGCATAAATTTGAATGATAGTAGTATTAACTGGTCTTCCTTGTAGGCATATGGATATTATCCTATCACTGACAGCACTGTACCTTAGGATAGATCTTGAAACATCCTTTGTGATGATGAATGCCACATCATTCCCCTTCAATTTGTCATTCCCTGCATAGTAGAGCATATGGTTGTCTGATTCAAAATGCCCAGAACCAATCCATTTCAGCTCACTAATGCCTAGGATATCAATCTCTATGCATTCCATTTCATTTTATACAACTTCCAATTTTCCTAGATTCATATTTCATACATTCCATGTTCCAATTATTAATGGATGTTTGCAGCTGTTTCTCCTCAATTTGAGTTGTGCCACATCAGCAAATGGAAGTCCCAAAAGCTTTACTCTATCCATATCATTAAGATTTGTTCTATTCTGATGAGGCATCTCTTTCTCAGTCATATTTTGAGTGCCTTCTGATGTAAGAGGCTCATCTTCCTGCATTGTATCAGACAATATTTCCAGGCTATTCATAAAGTTGCCCAGTAATGTATCAGAAAGTGTTTCTCTGCTATTCATAAGGTTTTCCCTTTCCAATTATTTGAGAAGCATATGGCCTCTTCCTTCTTTCTAGTCTGTCTCAGTCTGTAAGCTGCATTGAAACTTGTGCACCATGAGCAACCCTGCTGGCTTTTGAAACACTGGTGGCAAAGCCTTAAGCCTCACAGCAACATGTAAGCCATCACAGTATGAAAAACTGACAGAGAAGTTCGTCTGTTAGAAACCTCTCTGCCCTCCCCTTACCTGATTCCTACCTGAATCCTGCCACTTTTTTCATCCACAGTGTTCCCTCCATTTCCTGACTCTGGGGGTGGGTCCTCTCTGCCCAAAAAACAGTACGGCACTTCCTTAAAAAGTTGTAAATGTAAATAACATTTGCTCCAGCAATCCCACTGCTAAGGTTATATCCTAAAGAGATTCAGGACAGGAATAGATACATGCATACCCATGTTCATCACAACACTGTTCACAATAACAAAAAGATAGAAACAACCTAAGTGCCCATTGACAGATGAATGAATACCCACTTGTAGTACATACATACAATGGAATACTATGCAACTTTAAAGATTAATGAAGAATCCACAAAATCACTACAAAACATGCATGAACTAGGAGGACATTATGCTGAGTGAAATAAGTCAATCACAGAAGGACAAATATTGTATGAGTCCATTATAAAAAAAAAAAAAAAAAATCAAGGAAAGCTTTACATAGAGAAGTAAATTTTCTTTGTGGAATACCAGAGCAGGGAGAGGAGAAAAAATTACTGGCTAGTTAAGAGACATGTTGATGTGGGTGATGGGAAAGGCAATATAATAAAAATGTGTGACCAGCACAATGTCATTAAGGAAAAGGAAGACACAGAGAGGTACAGACAACATAGATAAATACTATTACATACTCAATACTGCATTATCAGTAATAACAAACACTGATCTATGGGTGTTTACATAGGTAGATAGGCAAGAAAATCTATGTGTATGTGTAGGCTACTGGAAATATATCCATGACCATATACATATTTGGCAGATGGTGTGCCTATATACATATTTGTATGTGCTATAAAAATGCCCACATATATTATAGAACTAAGAAGGAATAAAGTTAGGATAACTTCTTAGTCATAACCAGGCTCCTTGAGGGAGTGCATTGCTGGGCCTATAGGTTTGGGACCATGGTTGCAGGGGACACCAAGCTCAACTGGCACAACATAAACCAGGAAACCAAACTCACTGCTGTCGAATCCATTCAAATCATAGTGTCCTCCTCCTTGGGTTTCTGAGGTGGTATCTCTATGGAAGTAGATTGTCCAATCTTCCTTCCAAGGAGTAGCTGGTAGGTTTGAACCACCAGCCTTCTGGTAAGCAGTCAAATGCCTTAGGCACTACACCACTAGAGCTCCCTGGCACAACATAGTACACAAAAACATTGTTCTACATCCTGCTCTGGTGAGTAGCGACTGGAATCTTAAAAGCTTATGGGTAACTATCAAGATGCAACTATTGGTCTCTCCTCTTCTAGATCAAAGAATAGTGAAGAAAATCAAAGACACATAGAAATAATTAGTCCAAGGGACTAATGGACCATGGGAACCTCAGCCTACATGACCTTGAGACCAGAAGAACTAGATGGTGCTCAGCTGCCAATGTTAACCACTCAGAAAGAGACCAAAACTGGAGAACCTGGATAAAGTGGGAGAACAAAATGTGAAACAAAATTTAAAAACATAAAAATGACCAGGATTACTGGTCAGAGAGAGCCTGGTGAAACCTCCAAGACTATGATCATTATTCACCGTTTGGGCCTGAAATTGGACTCATTCCCACGGCTTAACTCTCAGCCAAACACTAGATAGGGCTTTGAGCTGAACAATTACACCAGGGAGATGCACTCCTTAGAACAATCTACCATGGGAGATCAGAAGGACAGCATTTGTGCAAGGAGAAAGCTAGGGAGGCAGGAATGTGTAGGTAAGAAGGACACAAGGAAATGGTAACCACAGGGAGAAAGTGAGAAAACAGCTGTTACATTGGGGGGATTGTAATCAGTCTCATGAAACAAAATGTGTATGAACTGTTAAAAGGAAAATGAATCTGCTCTGTAAAATTTCACCCAAATCACAATAAAAAGTTTTTAAAATATAAAGGTATGAGGATAGAATTTTCATAACTCAAATATCCAGGCTTCAGATCCATCTTATCCATGGGCTCAAACATAGTTGTTAGGACTCAGTCCCTCAGCTTTTCCAGCTCTGCTTTCCTCTGTGTTGACTTTACTCTTAGGCACATTTTCTCCCCGTGATTCCAAGGTGGCTGCCAATAACTCAATGCTTAAATTCTATTTTCTTAGCAAACTTAGTTAAAAAAGAGAGATCCTGGGATGGTGGCCAAGGTGGCAGACTAACCAGATATACTATCCAGACCCTCTACAACAAACACCTGAGAAACCAAGTGAAATGGATACAGATGACAATCCTGGGACTCAGAGCTTCAAAAGAAAGGATAAAGACATAGATCAAATACTAATTAGAGGAAGAGACTGAACAAAAACAGCAAACAAGAAGTCATGCAGTGTTGTGAATTGCCAACAAGCCTGGCACAGCACAATCGTTTTGAATTACTGCAAGTAGTGTTCTGATGTATTCTGAGCTGGTTATTTGGTTCCTGCCCTGATTTTCCAGGACTATACCAGGACCCACATTAGCAATGGGTGACCAGAGAGGTATGATTCCCCCACTACCCTACACATCCTCCTGGTGACCAGAAATATGGCCCTATCCACCCACCTAGCAGCTGGTCAAACCTTCCTTCACTGCCAGCACTATACTGCATTTTTTCCTTTTTCTTTTTGTCATTCTTATTGGTTCTTCCTTCTCCCTCCCTCCACCCCATTTTATTCTTTTCATTTTTTTCTTCCTCTTTCCCCTGTTTTTTCCTTTGATCCCCCCAGAGCAGGCACCCTACTTCTGTGCCCACTTCTGTGCCCACCCCACACCTCTAGAGTATATTCACCACTCCCACAGAGTGAGCAAAGCATTGCTGCCACAGTCATGCTTGGTGGCTAGCACTTGAACTAGTACTATGCCACTTTTCTTAGTTGTTTTTTCTTTTTCTTTCTTAATTCTTCCCTCTCTCCACTCTGATATACAGTGTATAATAAGAGAGGGGTCAGCACAAAATGATCCAGGCAAAGGAAGACACTGGGAGTAGCATGAGTTAAAGGCAACAAAGGTATATACTATTGCATACACAATCTGACAATAACAGTAATAATAGTAATCTACTAGTGTATACATAGGCAAATATGCAAGCTGAACTGGTGTGGGAAGGCGAATGGGACTACACTCATAAATATTCATAGTTTGATAGAGGATATTTCTACATATGTATTTATATGTGCTGCAAATATATCCACTAATATAGCAGAGCACACAGGGGCAAAGTTATGAAAACTTTAAAACCAAACACCCTGAGGGTATGAGTTACTGGGCCTGAGTTCCAGTGCCATACTCTTGAGCAACATCAAGGTCAATTGGTATAACACAGTCCACAAAGACAATGCTCTGCATCCTACTTTGGTGAGTAGTGACTGGAGTCTTAAAAGCTTACAAGCAGCCATCTATGATGCAGCTATTGGTCTCTCCCTGTCTGAAGCAAAGAGGAGTGAAGAAAATCAAAGATGCATGGAAACAATTAATCCAAAGGACTATTGGATCACACAAATCCCAGCTTCCACAGCCCTGGGACCAGAACTAGATGGTTCCTGGTTACCACTCTGGAGGTAATCATAATAGAAGGTCCTGAATAGAGATAACTATTTCTAACAGTTTCAAAATGGGTAACTTGAGGGGAGTTTAATAGACTATTTTAAAAGGTGCAGACAGGGTTAAGGAAAACAACAGGTAGTGCAATACCCTAAGGTTAGCAATAGTGGGGCATCTATACCATCCCTGGGCTTAAAAGGGGAGCTCTGGTGGTGTAGTGCCTAAGGCATTTAACTGCTGACCAAAAAGCTGGAGGTTCAAACCCACCAGGCACTCCTCGGAAGCCTGGGCAATTTATTTCCATAGAGATACCATCTCAGAAACCCAAGGAGGGGTCGCTATGAGTCAGATGCAACTCAACAACAGTGAGTTTGGGTTTTTTGGGGGGAAAGGGGAAGCTTAAAAGAGCAAGGGAAGGGAGTAGTTAGGGGACTGAGAAAAGACAGGTAGAGAGAGGGACATCTGACAGAAAATAGACGAAACTAAAACCAAAAACCCTCTATCATCGAGTTGATTCTGACCCAAAGCAACCCTAAAAGACAGACAATTGCCCCATAGGGTTTTCAAGCCTATAAATCTTTACAGAAGCAGACTGCCTCTTTCTCCCACGGAGTGGCTGGTAGGTTCAAACTGCCAACTTTTTGGTTAGCAGCCAATGCTTTAACCATTGTGCCACCAGATGGGCATAACCAACTCCCAAAACTCCAAAGAAACCAAGTGAATAAATTCCCTGATCTCACTCTTCTTCTAGGCTCTTGCCAGCATATTTCATTGGTCAATGAGCCAGATAGAAGTGGCTCATTGATTCAGTTCATATAGGTCAGCCTCCTTGGCATAGAGAAGGTGGACAAGGGAGGATCTGGAGGGACAAATGAAGTGTATCTAGCATAGGGCTCAAAAGGGGTAGTTCCCCAAGGAAAACAGAGGCACTTAAACAGAAAAATGGGGAATAACTTCTGGGCATTACAAAAAGCAGACATTCGCTACAATAATATGTTTGCCTTTTCAACATAAAGTTAATAATCTACTAGGTAAAAGAACTGTTACACACAGAACTCAGTGTCCCTGAGGTTCTTCCTTCTAAACCAAAGCTTGACTTACACCTAACTCTTATACCTTCACTTGGTCTCAGTCACCTATCCTTGTTGCTTTCTTTCAACTTGAAGTAACTACTCATCATTTCATATACCCAATTCTTTTTCAGTTTTTGAACTGCTTCTTTCTCCCTAATAGTGTTCTATTTGAGCTAAATTCCTTAATAAATACCCTCTGGTTGGCCCAGGAACTTCAGTCCATTCTTCAGATTCTACCATGATGGCAGCCCTGTTGGACATGGCCTGGGCCTTCACTCTGGATGGCTGAGTCCCAGGCACTGGCCTCTGGGACTGCACATTTTTTGGGCTGCAAAAATCTTCCTTTTTCTATATTCCCTGTATTATTATCACTCCACTCTCTTGGTGAACTCTACCTTCTAGGTGATGATTTTTAAAAAAATGCAGTCTGGATTATTCCCTTTGTAGGTTGGATTGCTCTGCTTGCAGGTTTATTTACACAGGATGGGGGCAGAGGGAGCTTCTTCCATCTCCTGGTCCATGGTTTCTTCCAGGCAACAATGCTGATGTATAGAGAAGGAGTGCACCTCTGTGATTTGCTCTTTGTACTTTTCTAACTTGAACATGAGCTTGCCATGAGTTGGAATTGACTCAATGGAAATTAACAAGATGAACCAAGTCAGTGGGAGAAATTACTTTCTTTCCCAGGAGATTTTTCTATGAGACCTTGATGATCTGTCTACTTCATCTCCCCATTAACTAACTTGATTTGGTTTTGTTCTACTTGTTTTATTTCCACTAACTAGATTTAATGATTTCTCTTCCTCCTATACACTCTATGGGAGCTCTGGTAGCATAGCGCCCAAGGCACTTGAC
>NW_006921778.1:2437977-2456564 GCF_000298275.1 Orycteropus afer afer | reverse complement strand
TCTGTCTCTCAATCCTTTGAAGATACCTAAAGATAATTCTTTTGAATACCTTATCAGAGAGTTCCAATGCTGCTTCTTCTTCAGGGATGTATTCTGGGTCTGTACCTGCTCCCTTGTTTGTATCACTTTATCCTGCTTCTTTGTGTGGACTGTGATGGTCTGTTGTTTCCAAGGCATCATGACGTTGTTGTCTTTAGATCTCTGTTAACTGTTTATGAAGAGCAGCCAAGGGTGGTTCAGGCTATTCTTGGTGTTTTTTATCATTGGCCCATCGCTTTTCTGTCTTGCAGGCCCCAAGTGTCCTTGGGGTTCTTTCTCTTCATCTTCTCTGTTTGTTCCCCAGCCACTGTCCACAGTCCATGCAGTCCCTGGCTAGCAGGGTGATTTTTAGGTTAATTCTTAGGTCCTACCACCAGTCGGGAATCTCCAAGGCACCTGTACCATCAGGGTCACTCAGGTCACTGTCAGACCACAGCTCCGTATGTCTCCTTTTTTTGGTATTTTTATGCAAATTCTTCTGCTAGTTGGGGTTTAGTCCACTTCTGTATCCTTCCCTTCAAGGCTCACGGGTCCAAGATTATCTTCTGTGTCTGTGTTAATTGGTTTCCCTTTTCTTTGTTGAAGAGGGTCTGTGCAGTCCTTCTCCCTAGTCCACCATCTTACCAGAACTCTCTAATCCAGTTTCTTAATCCCAGTGGCAAAAAACAAATAAAGAAACCCATGTTCTCTTCAGATTTTCTTCCAAGTGGACTTGTTGCTAGGTGCCACTGAGTCCATGTCAACCCATAGTGACCCCATTTGGCAGAGTAGACCTGCCCTATTGGATTTTCTTGGCTCTAATCTTTACTGAAGCACATTTCTGGGGGTTTCTCCCACAAAGCCATTGTGTAGGTTTGAATCACCAACCTTTTGGTTAGCAGCTGATACTTAATCATTGGGCCACTGAGGACTCCTTCCAAGTAACCTAGGAGTCTTCAAAAGATATTGAACCTTCCTGTGACAGCTCAGAGTGGCTGAGGTATAAATGTAGATTGGATACATTCAGCCTACCCCGGTCTTCCTGTTCACAAAGAATAGCAGACTCCTAGTTTTTATTTTTCTCGTGTCAGAGCCCTGTCAGAAAATCTCTTTGTTTCTTATTTTCCCTTGTCCAGTCTTTATCCTTATCACTTTTTTCTTCCCTCCTTTTTTCTCTCTCTTTTCTAGTCATTTCCTCCTGCTCAACTCAGTGATTAGATTCCAAGAGTAGGAGACATTATGGTTTATTTTTGTTTAGCTCATATCCTGGATTCTAGCTTTCCATCACATTTTGATTGTAATATAAAATGTCACGTATCCCTTAGCCACCCCAAGTGAATCATGTTGTTGTGTGCCATTGAGTTGATTCTGACTCAGAGCAACACTATAGGCCTGAGTAGAACTGCCCCCAAAGTGTTTCCTGGATTGTAAATCTTTACAAGAACGGATCACCAAGTATTTCTCCCATGTAGTTGCTGGAAGGTCTGAACCACTGACCTTTTGTGCTTCACCATTATGCCACCACCAGGGCTCCTTAATGAATCATACTGACAATGAAACCTGAATGATTTACTTCTTTTTATTTTTTCTATCATTCGCAAAGATGAAACACTATTGGAATCGATTGCAGATGGAATGAGGACCTCTCTGCACCAACTATTCCCTGTTTCCTCATCAGGATATTCTCAAACTATCCTGTAAATCAAGGGGTTATTTCCACAGAATGAATATCTGTGATGGTCCAGAGAAGAAAATCTCCAGAGGTTGTCCACATGTATGTTAAATTGGGAAAAATGAAAATCTCATGCCCAAAAGATGAGAATCAGAAAGTGTTGTCACCTGGAGATCTTATTATATGTGTGGAGGAAGAATGTGCTCAGCCTTCTGGGGGCTAACTCTTTCCGGATTGAGCAAAGCTGTGCTACATTCATGTACTGGGATCTTGGTGCCAGACTCTATGCTCCTTCTGAACCCCATCATCCTAGATGAGTTGGGGGCAATATTCCTCTACAAACACTATAACCAAGGAGAGAAATCTGCTGATGACAGGAACATAGTTCTCACATTAATAAACATGAACAGGTGGTTGAGCAGCAGGTTCCTAAATACTGTGCCACTATAAAAGAGGGAGGAGAGAAGACACAACATTTGCACTCACAAAAATAGCCTGCATTTAATAACAACTTTACACTGTAAATGCAAACAACATGTTAAACTGAGTAAGGGGAATGACATGATATTGCCATAGTTATTTGGTAGGACAATAAAACAATGTTAGCAGGAGCCCTTCTACATGCCTGTATGGTACTTAACATTTTCAAAGATTCTGACAGGCAGCAATTAATTGTTAAGCTTTTCACATGTTTTCCCTGGCCTAGTTAAGCCTTATAAGTATGGAAATAACTCTTTTCAACATGTATACCTTAATGTACTAGCTGTTGTTCTTTCTAGGTGCATCGAATCAGTTCTAACCGATAGAGACGCTGTATGTAAAACAGAAGGAAATATCACTCAGTCCTGTGCCATCCTCACAATCTTAGCTATTCTTGAGCCCATCATTGCAGCCACTGTGTCAGCACATCTTGTTGAATGTCTTTCCCATTTTTTCTGACCTTCTACTTCACCTAGAATGATATCCTTCTCCAGGGACTAGTCCCTTTGACACCATGAACAAAGTACATGAGACAAAGTCTGGCTTTTCTAGCTTCTAAGGAGTACACTGGGAGCTCTGCTAATGTAGTGCCTAAGGCACTTGACTGCTAACCAGAAGGCTGGTGGTGCAAACCCACCAGCCACTCCTCAGAAGGAAGACTGGGCAATCTACTGCCGTAGAGATACCACCTCAGAAACCCAAGGAGGTGTCGCTATGAGTCAGAATCGACTGGGCAGTGAGTTTGGTGTGTGTGTGTATATATAGATATACACACACATATATATATAGTATTCCTGCTGTACTTCCTCCAAGATAGATTTGTTCATTCTTTTAGCAGTTCTAGGTACATTCAATATTCTTTGCCGATACCACAACTCAAATGCATCAATTCTTCTGCAGTCTTCTTTATTGTGCAGCTTTCACATGCATATAAGGGTATTGAAAATACCATGGTTTGGGTCAGGTGCACCTTAGTCTTCAAAGTGACATCTTTGCTTTTTAACACTGTAAAGAGGTAAGGTACCCTGGTGCCATTGTGGTTAAAGTATTGAGCTACTAACAAAATGGTCAGTGGTTCGAACCTATCAGCCGTTCTGTGGGAGAAAGACAAGACAGTCTAGGTCCATAAAGACTTAGAGCCTTGGAAATCCCATGGGGCAGTTCTTACTGTGTTATACAGGTCACTATGAGTCAGAATTAACCTGATGGCAGTGGGATTGCAGCAGATTTGCACCATGCAATATGTTGTTTGATTTCTTGACTACTGCTTCCATGGGCATTGATGGTGGATCCAAGTAAAATGAAATCCTTGACAATTTTAATCTTTTTCCCATTTTTCATGATTTTGCTTATTGGTCCAGTTGTGAGGATTTTTATTTTCTCTATGTTGAGGTGTAATCTATACTGAAGGCTGTAGTCTTTGATCTTCATCAGTAAGTCCTTCAAATTTTCTTCACTTTCTGCAAGAAAAGTTGTGTTATGTGCATCTTTTGGTTACCTACTGCTGCTCTGACAAGAATATACAACAGGTGGGATGGCTTTAACAAACAATTTATTCTCTTACAGTTCAGAGGCTTTACGTCTGAGTCCAAAGTGCCAGGCTCCAGGGGCTGGGTGAAAGACCCTCAACCTTGGGCTTCAGCTCTGCCTCCTGCTCCTGGCCCACTAAAGCTGGAGGTTTTTCTTCACTCAGTTTGTCAGCTAAGGCTGACAAACCCAAGGACAACAAGTAAAAAGGCACAGTCCCAATGTCACCGAACCACACAGCAGGCCATTGATTCAAGTCCATTGAAAGTCCCAAGATCAGCAGAGCATGGCAGGCTGCTGAACAATGACACAGCTACATGCAGGGTTCAAGCATACCATAAGCTAGAGACCATTCCCAAAGCTGCTTCTTATATACGAGAAGCAGACCACAGCCCTAAAACAGCTAGCTATTCAGCTGCTTGTGGTAGATCCCACCATGGAGTTGATTGCCAGTCTCATCATGGGGAATAACTACCACCAGCTGCCCAGCCACTCAAGCAGGCCCAGCCAAGTTGACACCCAACCTTAACTACCACAGTGCATATCTCAGGTTGTTAATGGGTCTTCTTCCAATCCTGAGGTCATGTTCTTCTTCATATATTCTATCTTCTCAAATTACTTGCTTAGCATCCAGATTGAATAAAGATGGTGAAAGGATACAACCCTGATGCACACCATTCCTGATTTTAAACCATGCAGTATCCCCTTCTTCTGTTCAAACAACAGATTCTTAGTCTATGTACAGGTTCCTCATGAGCACAATTAAGTGTTCTGGAATTCCCATTCTTCACAATGTTATCGATAATTTGTTCCCATCCACACAGTCCAGTGCCTTTGCATAGTCAATAAAACACAAGTATACATCATTCTGGTATTCTCTGCTTTCAACCAAGATTCATTTGATATTAGAAATCAAATCCTTCATTCCACATCCTGTTCTGAATCCAGCCTGTCAATACACTGCTGCCACAGTTTTTGAATTATCTTCAGCAAACTTTATTCGAGTGAGATATCAGTGATATTGTTCTATAATAGCCACCTTCTGTTGGATCTTGATAGTAGCTAGCTTGGTTTATATCCTTAATTGACAGTTTTAAAATATACGTAACCATGTAAGAAATCAAATTATGGAGTAGTTAGTAGACTAGAGATCAGTAGTCTTTAGTTTGGGACTCAAAGCCCTGTTTTTGTTGTTGTTGTTAGGTGCCATTGAGTCAGCTCTGACTCATAGTGACCCTATGTACAACAGAACAAAACACTAGCCAGTCCTGTCCCAGCCTCACAATCCTTGCTATGCTGGAGCTCATCATTGCAGCCACCGTATCAATCCATCTTCTTGATGGCCCTTTTTCTCTGACCCCCCACTTTATCAAGAATGATATCCTTCTTCAGGGAATGGTCCCTTCTAGCAACATGACCAAAGTAAGTGAGACGAAGTCTGGCCATTCTCTCTTCCAAGGAACTGCACTTCTAGGATAGATTTGTTAGTTGTTCTGGCAG
Source organism: Orycteropus afer afer (assembly GCF_000298275.1). Taxonomy (NCBI): domain Eukaryota; kingdom Metazoa; phylum Chordata; class Mammalia; order Tubulidentata; family Orycteropodidae; genus Orycteropus; species Orycteropus afer. The sequence continues at coordinate 2,451,367 of NW_006921778.1, read as the reverse complement.
TATATGGTTCTTCCAGTATTCTTCGCCAACGCCACAATTCAAAGGCATCAATTCTTCTTCAGTGGTCTTCCTTATTCATTGTCCAGTTTTCACATGCACATGAAGGGATTGAAAATACCATGGCTTGGGTTAGGCGCATTTTAGTCTTCAAAGAGACACCTTTGTTCTTCAGCACTTTAAAGAGATCTTTTGTAGTAGATTTGCCCAGTGCAATATGTTATCTGATTTCCTGACTGCTACTTCCATTGGTGTTGATTGTGGAAACAAGCAATATGAAATCTTTGACAACTTCAATCTTTTCTCCATTTATTATGAGGCTTCTTATTGGTCCAATTGAGGATTTTAATTTTCTTTATGTTGAGGTGTAATCCATACTGCAGACTACATAGTCTTTAATCTTCCTCAGTAAGTGCTTCAAGTCATCTTCACTTTCAGCAAGCAAGGTTATGTCCTCTGCACATTGCAGGTATTTAATGAATCTTACTCCAATCCTGATGCCATGTTCTTCTTCATATAGTCCAGCTTCTCAGATTATTTGCTCAGCATATAATGAATAAGTATGGTGAAAGGACATAACCCAGATGCACACTCTTCTTGATTTTAAACCATGCAGTATCCCCTTGTTCTGTTCAAATGACAGCCTCCCAGTCTATGCACAGGTTCTTCATGAGGACAATTAAGTCCCTTCTGACAACATGACCAAAGTAGGTGACACGAAGTCTGGCCATTTTCACTTCCAAGGAGCTGCTTTTCTTCCACGGCAGATTTGTTAGTTCTTTTGGCAGTCCATGATACTTTCAGTATTCTTCCCCAGAACCACAACTCAAAAGCATCAACTCTTCTTTGGTCTTCTTTATTCATTGTTCAGCTTTCATATGCATATACAACCCTTGAAAACACCATGGCTTGGATTAGACATGCCTTAGTCTTCAAAGAGATGTATTCACAAAAGAGGTCTTTTGCAGCAGATTTACCAAGTGCAATACATTGTCTGATTTTTTTGACTGCTACTTCCATTGGTGTTGATTGTGGATCCAAGTAATATGAAATCTTTGACAACTTCAATCTTCTCTCCATTTATCATGGTGCTGCTTATTGATCCAGTTGTGAGGATTTTCATTTTCTTTATGTTGAGGTAGACACATACTGCAGACTGTAGTTTTTAATCTTTATCAGTAAGTGCTTCAAGTCATCCTCACTTTCCGCAAGGAAAATTGTGTCATCTGCATATCACAGGTTATTAATGAGTCTTCTTCTAATCCTGATGCCATGTTCTTCTTTGTATAATCCAGTTTCTCGGATTATTAACTCAGCATAAGTATGGTGAAAGGATACACTTTCTGATTTTAAACCATGCAGTATCCCCTTGTTGTGTTCAAATAACAGCCTCCTAGTCTATGTATGGGGAGCTCTGGTAGCATAGTGGCTAAGACACTTGCCTGCTAACCAGACGGCTGGTGGTTCAAACCCACCAGCCACTCCTCGGAAGGAAGGTTGGGCAATCCTACTTCCATAGTGATACTGCCTCGGAAACCCAAGGAGGGGTCGCTATGAGTCGGGGCCGACTCGACGGCACTTAACAACAACAACAACAGTCTATGTATGAGTTCCTCATGAGCACAATTAAGTGTTCTGGAATTCCCATTCTTCTCAATATTATCCATAACTTGTTATGATCCACATAATCAGATGCCATTGTATAGTCAATAAAACACAAGTAAACTCTTTCTGGTATTCTTTGCTTCAGTCAAAATTCATCTGAAATCAGCAATGATATCACTCATTCTACATCCTCTTTAGAATACAGCTTGCATTTCTGGAAGTTCCTTGTCAACATATTGCTGAAACCACTTTTGAATTATCTTCAGCAAGATTTTACTTGCATGTGATATTAATGATATTGTTCAATAATTTCCACATTCTGTGGGATCACCTTTCTTTGGAATGGGTACAAATATGGATCTCTTCCAGTCAGTTGGCCAGGTAACTATCTTCCAAATTTCTTGGTGTAGATAAGTGAGTGTCCTCAACACAGCATCCGTTTGTTGAAATATCTCAATGGGTATCTCATCAAGTCCTGGAGACTTGATTTTTGCCAACACCTTCAGTGCAGCTTTGACTTCTTCTTTGAATACCATTGGTTCTTGATCATATGTCACCTCCTGAAATGGATGAACATTGATAAAATCTTTTTTGAACAGTGACTTCATGTATTCCTTCCATCTTCTTTGATCTTTCCTGCATCATCCAATATTTTGCTCATAAAACCTTTCAATATTGCAACTCAAGGCTTAAATTTTTTCCTCAGTTCTTTCAGCTTGAGAAATGCTGAGCGTGTTCTTGCCTTTTGGTCTTCTAACTCTAGGTCTTTACACATTTCATTATAATAATTGACTTTGTCTTCTTGAGCTGCTCTTTGAAATCTTCAGCTCTTTTATCTTGTCATTTCTTCCATTTGCTTTAGCTACTCTCCATTCCAAAAGCAAGTTTCAGAGTCTCTTCTGATGTGCATTTTGGTCTTTTCTTCCTTTCCTGTGTTTTTAATGACTTTTTGCTTTTTTCATGGATAATGGTCTTGATGTTATCCCACAACTCATCTGGTTTTCCATCACTGGTGTTCAATGCATTCACATCTATTCTTTGGATGGTCTCTGAATTCAGATGGGATATAATCAAGGCCATATTTAGGCTCTTATGCGCTTGTTTTAATTTTCTTCAGCTTCAACTTGAACTTGTATATGAGCAATGGATGGTCTATTCCACAGTCAATTCCTGCCCTTGTTTTGGCTGAAGATATTGAGCTTCTATCACCTCTTTCCACAAATATAGTCAGTCTGATTCCTGTGTTTTCAATCTGGCAAGGCCCATGTGTATAGCCACTGTTTATGTTGTTGAAAAAAGGTATTTGCAATGAATACATCATTGGTCTTGCAAAATTTTATCATGCGATCTCTAGTGTCATTTTTATCACCAATGACTGGTGAGTCTTCCATTTTCAACTTTCATATTTGAGTCACCCGTAATAATCAATGCATTTTGATTGCATGCTTCATCAATTTCAGACTGCAGAAGTTAGTAAAAATCTTCAACTTCCTTGTCTTTAGCTTTAGTAGTTGTTGCAAATTTTAATAATCATAGTATTAACTGGTCTTCCTCATAGGCATATGGATATTATTCTGTCACTGACAGCATTGTACTTCAAGATAAATCTTGAAATAATCTTTGTGACAATGAATGCCACACCATTCCTCTTCAATTTTTCATTCCCATCATAATAGATCATATGATTGTCTGAATCAAAATGGCTAAAACACCTTTTCATTTTAGCTCACTAATGCCTAGGATACTGATCTTTATGTGTTCCATTTCATTCTTGACAACTTCCAATTTTCCTACATTCATATTTCAGACATTCCACATTCTGATTATTAATGGCTATTTGCAGCTGCTTCTTCCCATTCTGAGTCATGCCCCATCAGCAAAGAAAGGTCCCAAAAGCTTTACTCCATCCACATCATTAAGGTCAACTCTACTTTGAGGAGACATCTCTTCCCCAGTCATATTTTGAGTGCCTTCCAACCTGAAGTGCTTATCTTCTAGCACTATTTCAGAGAATGTTTCAGGGCTATTCATTATGTTTTCCAGTAATATATCAGACAGTGTTTCACTGCTATTCATAAGGTTTTCACTGGCCAATTGTTTGAAAAGTGCATGACCCCTTTCTTCTCCCCCCTTTCTTCTTCTGAGTGTCTTAGTCTGGAAGCTCTGGGTGACTCTGCCTCAGAGCAATATGCAAGCTACCACAGTATGACAAACTGACATGTGAGTAGTGGAAGTCCAAGATGGAGCCAAAAACTTTCCAGTCTAAGCACCACTAAACAGAGGAGTCCCTGGGTGCTACAAAAGGTTAACACACTCACCTATTAACAGAAAGGCTAGAGATTTGAGTCCACTCAGAGACACTTGGAAAGAAAGGCCCAGTCACTTAGTGGCAAAGACTCAACCATTGAAAGCCCTGTGGAGCATAATTCTATTCTGATATAGACAGGATCTGCATGAGTCAGAATTGACTCAACAACAAGTAGTAAACTAGCAGAGATACAGCCCTGTGGTTGGTTGGTTGGTTGGTTTTCTGCAAGTTCTTCTCTGGCCACTACACCTCAAAATGCCTTCTAGCCTTCTCCTTGGAAACATAATCATGTTATTGATTAATTACTGCTCAATTTACTTATCACTAAGCTACAACAGTTCTGCTGCTGGCATCATGAGACTTTCCCAGTACAAATCATTTTACTTCTTGTCCCTCTTATCAAAACCAGAATCTTATTTATAATGCCAGGTCCAAATACACGTATAATAGAAACAATGAAACAATACAGCCTAAAGAACAAAGGCAATTTTCTCTTCCGGGAGAAAGAAGCTTCCACAGAAATCTTATGCAAGCTTTAGATACAAAATGGGGTTGAGCACAGAAAAAGTCACAGTAAATTTCCTGCTAGCATTCTAACAGGCTCTGTTAGTGAGGAAATTTTTCCCTTGGAGAGCATTAGGAATTGGTGTCAGAATGAGTTAAGGAATAAAGGTGAGTGAATTTTTTCTCTGCTGAGTAGAGCCTATTCCATGTGGCCTTACTTGCTCCAGTAATACCAGACAAGGTGTAGTGTGGGTTTCCTGCTGGTTTCCTGAGGCCTCCTGTAGGAGATGCCAGAACCAGGCCACTGTGCTAGTAGAGGTGTCATGTAAACCTATGAACTGCCACTCATAATGATTTTTCACACGTTAGATTACTTCTGAAGAGATAAGGAGGATCTGTGGGCAATATTTTAGAGTTTGAAAAGGAGACTCAAGTAGAAACCAGTTTGTGTGGTGACAATTTGAGGACCCTGGGTAGCAGGACTATGTAGATATAGAGAAGAATGTGGTTCACCTTGGATGTTACCAGGTATCAAAAGCTAATGTTATTTGCAGATGGCATGAGGCAGAGAGGGTAGGACAAGAGAACATACTGAGAATGAGTTTGAAATGTGGATTGAATATGGAAGAAAAATGTCTCCAAGAGAGAAATTTAGGAGGACTGTGGAGAGTTGTGATATCCAACAAAAATGAATTTGTGTGAATGCCCATCTGGTGGCAGCATGGATGGAGGATCTCCAAACCTTACCATTACAAGATCTTAGAGTGGTTCATTTTGGTGGGGACACAGTATTTTTTATACCAATCTGAAGAGAACATACATATAAAAGTAAATGGCACTCTTCTTATTATTGAAAACAAGCTGGAATTCTGGGATAGGGAAAGAAAATGAATCAGGTTAAAGTTAGAGACAGCCAGATCATTTAATGGATGGTATGCAGGAGCTGTCTAGAAGTGGGACCACTGTGTCTGGGTGTCAGATCAGCATCCCTTGTTACTAGGCCTATAATAATCATACATGCTGACATTATAATCAGCCAGAGTTACCCTTAAAAACAAATAACAACTCACTGCCATCAAGTCAGTTCCAACTCATCATCCTAGGCTGCTCCAACTGTCCAGTTTAGCCCTCATAAATACAGAGAATAAGGGTCTGTTAAGAGCCCACACTTGAAATAGCACACCTTATACATATTGCTTATATGTATCTGTGATATCTAAGTTGGTGCCAGAAAATTAATTTATGAAATTATTATTTCTCTTTGTTAAATGGTCTTTACTAGAAAAAAAAAAAAAAAGTGTCTTCTCTCTCTGGAGTCCCCTGAAGATTACACCATCCTCAAGTTCTCTGGCTGCCATAGTGGGTAATGTGGAAAACCTCTGGGATCAGCAAAAAAAAAAAAAAAAATGTGCATTTGTTGAATGCATGAAGAGAAGGGATGATGGGAGACAGAGAACTGGAAGGGAGGGAAAGAAATATTTCTGAATAGTGAACTTGGCCTAGAGCCCTCTTAACTAGCACCACCACTGGATGGCATGCCTTAAACTCTCATTACTGTACCTTTCACATCTATAAAATAAGGATCATTATGCCCATCTTACAAGGTGGCTGTGAGGATGGGAGAAACATACTCAGCACCGCATCTGATTCAGAGTAGAAGCTCAGTAAATTATAATCTTTGTGTTATTATTGGTTGTTTTTTTCCATATAGTCAATCCTTCCACTGTTCTTTTAACTATAGCCATGCACATCTTGGGAAAATTGAGCCTATGTTAATCCATGTAGTTTGCAAGTTGATGTTTTTATACTTAGCCATATACTGTATTTTTCCTATTTGCTCTTTTTCTCAATTGAAAAGATGCCCAGAAGCAAATAATTAGCCATGTATAGATTGGACAACAATTTGCTGCCTGTGCACAAATGCTCTGATAATGCATTTAACAAGCAAGTCAATTACACATTGGATTTTCCAAGCAGACTCTTGGCTTTCTATATCAAGAGGATTATACTTGCCATCTATTCTCTCAGGCTTGACTGTGTGAGGATTACTGAGTTGATATGTGTTAAGTACTCTGGGCTGCAAGGAGGAAAAATGTCATAGGAACACAAAGTATTAAATGCCAAACAAATTGCTTTGACTGAATGGCAAGCCTTACAAAGAAAATCATAAGGAAATAGAAAATCACAGTTTCCACAAATAGTTCAACTTCCTTGCAATACTTCATGCATATGTGAGCTAATGTATAAAATAGAGACTAATTCTAAAATTTATGAATTTGCTCTTGTTTAAACATCTCAAGCTAAGTTGTTTAGTTTTCATAAGTTCTAATGACAGCACTTCATAAATATGTTGGAGTCTCATAGCACAAAGTCAAGATTCATCAAATATTTTATGCAGTTGCACTTATGATCAAGCCAAAATGCCTTGATTAAACAAGTAATTAGCCTAGAGGAGACATATGAACACAAAAGTCCAATTAGTGACTTTGTTAACTGTTCCTCCCAGTGATGGAACTATTCCATATGCAGTTAAATATTATAGGATATTATAGTTACTTTGATTCTGAGAATTACATGTGATCTTCTGCAATGCACAAAGGCAAAAACAAAAACATTAAGGTGAAGTAATGATCTTGCATACAATGTAGTGGAATAAAGATTGGACTAGGGGCCAAGAAACCTGTATTTCACTTTAGGCTGCCACTCATAAAATGCATCACCTAGGATAGGTTACTTAACCTTCCTAGGCTTCAGTTTCCTCAACTATAAATTATGGTAATTGCACTAGGTGATTTCTAAAATCCTTTCCAGTGCTAATATTTTACAAGTTTGCAATGAAGAATTCTCTCTTTCAATTCTTTTTGAAGTTCCTAGGAGTCCCTGGGTGGCACAAATGATTAAGAGTTTGGCTACTAAGGGAAAGTTGGAGGTTCAAACCCACTCTGAGATGCCTTGGAAGAAAGGCCTAGTGATCTGCATCTGAAAGTTTACAGCTTTGAAAGTCCTGTGGCGCCAAGAACTAGTCTGTAACACATGGGGTCGCTGTGAGTCAGAATGTGGCTGAGTCGGACTTGACTCCATGGCAACCAGTTTGCTTCTTAGCATTGTGCCTGTCAAATAGCACTGCTGCAAACAACTTAAAGGCAGCTCTGTCAGTGCGAGAGAGAGGCTTCTGCCTGTTCTAGTTCTGTTTACTGTGGCAGTATTTCAGCACATCCTCTGTGCTTTCAGCAATAGGCAGCCAGGCAGCAAAACTGCTCTAGCATAAAACAAATCCAGCTGCAGGGCATCTTCAAAATGCTCCCTATGTGTTTTTCGATTTAGCTTACTATTAAAATTTTAAGGCATAATTTAGAACTACACTGTGCAGTGTTCTGTTACAAAATGAATCCAAGTTTCTCATTACTGGGTTTGTGGTAGGAGGAAGGGTAGAAGGGAGGGAGGATATTCAGAGAAAGAAAACATTTTAGAATGCATGGCATGATTAGCCTTTGACTCCTTCCCATCAAAGCACTCATCACCTGTACTCCATGTAGGGCTGCAGCCCCTTTCTTCCCACAACCCAACCAGTTCAGAATGCAAGTTGAGACAGAGAATTGGAGCAGGGCCAGCCTAATCTGCAGATGGTACAGGCAGTTTGAATGAGTGGTGTGATCTCAGAAGCTGTGGGTCTAGAGTGGCACGAGAGGTGGAAGCAGTGGATAGGAAGACATCCCAGGCAGGGCTGCAGTTAGCACTAAGTTACTGGGGAAGAAGAATATGGTGTATTTGGGCAATGACAACTAGTTCTGTGTGGCTGAAGCTTTGTATTTTGTGGAGGGAAAAGCAAAAGACATGATAGAGAACAGAGAGTCAGGGCCTATCATGTAAAGTCTCGGAGGACTATAGTGTGACACTCCAGCAGTGAAAGACTTACTCTGTAGCTACTACTCTCCAGTGAGTGTGCTCTGCTGCATAGAGTGGCCTCCCCCAAGGTCACAGCCCTCTTTCAAGGGCAACCTACAGCCAGCAATTGGTCAGTGTTGGTGGTGGTTGGAGGTGTTCCAAAAGATATAAAGGATCCCAAGAGTACTCCCTTATCCCATTACTGCATGCTACTCTGCACCTCAGAGTCTGCATCTCAGGAAGCCCAACCTGCAACGCCATGTTTCTTGTGGTTAGTAGCTATCAAGCTGATTTCAACTCATGGCAACCCTATATGTGTGACATAGAACTGCTCCATAGGGTTTTCAAGGCTATGACCTTTCTGAAACAGATTGCCAGAACTTTTCTTCCTAGATGCCTCTGGGTGTGTTTGAACCATCAACCTTTAAGCTAGCAGTTGAGCATTCAATCTTTTGCACCACAAAAAAAGAGAGTAATGTTGGCAATGATGAGCCACTGAAAGGTTTTAACTGAAAATCAAAATCAAATCAATTGCCAGTGTGTCGATTATGACTCATAACAAAATTAAAAAACAAAAAAACTCGCTGCCATCAAGTCAAATCTGACTCATAGTGACACCCTTTGGGTTTCCAAGGTGGTAAATCTTTACAGAAGTAGATTGCTCAGTCTTCCTTCCACAGACTGGCTGGTGGGTTTGAACTGCCAGCCTTCTGGTTAACAGTCAAATGACTTAGGCACTATGCCACCAGAGTTCCTTTAGCAACCCTATAAAAACTCTCAAACTCACTACTGTCAAGTCAAATACAACTCATAGTGACCCCTCCTTGGGTTTCCCAGGCAGTATCTCTATGGAAGTAGATTGCTAAGTCTTCCTTCCAAGGAGTGGCTGGTGGGTTTGAACCTTGTGGTTAGACATCAAATGCCTTAGGTACTACACTGCCAGAGCTCCCTTAGCAACCCTATAGGACAGAGTAAAACTGCTCCATAGGATTTCCCAAGACTGTAAATCTTTACAGAAGCAGAGCCATATCTTTCTCCCTTGATGGGTTCAAACAGCTGACCTTTCTGTTAGCAGCCAAGTACATAACAAATGCACCACCAGGGCTCCTCAAAAGGCATTAAAAAGAGGGTTAACTCTGATCAGATTTATATTTTTAAAGCTTACTCCTGTGGCAGTATGTGTAGGGAATATTGAACAATGTTGTGTGGGCAATTACCTTGAAACAATGCAGCTTTCAAATGCACAGCCAGGAAAGCTAGCCCATAGTCACAAAACAGAAAAGCTCACAGCCATAATTAAAATGTTCAAATCACACATTTTATTAAGTCAAGTCTAAACACACAGTGAGAAGCAAAGGGAAAGAAATGAAATGTGTTGCCACATTTAGCATAGGTTACAATCAAGTGAAAGGACCACGCTACCTGAAATCTGTTCATATGTCCTATACCCTACATGTCTCTCTCTCCCCACAGCATTTGCCCTCCCCACTGTTGGTGTGGTTATGAGGACCAGAGTTGAGGTTTGAGTAAGGGGCTCTTAGGAAGGTTATGAGCAAGTGTACCTGGCCACAGCTGTAGCTTTCCAACTAGACTGCATAACAGCTATGAGTTTTATCTGCAATTGTTGGCAGAACACATGTAAGTCCAGAAGGAGATCATACTGGATGTCATCATTGGGTGGCTAATTTAGGGGTGGCATATCTGTCAGCCCCAAAGATAGTGTAATAATAATTCCTTTTTCTCTGTAAGTAACTCCTGTTTGTTATATCATATTATATATATATATATATATATATATATTCTGCTTTTGCATGTCTCCCACATTAATGACTTACTGTCTGTATTTAACACAATTTAGTAATTCTGTCAGAAGAATTGTGGGATGACATGAAGAACATCATCCATGAGGATTACAGGAAAGAAAGAAAAGACCAAAATGGATGTCAGAAGAGACTCTGAAGCTTGCTCTTGAACAGAGAGTAGCTAAAGTGAATGGAAGAAATGGCAAGATAAAAGAGCTGAACAGAAGATTTCAAAGAGTAGCTCAAGAAGACAAAGTCAATTATTATAATGAAATGTGCAAACACCTGCAGTTAGAAAACCAAAAGAGAAGAACATGCTCAGCATTTCTCAAGCTGAAGGAAGTGAGGAAAAAATTTAAGCCTCAAGATGCAATATTCAATGATTCCCTGGACAATATATTGAATGATGCAGAAAACATCAAAAGAAGATGGATGGAATACAGAGAGTCACTGTAACAAAAAGAATTGGTTGATGTTCATCCATTTCAGGAGGTGGCATATGATAAAGAACCAATGGTATTGAAGGAAGAAGTCGAGGCTGCACTGAAGGAATTGGTGAGAAACAAGGCTCCAGGAATTGATGCAATACTCATTGAGATGTTTCAACAAACGGATGCTGCACTGGAGGCACTCACTCAGCTATTCCAAGAAATTTGGAAGATAACTACCTGGCCAGCTGATGGGAAGAGATCATATTTGTACCCATTCCAAAGGAAGGTGATCTCACAGAATGTGGAAATTATCGAAGAATATCATTAATATCACATCCAAGGAAAATCTTACTGAAGATAGTTCAAAAATGGCTGCAGCAGTATATTGAGAAGGAACTTCCAGAAATGCCAGCTGGATTCAGAAGAAGACATAGAACAAGAGATATCATTGCTAATGTCAGGTGGATCTTGGCTGAAAGTAAAAAATACCAGAAAGCTGTTTACTTGTATTTTATTGCAAAGGCATTTGACTTGTGTATCATAACAAATTATGAATATTGAGAATAATGGGAATTCCAGAACACTTAATTGTACTCATTAGGAACCTGTACATAGACTAGGAGGCTGTAGTTTGACCAGAACAAGGGGATACTGCATAGTTTAAAATCAGGAAAGGAGTGCATCAGGGTTGTATCCTTTCACCATACTTATTCAATCTGTATGCTGAGCAAATAATCCGAGAAACTGGACTATATGAAGAAAAGTGTGGCATCAGAATTGGTAAAAGACTCATTTGTTGTTGTTATTGTTATTTGCCATCCAGTCAGACCCTACTCATAGCGACCCCTCCTTGGGTTTCCGAGGCAGTATCACTACCGAAGTAGATTGCCCAACCTTCTTTCCGAGGAGTGGCTGGTGGGTTTGAACTGCCAGCCTTCTGGTTAGCAGTCAAGTGCCTTTAGGCACTATGCTACCAGAGCTCCTGCAATATGCAGATGACACAACATTGCTTCCTGACAGTGAAGATGACTTGAAGTATTTACTAATGGAGATTAAAGACTACAGTCTGCAGTATGGATTACATCTCAACACAAAGAAATCAAAAATTCTAAAACATAAAGAAAACCAGACCAATAAACAGCATCATGATAAATGGGGAAAAGATTGAAGTTGTCAAAAATTTCATATTACTTGGATCCACAATCAACATCACTGGAAGCAGCAGTCAAGAAATCAAACAACGTATTGCACTGAGCAAATCTGTTGCAAAAGACCTCTTTAAAGTGTTGAAGAGCAAAGATATCTCTTTGAAGACTAAGGTGAGCCTAACCCAAGCTATAGTGTTTTCAGTCACCTCATATGGATGTGAAAGCTGGACAATGAATAAGGAAGACTGAAGAAGACTTGATGCTTTTGAGGTGTGGTGTTGGCAAAAAATACTGAAAATACCACTGAATGCCAGAACTAACAAATCTGTCCTGGAAGTTCACCCAGAATCCTCCTTGGAAGTGAGAATGGCCAGACTTCGTCTGACCCATTTTGGTCATGTTGTCAGAAGGGACCATTCCATGGAGAAGCATATCATGCTTGGTAAAGTGGGGGTCAATGAAAAAGTGGAAGACCCACAATGAGATGGATTGACAGTGTCTGAAACAATGGGCTCAGGTATAGCAAGGATTATGAGGCTGGCATAGAACTGGGCAGTGTTTCATTTTGTTGTACATAAGGTCACTATGAGTCAGAGCCAACTCAATGGCACTTAACAACATGAATCCTGCCTGTCTCACATGCTACTTGTTTAATCATTCTCTATAAATATATCTTATGAGTTTTACCTATAGCTCTAAGCTCTCCACTTACTAACAATGCTTAATACTTAGGAGTTTCATCCACCCTGTTTGTTTGTTTTGTCTTTTATAGAAGAACTGAATATTCTCAAATACTACAGCAAATATTTTTGATATATAGGGATCACTGGAGGTTCTTTTGCAAAAAGTGGCAGCAATAGATCATGCAGTTTTGAACAAGAAAAGCTGCAGGAGCAACAAGTGAGGGTGATTGTGATGAAGAACTCCTTGCAAGTAGGGGCTTGTTGAATTCTTTCAAAGTAAGGGGAGATTTGCATAATATTAAAGGGCAAGTAGGACAAGTTATCTTTAAGTAGGACATTGGTAACCCTGGGACCACCTGTACTCACTTGTAGCCTCTCTTGTAGCTGGAGGTAGCCATAGGTCATGGTTCTAGACAATGTGGAAGGCTGGTAGGGGGATTCTATGAATGCTTTTGCTTTTCCTAATAAAGGTGACAGATACAGTTGCTACCATTTTTCCCATCTTCTTCCTGCCAAAGATTGTGACAGCCGTTGTGCTACCGTTATGAGGGAGCCACCATGCTAAGAATGGCAGAGTGGAATTACAGGAAGAGTCTGGGAGTTGATGGCATCTTTGAACTGCTGCTGCTTTAGCTCTAGCCTGCCAACCTCCAGAGCTATTGTTTCAGGAGGAAAATAACCTTTATTGTTTAAACCACCATGAAACTAGATTTTCTGCTACTTGTAGCTAAACACATCTTACATTCTCAATGAAAAAGCAAGATGAGGCAAGATTATCAAATGGCCAGATCTCACTTTAAGAGGCACTGGAAAACACAGCCTTTATTTTATGTTGCCATTAACCCAAGTGCAAAGTAAAGGATCTTAGCACAATATGATGAGTAATTAATATCACTGAATTTTGCATGTAAAAAATATTCAAATGGCAAATTTTTTTTATCTATATATATGTTGTTGTTGTTGTTTGCCATCGAGTAGGCCCCGACTCATTGCAACCCCTCCTTGGGTTTCCGAGGCAGTATCACTA
>NW_006921778.1:2411127-2420605 GCF_000298275.1 Orycteropus afer afer | reverse complement strand
CTTCCTTCCGAGGAGTGGCTAGTGTGTTTGCACCTCCAGCCTTCTGGTTAGCAGTCAAGCGCCTTAAGCACCATGCTACCAGAGCTCCCTGACTGATCTGTACCTAATGTAAATGTTCAATTCATATGCCTGTGTTTTGTTTGACTGGAAACCACAGGAGTGGGTTCAATTCCAGACCTGAAGGGCAGCTGGGGCCATAGTCTCAGGGGTTCCATCAGGTTCCACCAGACCAACAAACCAGGTCTCTCTCGCTCTCGCTCTCTCTTTTTTTTAATGATTTTGACTTTTGTTCCACATTGTTCTCCCATTCTATCCAGGATCTCCTATATAGATCCCCCTCCGACTGGTTGGCAGTGATAGCTGGGCACTATCTAGTTCTTCTGTATAGGTGAGGATCCCATGGTCTACCAGTTACTTGGACTAATTGTTCCATGCATCTTTGGTTTTCTTCATTCTTTTTGCTCTGGACGAGGAGAGAGATATTGTTGCATCTAGATGGCTGCTTGCAAGCTTTCAAGATCCCAGTTGCTACTTGCCAAAGTAGGATGTGACTCAATGTTTTTGTGTACTATGTTATGCCAATTGAGCTTTATGTCCCCTGTGTCCATGGTCCCACAGGTCCAACTCCTTGCTCCCTCCAGATTTAAACTTTAAATCAAAGTTTAAAATATATGTAGGAGATCCTGGATAGAATGGGAGAAGTCACCACAAACTTATTCCTTGTCAACTCTACTATATACCTGGGAATTCTTACAGAATATTATAAATACTTTTGTAGAAATATTGTCTGCCAGTCCTCTACATGGTCATGGGCACACTCCTCCCTGCATACCAAAAAAAACAAACTCACTGCCATCAAATCGGATCTGACTCATAGTGACCCCTCCTTGGGTTTCCGAGGCAGGATCACTATGGAAGTAGATTGCCCAACCTTCCTTCTGAGGAGTGGCTGGTGGGTTTGAACCACCAGCCTTCTATTTAGCAGTCAAATGACTTAAGCACTACACCACCAGAGCTCCCTATCCCCTGCATAGATATACCTAATAGTTTAGCCTGTCCACCCATCCATCCACCTGTAGATCAATTTTGCTATCACTGATAACATAGTACTGTATGTGCAAAAGGGTTCACCTTTGTGGTCTGTACCTCCCATGCACCTCTCTATGTCTTCCTCTTCCTCAATGCCACCGTGTTGAACATTCACATATGGTACATTGCATTGCCCTTCTCTTCACCCAAATCAATACTTGTCTCTACCTATCTAGCAGTGTTCCTTCCCCTTCCCTCCCATCCCTGGTAACCAACAAAGAGTTTCCTTCTATGCATAAACTTTCTTTGACTTTTTATAATAGTGGACTAATACAATATTTGTCTTTCTGTGATTGGCTTATTTCACTCAGCATAATATCCTCCAAGTTCATCCATGTTATCTTGTGCAAAAGCATAAAAAGAATATTACTCAAAATTATTGAAATGCAAATGAAAACAAAATAGAAATGCTATTTTTAGGTTTTAGATTTGCAAAGTAAAATATATATATATAATACTTAGTATTTGGTGAGGGTGTAGGGACAGATATTTCACTGTTGGTAAGCATATAAACTTGAAAAACGGTTTTGGAGGAATTTGGCAAATTAATCAAAGTTTAGAATATAATCTGGGAAGCACTTGTAAAAGTAAACCAACTAAATAAGAAAGAGAACAAGGATAATCATTGCAGTTATATCTGCAACACAACAACAACAAAAATCACAATTTAAATGACCATCAAAAGGAGACTGGTTAAATAAAATATACATAGATAATCAAATATTATGTATAATAGATAAATAATATGTAACTGTAAAAACAAACATGACGTAATATGTTATATCCTACTATGGAATATTCTCCAAGATACATTATTAAATAAAAAAAAAAAAAACATTGTACAGGACAAAGTGATTACTATAATGGCTCTTTTCATGTAAATTAGAAACTATGTTATGTAGATATCTGTGCCACATATTCACAGAAAATATTTTCTGGAAGTAAATGGGAAATCGTTTACAATTTCTCTAGAGCTTGAATTTTTAACCAAGTTCATATTTAACTTTGGATATTTTTTAAGTGTCACACACAATTCTCTGCCTGTGAAATTGCAGATAATTCTTTTTACATATAAAATTTCTGTTTAGAAAAATGAGCATTAGTTTGAGAACAAAAGAAATAATATGTAGGATTTCATAAAGTCCATCCACTTCTCTGATCATTGCTTCTTACAAAATGTGATAAAATTTATAGACCTGTGCTGGTCAATATGATAGCTACAACCATATTGAATTACAAAGGTGCTCTGCTGGTGTAGTGCCTAAGGCACTTGACTGCCAATCACAAGGTTGGTGGTTCAAGCCTACCAGGTGCTCTGAGGAAGGAAGATGGAGCATCCTAGTTCCATAAAGATTTACCACCTCAGAAACACAATGGAGGTTGCTATGAGTTGGAATAGGCTCAATAGCAGTGAGTTTTGTTTTTTTTTTTTTTTGGTTTACCATATTGAATTGAGATGTGCCATAAGTGTAAAATACACAGAGTTTAGACAATATGAAAAAAAAGTAAAGTATCTCATTAATATTTTTTTATATTCATTACATGTTGAAATTATAATACTTATATATATTGTTGCTGTTGTTAGTTGTCATCAAGTGAGTTTTGACTCATAGCAACCCTACGTACAACAGAACAAAACACTGCCCAGTACTACACCATCCTCACAATGGTTGCTATGCTTGAGCCCATTGTTACAGCCACTGTGTCAATCTATCTGATTGAATGTCTTCCCCTTTTTCACTCATGCTCCACTTTGTTGTTGTTAGGTGTTGTCAAGTTGATTCTGACTCATAGCAACCCTATGTACAACAGAACAAAACACTGCCTGGTCCTGCATCAACCCCACAATCCTTTTGTAGCCACTGTGTTAATCCATCTCATAGACGGTCTTCCCCTTTTTCCCTGACCTTCTACTTTACTAAGCATGATCTATTTCTCCAGGGAATGGTCCCTTCTGACAACATGACCAAAATCAGTGAGAGGAAGTCTGGCTATTCCATTTCTAAGGAGCCTTCTAGCTGTACCTCTAAGACAGATTTATTAGTTCTTTTGGCAGTCCATGGTATTTTCAGTATTCTTACCCAACAATTCTTCTTAGGTCTTCCTTACTCAATGTTCAGCTTTCACATGCATATAAGGAAGTTGAAAATACCATCGTTAGACACACTTTAGTCATAAAAGTAACATGTTGGCTTTTTGACACTTTAAAGAGGCCCATCACAGCAGATTTGTCCAGTGCTATACAACGTCTGATGACTTGAGGCACTTACTGATGAAGATTGAAGAATAGAGTCTGCCGTATGGATTACATTTCAATATAAAGAAAACAAAAATCCTCACAAATGGACCTATAAGCAACATCACAATAAGTGGAGAAAAGATTGAGGTTTTCAAAGAATTCACGTTGCTTGGTTCTACAATTGACACCAATGGAAGCAGCAGTCAGGACATTAGATGACGTGTAGCACTGGACAGGTCATCTGCGAAGGAACTCTTTCAAGTGCTGAGGAGCAAGGATGTCTCCTTGAGGACTAAGGTGCACCTGACACAAGCCATGATATTTTCAATTGCCTCATATGCATGTGAAGAAGAGTTGATGCTTTTGAGTTGTGGTGCTGGCAAAGAATACTGAAAGTACCATGGACTGCTAAAAGAACTAACAGATCTGTCCTGGAGGAAGTGCAGCTGAAATGCTCCTTGGAAGCAAGAATGGCCACACTTTGTTTCTCTTACTTTGATCATGTTGTGAGAAGGGACCATTCCTTGGAGAAGGATATCATGCTTGGTAAGGTGGAGGGTCCATGAAACAGGGGAATGCCTTCAAAAAGGTGGATTGACATGGTGGCTTCGACAATGGGCTCAAGTATAGGAAGGATCATGGAGCTGGCACGAGATCAGGCAGTGTTTCATTCTGCTGTGCATAGGGTCACTATGAGTCGGACATGACTCAACGGCACCTAGCAACAACAGAATACAACATCTGATTTCTTGACTGCTACTTTCATGAGTGGTGACTGTGGTTCTAAGTAAAACTTTCACAACTTCAATCTTTTCTCCGTTTATCATGCTGTTGTTTTTTGGTCCATTTGCGAGGATTTTTGTTTCCTTTAGGTTGAGGTGTAATCCATACTGAAGACTAATCTTGGGGCGGTTCCGGTAAGATGACAGAATAGGTAGACAAACTACACATACCCTCTTCAACAAAGAAAAGAGGAACCAATTAACACAGATACAGATTATAATCCTGGAGCCCTGAGCTTTGAAAAGAAAGAAACAGAAGTGGATTTAACTCCAACCAGTAGAAGAAACTACATGAAAACAGCAATAAAAGGAGAAATACAGGCCTACAGAATGTTAGTGATCCTGACAACACAGAAAGTTTAGATATTTTCAAGTGGTGGTAAGACCTAAGAATTAACCTAAAAATTCAGCCCTACTAGCCAGGGGCTGCACATAAGATTGCACTGGTGGCTTGTGAATAAAAGGGTAAACAGTGTAGAAGGAGACAAACTGAGCTGTGGACTTTCTGCTTTCTAGAGGGTGCAGCCATTTTGAATGTTTACAAGTGGTTGGACCATTTTGGATATTTAAAGCAACAATGTTCTCTCAGATTCCATAGACATAAGAATAGGCTCCACTTGCCTGGGACAGCAAAGACATACCAGAGACAGAGGACTGGAAAGGTGCAATATTCCTCTTGTTACACTTATACACTGCACCCTCTTGGTGAACAGAAGTCTGGCCATACCTCACCCCCACCCACTTTCTGGGCCAGCAGGAATTCCATCCCAATCCCCAGATATGTTTTAAATTTTTTTCCTCCTTTTTAATTATTATTATTTCTTCTTCTCTTTCCATGTTCAAATTTATGTCTTTTTCCTCTTTTCCCTTTTCCTGGCTCCCATTTTCTTCTTTCTTGTGGCTCTCCCCATTCCTTGTTTCTCTTTTTGCAATTTTCCCCATTTTTTTTTTCTTCGTTATTCTCCTGTCCTACCTCTTTTCTCTTATTTACTGCTCCCCAGATATTCTCAGTTTTTTTTCTTTTTCTATTCATATTTTTGTTTCTGAATTGTTTATTTAAATATTTTCTCTCATTTATAGACTTTCCTCTCCCCACCCACCTTTTTGGTGATTGTTCCTTGTGTGTTTATGTGGTGTGTGTTTTTTTTCCTCTTGCTTTTACTTTTGGGGAGTTTTTCAATTGCCATTTTTGTCTAACTGAGTGAGAGACAGCAACTATGCCCATACGACCCAACCACACCTGCACTTCATGCAGCTCCACTTACTGAGTGAGGGCCACCACTTCCTTCTCTACCAAGTGGCCAGTGATACACAACAGCCAATACAAGCCTGACTCAACTTTAACTGCTCTTCACAAACAGTTAACAGAGATCTGTGCAGCCACTCTCATTCTCTATCACATCCACTAAGAGACAGGTTGTGAGTACATAAGTGCTGCCAACTAGTGAATAGAGCAGCACAGTACCCTGCTTACTCAGTATAACATCCAAACAAAACAAAGAAAATGAAAATCTTGGGCAAATCACTCCAACATACAATCACCAATTAAATATAAATACGACAACATCACAATGTCTTGGAGAAAACAGATCATCACAGTCCATACAAAGAAGCAAGATAAAGCAGTAGAAACGAGGGAGCAGGTACAGACCTAGAACACATCCCTAAGGAAGAAGCAGCATTGGAACTCCTTGATAAGAAATTCAAAAGAATTATATTTAGGTACCTTCAATGGACTGAGCAACAGATCAAGGAAAACACTGACAGAGTTGAGGAAAACACAAAGAAAACCCTAGAACAATTTTGGAAGAAAATACAAGAACAAAATGAAAAATTAGAAATGATACACAATCTACAGATAGAACTTCAGAAGATTAATACTAAATTCTCAGAAATAGATAACACATTGACAGGGCAAAAGAGTAGAATCGAATCAATGGAAGACAGAATTAGTGAGATTGAATAAAAATACCTTAATACTTCTTTGGAAAGGGATCAGTCAGAAAAAAGATCAAAACAAAATGAAGAAAGCCTAAAGTTCATACGGGATACCATCAAAAGGAATAACCTACATGTAATCAGAATTCCAGAGCAGGAAGAGGAAAATAAAACCACAGAGAAAATAGTCAAAGATTTGATATGATGAAAGATGAGAATATCTTCAGAAATTCAGGAAGTCCAATGAACCCCAAACAGGATATACCCCAAAAGAAAATCACCAAGACACATCATCATCAAACTCACCAAAACCAAAGACAAAGAAAAAATCCTGGAAGCAGCACAGGAAAAGCAAAAAGTTACCTACAAATGGCAACCAATAAGACTAACATTTGATTTCTCAGCAGAAACCATTCAGGTGAGAAGGCAGGGGGATGGTATATACAAAGCCCTGAAAAAGAAAAATTTCCAACCAAAAATTATATACCCAGCAAAATTGCCCCTCAAATATGATGGTGAAATTAGGAGATTTCCAGATAAGCAGAAATTAAGGGAATCTGTTAAAACCAGACCAACCTAGCAAGAGAACTAAAGGGAGTTCTTTGAACAGAGAACCAATAATAGCAAACAACAACTAGCCATTAATACACATGATGACATAACTCAGAAAACAACCAAGTTATGGAAGTATCCAAAGTAAAATAAGCTTACAAGATTGTAAACAGGAAACCAGAGACATCAATTGGCAAATTAGAACAACTACAAGACAAAAAGAGGGAAAATTTTGTGTAGTTACAAAACTCCTAAACAGTGAAGAAGTCAAGACAATCGAAGACAGAATGGACTGTTCTAAACTCAGGTAGAGAATTATAAATCACAGAGTAACCTCAAAGAAAAATAATAAACTTCACATCACAATAAAAAAGAAAACAAATACAAATACTTAGCAAATACTAAAACAACAGCAATGAAGGAAATGATAACACGATTAATAAACAAAATGAGCTCGGCACAGAAATTTATATGGAACAAAGAAACCAGGAACATTTTGTTTTTCATGAAAAAACACATAACAAAATAACAGCAACAAATTCATAGTGGTTGAAAATTACACTGAAGACTAGTCTTTGATCTTCCTCAGTAAGTGTTTCAAGTCTTTATTTTTAGCAAACAAGGTTGTGTCATCTGTATATCACAGGTGGTTAATAAGTCTTCCTCCAGTCCCGATACTGCGTTCTTCTTCATATAGTCCAGCTTCTCAGATTTTTTGCTCAGCATACAGATTGAGTAAGTATGGTGAAAGGATACAACCCTGACACACACCCTTCCTAATTTTAAACCAAGTTGTAGCCCCTTATTCTGTTCCAATAACAGCCCTGTGGTCTATGTACAAGTTCCTCATGAGCACATTTAAAAGTTCTGGAATTCACATTCTTCTCAATGTTGTCCATAATTTGTTATGATCTACACAGTCAAATGTCTTTGCATAGTCAATAAAACACAGTAAACATCTTTCTGGTATTCTTTGCTTTCAACCAAGATCCATCTGACATCAGCAGTGATATCCCTTGTTCCACATCCTCTTCTGAATCCTGCTTGAATTTCTGGCAGTTTCCTATTGATGTAGTGCTGCAACCATTTTTGAATTATCTTCAGCAAAATTCTACTTCCATGTGATTTAAATCATATCGTTCAATAATTTGCACATTCTTTTGGATCACCTTTCTTTGGAATGGCCACAAATATGGATCTCTTCTAGTTGGTTAGTCAGGTAGCTCTCTTCCAAATTTCTTGGCATAAACCAGCAAGCACTTCCAGCGCTGCATCCTTTTGCTGAAACATCTCGATGGGTTTTCTGTCTTGTTTTTCACCAAATCCTTCAGTGCAGCTTGGACTTCTTCCTTTAATACCATTGGTTCTTGATTATATGCTACCTCCTGAAATGGTTGAACATTGACCAATTCTTTTTGATACAGTGACTCTGTATTCTTTCCATCCTCTTTTGGTGCTCTCTGCATCATTCAATATTTTGTACACAGAAATCTTCAATATTGCAATTCAAGGCTTGAATTTTTTTCTTCAGTTCTTCAAATTTGAGAAATGTCAAGTGTGTTATTCCTCTTTGGTTTTCTAATTCCAGGTCTTGGCACATTTCATAATAATACTTTACTTTTTCTTTTTGAACCCCCTTTGAAATCTTCTGTTCAACTCTCTTATTTTATTATTTCCTCCATTCACTTTAGCTACTCTCCATTCAAGAGCAAGTTTCAGAGTCTCTTCTGACATTCATTTTTGTGGGTTTTTTTTTTCTTTGCTTTCTTCTTAATGACTGTTTGCTTTCTTTAGAATAATGGTCTTGATGTTATTCGCTTGTCTTCAGTTGTTCATGTTCAATGCATCAAATCTATTCATCAGATGGTTTGTAAGTTCAAGTGGGATATAATCAAGGTTGTATTTTGGCTCTTGTGGAGTTATTTTAATTGTCTTCAGCTTCAAGTTTAACTTTCATATTAGCAATGGATGGTCTGTTCCACAGTCAGCTCCTGGTCTTGTCTTGACTGATGATTTTGAGCTTGCACATGTTTTCTTTCCACAGAGGTAGCAGATTTGATTTCTGTGTATTCCATCTGGCAAGGTCCATGTGTATAGCCACAATTTATGTTGTTGAAAAATGGTATTTGCGATGAATAAGTTGTTGGTCTTGTAAATTTCTATCATGTCACCTCCAACATGATAGACCCTCTACTTTACCAAGTATGATATCCTTCTCCAGGGATTGATCCTCTCTGACAACATGACCAAAGCATGAGAGATGAA
Organism: Orycteropus afer afer; assembly: GCF_000298275.1. NCBI lineage: Eukaryota > Metazoa > Chordata > Mammalia > Tubulidentata > Orycteropodidae > Orycteropus > Orycteropus afer. The sequence goes on along the minus strand of NW_006921778.1, from coordinate 2,411,740 downwards.
GTCTGGTCGTTCTCACTTCTAAGGAGCATTCTGGCTGCACTTCATCCAAGACAAATTTGTTCATTTTTCTAGCAGTCCATGGTATTTTCAGTATTTTTCACCAAGACCATAATTCAAAGGCATCAATTCTTCTATAGTCTTATTCATTGCCCAGTCTTCATATGCATATGAGGCTATTGAAAATACCATGGCTTGGGTTAGACACATCTTAGTCTTCAAAGTGACATCTTTGTTCTTTAACAGTTTAAAGAGGTCTTTTGCAGCAGATTTGCCAGTGCAGTGAGTAATTTTTTCTTGAATGCTGCTTCCATGAGTAATTGTGAATCTAAGTAAAATGAAATCTTTGATAAATTCAATCTTTTCTCCATTTATCATGATATTACTTGTGTTATCTTCACAAAGTCATGAACATTTTTGTTTTCTTTCTGTTGAGGTGTAATCCATACTGAAGACTGCAGTCTTTGATTTTCATCAGTAAGTGCTTTATGTCTTTTTCACTTTTAGTAAGCAAGGTTGTGTATATATTGTTGTTGTTGTTGTTGTTATGTGCCGTCGAGTCGGCCCCGACTCATAGCGACCCCTCCTTGGGTTTCCGAGGCAGTATCACTACGGA
>NW_006921778.1:2383834-2410586 GCF_000298275.1 Orycteropus afer afer | reverse complement strand
TAAAAAAAAAAAAAGGTGCTTTTTTGAACTACATTTTAGGGTGAGGCTAACAGTCTTTATTTAGGCTCACTGTTATCATCATTTCTATGAAGCTTGTTGTTTTAGCTGATTAATGGATATTTTTGATACTTTTTATGGCCCTTTATAAGATCTTTATAGAGAACTTTTATAAAGAAGGTGATATCAGGTAGAGTTGTACTTCCACTGACTAGTTAATTTATTCATTATCAAATAGCCAAATTTACCAAGACTTTTCTATACACAGTTCCCAGTTCCTTACATCTGTTGCCTCACTTAATCCTCACAACAACTCGATAAGGTAGTATCTTAGGCAGATAGAGAGAGAGAGGGAGAGAGAGAGATGAGGAGCTCTGGTGGAGAAGTGCGTAAGGCATCTGACTGCTAATCAGAAGGCTGATGGTTCAAACCCACCAGCTGCTCCTCAGAAGGAAGACTGGACAATCTACTTCCATAGAGATACTGCCTCGGAAACCCAAGGAGGGGTCGCTATGAGTCAGAATTGACTTGACGCCAGTGAGTTATATATATATATGAAGCAGAGATGGATTTATCTCAAGGAAATGGCTCACATGGTTGTGTTGTTGCTAGGTGCCATCAGGTTGGCTCTGACTTGTAACAACCCTAAGTACAACAGAACGAAGCACTGCCCAGTCCTGCACCATCTTCACAATCCTTGCTATACTTGAGCCCAGTGCTGCTGCCATTGTGTCAATCCATCTCATTGAGGGTCTTCCCCTTTTCCACTGACCCTCTACTTTACCTAGCAGGATATCCTACTCCAGAGGCCAGTCCCTTTTGACAACATGACCAAAGTTAATGAGATGAAATCTGGCCATCCTCATATCTAAGGAGCATTCTAGCTGTTCTTCTTCCAAGACAGATATGTTCATTCTTCTGGCAGTCTATAGTATTTTCAGTATTCTTCACCAAGACAATTCACATGATCATAGAGCCTGGCAAGTCCCAAGTCCCATTCTCACATTTAAGGAGCATTCTGGCTGTTCTTCTTCCAAGACAGATTTGTTCGTTCTTCTGGCAGTCTATGGTATTTTCACTATTCTTCACCATGACCACAATTCACATGATCATAGAGGTTGGCAAGTCCCAAGTCTGTGGGTCAGATGTTAGGCTGGAGGCTTCTCCTAGCTCACATATCTGCAGAGGTTGATGAACCCAAGATCAGCAGGTCAGACTGCAGGCTGCTGGCTTACAAGCTGTGGAGGCTGAAGAATCTAATATTCACAGGAAATATAGCAGGTCACTGATTCAAGTCCAAAAAACCAGAGGTCAGATAATGATGGGCCAGATACAGGATCCAGATAAAGAAAAAGCCAGAGAGTTTTGCCAAAATGTACGTATATATTGGATGCAGGCCACACCCTGGAAGAAACTCACTTTCAACTGATTGGCTGCTCATAGCAGATCTAATCATGGGGAATGACTACATTATATAACTGCTACGTTACATAATAACTGCCAAACCACTGGGAATGATGGTCCAGCCAAGTTGACATACAACCTTAACCATCACCAGTAGGTACCATAATTATCCCCATTTTACAAAAGAAGAAATTGAGAGTTGTTTCTCACAGTGACCAAGCTCCTAAATTACGAAACTGATCTCAAAGCCCAAGTTCTGAATCTCTACATTATCTTATTTACTCTGTGAATTACAGACCTAATGAGGTATTTTTTCTGGTGGTGGCTGCTAGGAAGCTTAGAGTCATAAAAACGTATAGGTGTGGCACAAAATCTTATTTCTTTTATTTTCAGGTTTTTTTAATAGAATTTATTTTATGTTTGTTGTTGTTGAAGATATGCACAGCTGAACACACACCAATTCACTAATTTCTACGTGTAAAATATAGTGACATTGATTACATTCTTCGAGTTGTACAATCTCTCTCTATCTCCTTTTCCAAGTTGCTCCTCCCTCATTAACATAAACTCACTCACTGCCCTCTGTTTCTTACCTAATCTTTCAAGTTGTTATTGTCAATTTTATTCCAAACAGACAGATCTTAAAAGAGCATAATGCCAGCTCAAATCAGACATTTTTTTACTAGTTAAGCTAAACTATTATTTGGCTTTAAGAAGAATTCAGGGCATATTTTTAGTTTAAAGATTATCTCAGGGCAATGGTTTCAGGAGTTCATCCAGTCTCCATGGCTACTGAAACACTAGATTCCATAAGAATTTGAAATTCTGTTCTGCATTTTTCTCCTTGTGATCACTGATTCTTCCACAGAATCAGTAATCAAAATGTTCAGTAATGGTAACCAGGCACAATCCACTTCTTCTGGTATCAATGCAAACAAGGAAGCTATTAACGGAGGCAATTAACCACACATTCCATTTCCTCCTATTTCTGACTCTCCTTTCTCTGGTGCTCCTGTGAGTAGAGAAAGCTTTTAAGACCCCAGCACTATGCAATGAGCTCGGAGGTAGAACAGAAGCACTAGACACATTATTAGGTCAATTAACTAGAATGCCCCATGAAACCATTACCCTAAATCTCCCACAGTGCAATGGATTGCTTTCATGTGGCCTTTCTAGCCATGGTTTTTAATTCCCACCAAATGGTTGGGTGGGACTATGCAGATAAGGTGCTTGTGGTCCACCAAGGAGATTGATCAGTTTTGCCATCCCACCAGGCTTAAAATGAGCCATCCCAAAGGCAAGAAGGGAGGCCCTCACTACCACCAACAAAGAAAAGCCAGGAGTGTTGGATCCAGAATCCCTATGCTGAGAACTTCTTAGACTCAAGAAGCAGAGAGAGAGCTGTAACACCAGAGACAGCAAGAGATGGCAAAAAGCAATGGCAGAGAAACTGCAGCAGCAGAGGCAACAGAACTAGGAGACTGGAAGGAAATGGTGCAGTGGGGCTTCCTAACCCATGGAGCAAGGTGGTTACAGTGGGTGTGCCAACCCATAAAGCTGAACACCTTTGGGCTGAGGCTTACTGCTGGAGTGGTGTGCCCCTGAGCACTTGTCGGTAGTGCTAAAGAGTTTGGTAACACTTGCCTGTACAAGGCAGAAACCAGGCCAGCCCAAGAAGCCCATGAGGCCCAAGGACCTGAGGGCTAAGAATCTGAGGGCAGGAAGAGTTCTGCCCATGGGCACAGCTGAGAAGCTGCCCTGACTGGAGAATTGTGTCCTGAGTCATTCCTGATTCTGAAATGTATTCTGTAACTTCCCTAGTAAACCCCATAAGCATGAGTGTTGTCTGTGAATTCTGTGGGACCATTTCAATGAATTATTGAACCCAGCAGATGAATAGTGCTGTGGGAGGGACAGCTGGTGTCAGAATCAGCTAAAAAAATAAATAAGTAAAGTGTGGAGACAGGAGATGTGGCTGACCTCCACTTCATAGGAATCAGACTTGGGCTGATGCTGATGTGATTTTCTCTTCTCCTGGTGAAGTTAAAGGAGGTCAGAGGCCCCCACCACACCATCATTTTTACATCTCCAAATCAAGGAACCAAATCCCATGAGGTTTTTGGTTGTACATAGCAGCCTCAGAAGCTACTCTTTTTTTTTTTTGATGCTGTTGTAAATACATCTATCACACAACTTTTGCCAATTCAAATTTGTAGAGGTATACAACTTATTGACAGTATTTACATTAATCAACTGTGCAACTCTATCCTTAATCGGCATGATTTTCTATCATCATAAACAGAAACTCAGTATTTCATGAGTAATGACTCCTCTTTCCCCCAACCCCACCCCCCATCCTTGGTAACCACGAATAAACTTTGGTCTCTATACATTTGCCTTTCTTGTCTTTTTATATAAATGAGATCACACAACATTTGTTCTTTTGTGACTGACTTTTTTCACTCAGCATAATGTCTTAAAACTCCATCCATATTGTAGCATATATCAAGACTATATTCCTCCTTCCTATTAAGTAGTATTCTGTTCTATGTATGTACCACATTTTGTTTATCCATTCATCTGCTTGATAGCCCTTTAGGTTGTTTCTACCTTTTGGCTATTGCAGACAGTGCTGTGTAAAAATCTCTTTGAGTCTCTGCCTCAAAGCCTTTTGGGTATATACTTAGGAGTGGAATTCCTAGGTCATATGGTAGTTCTTTTAGTTTTTGAGTAACTGCTACACTGTTTTCAACAATTGGATCATTTTGCATTCCTACTAGCAGTGGATAAGTGTTCCAATTTCCCCATATCCTCACCAACATTTGTTATTTTCTGTGGTTTTTGTTGTTGTTGTTGTTGTTTTTATTGTTTGTTTGCTTATTTTAATCTTAGCCATCCTTATAGCAACCCACATTGGGTTTCCAAGGTGGCAAATCTTTATGGAAGTAGATTGCCCCATCTTCCTTCCACTGAGTGGCTGGTGGGTTTGAACCACCAAGCTTCTGTTTAGCAATCAAATGCCTTCGGCACTGCACCACCAGAGCCTCTTTAGCTATCCTAGTGGAAATTAAATGATATCTTATTGTGGTTTTGATTTGCATCTCTCAGATGGCTAATGAAGGAGCTCTGGTGGGATAGTAGTTAAGGCATTTGGCTGCTAACCAAAAGGTCGATGGTTCGAACCCACTATCTGCTCCACAAGAGAAAGATGAAGCACTCTGCTTCTGAAAGATTTACAGCCTTAGAAACCCTATGGGGGTTGCTATGAGTCAGAATCGACTTGAAGGCAGCAGGTGGGATGGCTAATGACATTGAGAATCTTTTCATGTGGTGGGTGGCCAAAATGAGTATCATCTTTGGTGAAATATCTATTCAATATCTATTGACCATTTTGATTAGGTTATTTGTCTTTGTGGTGGTAAGTTGTCAAAATATTATATACATTTTGGCTATAAGATTCTTACCAGGTATATAGTTTTTGCAGATATTCTCCCAGTCAGTAGCTTGTCTTTAAACTATTTTGGTCAAGTCTTTTGATGAATAAGTTTTCCATTTTTGTTGTTGTTGTTGTTATGTGCCATGTAGTTGGACCCGACTCATAGCGACCCCTCCTTGGGTTTCCAAGGCAGTATCACTACAGAAGTAGATTGCCTAACCTTCCTTCTGAGGAGTGGCTGGTGGGTTTGAACCTCCAGCCCTCTGGTTAGCAGTCAAGTGCCTTAGGCACTATGCTACCAGAGCTCCCAATCATTTCTTTTGATTTTTATGAGGTCCTGTTTATTTTATTTATTTATTTATTTTACTGTTTGTGACTTTGTTATTATATTAGAGGATCTATTTTTAAAAGCTGTAACTTTGCTAAATTCCTCTATTAGCTCTGGAAGCTTTCTTGCAGACTTTCCAAGATTTTTTATATATAGCATCATGTCATCTGTAAATGGGGGTAATTTTACTTTTTCTTTACAGATCTATATACTTTTTCTTTTCTTGTCTCATTGCTCTGGCTAGGACTTCTAATTCAATATTGAAGTAACTTGCAATCTTTTTTTTTTTTTGTATTGTAACAACATTCTTCCTACTTCCTCCCTGTGTTTATCATTTCTATTTGTCCTTCTTTCCTGCCTTCTAAGCTTTATCCCTGGGCAAATGCTGCCTTTTGATCTCATATGGTTGATTGTTCTAAAGAGTGCATACCTCCCTGATATTATTGTTCACCTTATATACCTGTTCATTGTTTGGCTGAAAGTTGAGCCACAGGGGTGAATTCAGGCTTGAAGAGTGTCAGAGGGCTATAGTCTTGGGGATTCCACTAGTCTTTATCAGATCAGTAAGCCTGGTCTTTTTCATATATTATTTTGAATTCAGTTCCACATTTTTCTCCTACTCTTTCCAGGACCTCCTATTGTGTTCCCTCTCAGAGCAGTTAGCAGTTGTAGCTGGGCACCATCTACTTTTTCTGATCCCAACATTATAGATCCGTGGTCCATTAGTCTTTTGGACTAATTATTTCCTTGCAGCTTAAATTGTCTTCACTCTTCTTTGCTCTCAACAGAGAAAGATGAATAGTTGCACCTTAGATGGCCGTTCACCAGCTTTTAAGACCTCAGTTGCTACTCACCAAAGTAGGATGTAAAACATTTTCTTTGTGTACTATGTTATGTCAATTGACTTTGATATCACTCGGCACTGTGGTTCTAAGCCCCCAGGCCCAGAGACTCATTCTCTCCAGGTATTTGGTTATGATAAAGAAGTTTCCATAACTTTCCCCCGTATGAACTGCTATATTAATGGAAATATTTGCAGCACATATAAATACATATGTAGGAATATCCTCTGTTAAATCTATTTATATTTGTGAACATAGTACCATTCACCTTCACACATTTGTTCAGCCTGCGTGTCAGTCTACATATCCACTCATAGGGTAATGTTATTACTATGATTGCAGGATTGTGTATGGAGTCTTGCAATCTTACAGTATCCTTATTATTGGCTGTATTGTATATCCTTACATTTGTTTTCTTTACTCTTTTTCATCTACTAATTAAGTCCCAGTTTCATATTTTGTAAAGAGCTCTGGTGGTGTAGCCCTTAAGGCATTTGGCTTCTAACCAAAAGTTCAGTGATTCAAACTTACCAGCTGTTCCATGGAAGAAAGATGAGGCAATCTACTTCCTTAAAGATTTACTTTAAATTTACTTGGAAACCCAATGGAGGTTGCTGTGAATTGAAATCAACTCAATGGCAGTGGGTTTGGTTTTGGTTAGGCTACATCAGTGAAATACTGCCAGCATGAACCAAGCTGCCATTAAGAAAATGGGGACTGTGGTTCTGATATTTAAGATTAAATATCCGAATTTCTGTAAGGTTATTATAGAATGGGAAGGTCCACTTCTTAGAATCTAGAGGTTTCTTTGAATTTTCCCACTTTTAACTTTTTTCCTAGGCCTTACTATAAGTTGTAGCATAGTGGCTGAGGCACTTGACTGCTAACCAGAAGGCTGGTGGTTCAAACCCACCAGCCACTCCTCGGAAGGAAGATGGGGCAATCTGCTTCCGTAGTGATACTGCCTCGGAGACCCAAGGAGGGGTCGCTATGAGTCAGGTCCGACTCGATGGCACATAACAACAACAACAACAACAAATGACCAAGTAAGTTGGCACACATCCTTTTCAGAAGGCATCTTGTCTTCTGAGTCTCAGGGCCTTGCCTATTTCCTAGGCCTTGGCAGCTTGCTGGGGCTCAGCCAACACTATGACAAAGTCTATGGAGACCTGTTCAGATTCTCATGCCCATGTCTTGCATTTCTCATTTCTGATTTCCAACTAGATGAACTTTAATCAAAGGACAGCAGGAGATAGGCCAAAGACAACAGGTCAATTACTCTTTGTTCCTGGTCCAGTAGACTCTTCCAAGGCACAGATTTTCTGAGCACACTCTCCAGACATACCCTATGTGGTCAAACAATCTTCTGTGTGTCTTCAAATCTTATGAAGAGGTGGCCAGCTTGCTATTTGCTTCCTATCCTTCCCTGTTTAATTCCCTTGAATTTATTCTCATTGCCTTGGGATTAAACCTTCCAGTAAAGCAGTAGCTCTTAACCTTGCCTCAGGCTCTATTTTCCAAGAACCAAGCTGAGGCTGTAAGTTATGAATTAATTAATTAATGTTTTAAATGAATGATCAGGTTGTTAACTAATTTGACTCTGCAAAATACAGACGTTTACTATTGGAGTAGGGTAGCTGTGGATGTACTGTAACAGCCATATCAGAATATTTAATCACAGTTATCAATCTGGTCATTATAATTTTGAAATTATTTTCATCATAACCACAACAACCTTTTACAATGAAAAACGTAATGGATCACTGAGAGAATGTAAAACCACAGAGGGATACTTTACACACACACACACACACACACACAAACTCAATGAATATTTGCTAAATGGATGGATGGATGGATGGATTGAATTTTGTAATTTGATGACAGATAATAAATTTCCTCTGTCTTTTCCATCTGTATCCCTGCTTATCCAAGCTACAATTTCAAAAGCAGACAAAAGTTAGTTGCAGGTATATTTTAAACACTGAAAGAGAAAAATTTCCAACCAAGAATTATGTACCCAGCAATATTGTCCCTCAAATATGATGGTGAAATTAGGACACTTCCAGATAAGCAGAAATTAAGGGAACCTGTTAAAACCAGACCAATCTTACAAGAGATGGTAAAGAGAGTCCTTTGGACAGAAAAGCAACAACAGCAAACAACAACTGACCATTAACACACATGGTGACATAACCCAGAAACCATCCCATCTATGGAAGTATCCAAAGTAAATAAGCTACAAGATTGTAAACTAGGAACTAGAGGCATTAATTAACAAATGAGGACAGCTACAAACCAAAAAGAGGGAGAAAAAATGTGTAGTTCCAGAACTTTTAAATGGTAGGGAAGTCAAGACAACTACAAGATAGAATGGACTATTCTAAACTTGGGAAGAAAACTATAAATCACAGGGTAACCTCAAAGAAAAATGATAAACCTTCACATCAAAATGAAAAAGAGGACCAGGACAAATATTTAGCAAATACTAAAACAATAGCAACGAAGGAAGTGATAACACGATTCATAAACAAAACAAGCTCAGCACAGAAAATTATATGGAACAAAGAAATCAACACCACAAAAAAGCACATAACAAAATGACAGCAAAAAATTCATACTTGTCAATAATTACATACCTGGCAAGGGACTTATCTCTATGATTTATAGAAAACTCCAATGCCTCAACAGCAAAGGGATTAACAATCCAGTTGAAAAATGGACAGAAGACATAAACCTCACCAAGGAGGCTATTCAGGTGACCAGCAAATACACAAAGCGATGCTCAAAATCATTGGCCATCAGAGAGATGCAAATCAAAACAGCAATGAGATACCATCTCAACCCAGAACTGACAGCAAGGTTCAATGAGACAGAAAATAACAGATGCTGGCAGGGATGTGGAGAGATTGGGACTCTCATACACTACTGGTGGGACTGTGAAGTGATACAACCACTGTGGAAAGCAGTATGGTGAGGCAATTCCTTAGAAAGCTGGAACTAGAGATACCATTTGACCCAGCAAAACTGTTACTAGGTATATATCCTAGAGAGGTGAGAGCCAGGACAGGAACAGATATATGCACACTTAAGTGCATATATCTGTTCCTAAGGCACTTGACTGCTAACCAGAAAGCTGGTGGTTCAAACCCACCAGCCACTCCTCAGAAGAAAGGTTGGGCAATCTACTTTCATAATGATACCGCCTTGGAAACCCAAGGAGGGGTCACTATGAGTCGGGGCCGACTCAATGGCACATAACAACAATAACAGCATGTTCATCGCAGCACTATTCACAATAGCAAAAAGATAGAAACAACCCATGTGCCCATCAATGGAAGAGTGGATGACCAATCTATGGTACATACACACAATGGAATGCTATGCAGCACTAAAGAATAATGTAGAGTCTGCAAAACACCACATAACATGGGTGAACTTGGAGGATATTATGCTGAGTGAAGTAAGTCAAACACAGAAGAACAAATATAGTATTAGTTTGTTGTTGTGGAGGGTCAAGGAACGGTTTATATATGGAGAGAAAATTTCTTGGTTGGTTACCAAGGGTAGGAGGGGTGGAGAGGGAACACTGCAAAAAAAAAAAAAGCATTGATCCATGTCACTTTACTTTTGTGTATTTCACTGTACATAAATTATATTTCAATAAAATGCATTAAAAACAAAGCAAAACAAAAATTTAGTTGCAGATGATAGACCACTGTTGAGCAGATGCTCTATGCTCTCATCTTCTCCAGCTCACCAACACCTTGTCTCATCACCATTACTCCTAATCCCTGCCTCAGACCTTCCTTGTTTTTACACCCAGTTGGAATTGCTTATACAAATCTAGCCCCTGGTCCTTTATATAAGGTGCATACATGGCTCTCTGACTCTGTCCATTCACTGCTGTGGATGTGGTTGCTTTTACTTTCTATTAGGCCTAGACTACTAGGACACAAGCCTCTTGCCCAGAAGGAAATCTGTTAGTACCTGATTATTTCAGCTCTGCCTTTGAAACTTATGTGAAGGATTTCCCCAGCCCTGTGTCCTGACAACCACAGTCCTTGAGTAAAAAGGACATTGCCATGAATGGTGCGGCATCTGCCTCTGCCCAATTAGAAGGATTTATTTGCTCTATTTTTGAAGCAATAGAAGAAAAGAAAGGATGTTCGTGACTCTTTGGCAGATTGTTCTCAGAAAAGTCTGGGAGTGAAGCTAAAAGACTTCATTCTTTGTGCACATATTTCTTTTCATTGTGTGAAAAGACCATGTTATGTAGATTTTTCTTAGTGATCTCCCTTAATGTATCAATTAAGGATTAAGTCCAGCTGCAAAGAGCAGAAATCCAAATCTTTGTGACTTAAATAACTTAGAGATTTTAGTTTTCTCAATAAGTAAGAAAAAATCTGGAGGTAGAGAGTTTGTGGCAATGGCTTGGTTGTTCAAGGATGTCAGGGCCATGGTGTTTATGGCGGACATGGCCTGTCCTTTATGCTCTGTGTCTACATTCCAGATAGAAAGGAAAGAAAGGGCAAAGTACAAATGGGGACATGCCAACTTGTCAACATGCTTTCCGTGAAATTTCACCCAAGGGCTTCTGCTTACATATCACTGGAGACACCTGAGTAACAGGGCCATTACTGCCTGTAGTACATCTGTACACATACATACCTGATCCTCTGCAAAATTAGAGTTTTATTAGGAAGAAGAAGTGAAAGATGTATGTTGGATAGGCAATTGGCAGCTTCAGCTTCTGAAACTGAGCAAGAAAATAAAGGATACTGAGAGCAGCCAAGAAAATCTGAACGTAGGGCTGAGAGGGTATGTTGGTATTTATTTTTATTGTCATGGACAAGATGCCTTTCAATTATTTATTTAGTCACAATATATTTGGAGGAGCTCTGGTAGCATAGTGCCTAAGGCACTTGACTGCTAACCAGAATGCTGGCGGTTCAAACCCACCAGCCACTCCTCAGAAGTAAGGTTGGGCAATCCTACTTCTGTAGTGATACTGCCTCGGAAACCCAAGGAGGGGTCGCTTTGAGTCGGGTCCAACTCGACGGCACATAACAACAACAATATATTTGGAGCATAATCTATACACCAAACTCTATTCTAGGTACTAGAAATATAGCAGTGAACAAAATAAGCATAATTTCTAGCATTTTAAGTAAGAGGAAAGAGAGAGAAATAAAATAATAAAATATGTTAAGTTCTATAAAGTTTGTTTAAAAAGAAAAAAGATGAGTGCAGAGATAAATTAGAATGAAGTAGGGGGGTTGTTGTTGGGAGATTATTCTCTATGCATCTCTCATGTTTCTATACATTTCTCATCAGAGATAATGACTTCCCTTTGTTCCAGATTGTCTTTTCAAGGATATCCACATAGCAAACATCCTCAGAAGATAAATCTCTCTCTCTCTGGAGCAAAGATCTTTGGAATATAAAGTGTCTCCCTCTGGAGCAAAGAGCAGGTGTGTTTACTGTCTAATATAATAAAGAAAATGTTTCCCTCTTGATCAAAAAGCATGCAAGCTTGTTGTTGTTATGTGCCGTCGAGTCGGACCCAACTCAGCAATGCCTCCTTGGGTTTCCGAGGCAGTATCACTACGGAAGTAGATTGCCCCATCTTCCTTCCAAGGAGTGGCTGGGGTTTGAACCGCCAACTTTCTGGTTAGAAGTCAAGTGCCTTAGACACTATGCTACCAGAGCATGAAAGCTTACTGCCCATTAAAAAGGAAAAAACCTCTGGTTCCACTCCTGTAGCAAGACCTACTGTGTGTTCAGGCATCTATCTGGGTCTACCTGTATTGCCCTCAGAGGAGGCAAGGGGAACTGACACATGTATGCTGATGCTCATGATGCTTGTTGTGCTGTGAGTAACAAAGTCCCTTTTCCTGACCCAGGAATCTTATATGTTCTGCCCAAATCCATGAAAATGTGGCAGGCTAACTTCTTAGCTTGCAAGCTGTTGTTAGCTGCCATAGAGGCAGTTTCAACTCATAGCAAGCCTATGTACAACAGAATGAAACACTGTCCAATCCTGCGCCATCCTCATAGTCATTGCCATACATGAGGCCATTGTCACAGCCACTATCTCAGTTCATCTCATTGAGAGTCTTCCCCTTTGTTGCTGACCCTGTACTTAACCTAGCACGATATCTTTCTCCAGGGTCTGGTCCCTTGTGACCAAAGTACAAGTGACAAAATCTGGCCATTCTTGCTTCTAAGGACCATTCTGGCTCTCCTTCCTGTAAGACAGACTTGTTAGTTCTTGTAGCAGCCCAGGGTAATTCAATATTCTCTGCCAACACCACAATTCAAATGCATGCATGCTTCTATGATGTTCCTTATTCATTGACTACCTCTCACATACATATGAATTTATTGAAAATACTATGGCCTAGGTCAGGCACACCTTAGTCTTCAAAGTGACATCTTTGCTGCTCTTAAACACTTTAAAGAGGTCATTTGCAGCAGATTTGCCCAATGCAATAAGTCATTTGATTTCCTGACTGCTGCTTTTATGAGAGTTGATTGTGGAGCCAAGTAAATGAAATCCTTGCCAACGTCAATCTTTTCTCCATTTATCATAACGTTGCTCATTAGTCCACTTGTGAGGATTTTTGTTTTCTTTAAGTTGAGGTATAATCCTATTAAAGATTGTAGTCTTTGATTTCCATCAGTAAGTGCTTCAAATACTATTCACTTTCAGCAAGCAAAGTTGTGTCATCTGCATATCACAGGTTGTTAATGTCTTACTCCAATTCTAATGCTATGTTCTTCTTCATATAGCCCAGCTTCTGGACTATATAGGATTATTTGTTCAGCATACAGATAGAATAAGTATGGTAAAAGGATACAATCCTGACACACACCATTCCTGATTTGAAACCACCTAGTATACGCTTGGAGCTCTGGTAGCATAGTGCCTAAGGCACTTGACTGCTAACCAGAAGGCTGGCGGTTCAAACCCACCAGCCACTCCTCAGAAGAAAGGTTGGACAATCTACTTCCATAGTAATACTGCCTTGGCAACCCAAGGAGGGGTCACTATGAGTCGGGGCTGACTTGACAGCACATAACAACAACAACAGTATCCCCTTGCTCTGTTGGAATGACTGTTTCTTGGTCTATGTACAGTTTTCTTATAAGCACAATTAACTGTTCTGGAATTCATTCTTCACTATATTACCTATAATTTGTTCTGATACAAATGGTCAAATGCTTTTGCAGAGTAAAACACAGATAAACATCTTTCTGTTATTCTTTGCTTTCAGCCAAGATCTAGCAGACATCAGTGATGATATCCCTCATTTCATGTCCTCTTCTGAATCCAGCTTGAATTTCTGGAAGTTCCCTATTGATGTAGTGCTGCAACCTTTTTTGAATTATCTTCAGCAAAATTTTACTTGCATGTGATATTAATGATATGGTTTGATCATTTGCACATTCTGTTGGATCACCTTTCTTTGGAATAGGCACAAATATGGATCTCGTCCAGTAAGTAGACCAGGTAGCTGTCTTCTAAATTTCTTGGCATGAACAAGAGTACCTCTAGAACTGCATTTGTTTACTGAAACATGTCAATGGGTATTCCACCATTTCCTTGAGCCTTGTTTTCCACCAGTGCCTTCAGTGCAGCTTGGACTTCTTCCTTCATTATCACTGGTTCTTAATCATATGCTCCCTCCTACAATGGCTGAAAGTCAATCAATTATTTTCGATACAGTGACTTTGTGTATTCTTTCCATCTTCTTTTCATGCTTCCTGCATCCCTCAATATCTTGCCATAAGAACCCTTCAATATCTCAACTTAAGGCTTGAATTATTTCTTCAGTTCTTTCAGCTTAAGAAATACCAAACGTGTTCTTCCCCTTTGATTGTCCAACTCCATGTCTTTGAACATTTCATTATAATACCTTATTTTGTCTTTTAAAGCTGTCCTTTGAAATGTTCTATTCAGATATTTTACTTCATGATTTCTTACTTTAGCTTTAGCTACTCTACATTCAAAAGCAAGTTTCAAAATGTCTTCTTACATCCATTTTGGTCTTTTCTTCATTTCTTGTCTTTTTAATGACCTTTTGCTTTATTCATGTATTATGTCCTTGATGTCATCCCACAACTCATCTGGTCTTTGGTCACTGGTGTTCAATGCATCAAATCTATTCTTCAGATAGTCAATAAATTCAGGTGGGATATACTCAAGGTCATATTTTGGCTCTCCTGGGTTTGTTTTAATTTTCTTCAGCTTCAAGTTAAACTTGCATATGGGCAATTATTGGTTTGATCTACAGTTGGCCCCTGGCTTTATTCTGACTGATGATACTGAGCTTCTCCATTGTCTCTTTCAACAGATGTAGTTGATTTGATTGATTCCTGTGTATTACATCTGATTAGATCAACATGTAGTCACTATTTATGTTGTTAAGAAAGGTATTTGCAATTAATGAGTCATTCATCGTGCAAAATTCTATCCTGAAATCTCTAGTGTCATTTCTGACACCAAAGCCATATTTTCCAACTACTGATGCTTCTTCTCTGTGTCCAACTTTCTCATTCCAATCACCAGTAATTATCAAAATATATCTTGGTTGGTTGCATATTCGGTCAATCTCAGACTGAAGAAATTGGTAAAAATCTTCAATTTCTTTATCTCCAACTTTAGTGGTTGGTGCATAAATTTAAATAATAGGATTAACTGTTCTTCCTTATGTTGTTGTTATGTGCCATCAAGTCGGACCCAAGTCTTAGCGACCCCTCCTTGGGTTTCCGAGGCCGTATCACTACGGAAGTAGATTGCCCCATCTTCCTTCCAAGGAGTGGCTGATGGGTTTGAACTGCCAGCCTTCTGGTTAGCAGTCAAGTGCCTTAGGCACTACGCTACCAGAGCTCCTGTTCTTCCTTATAGACCTATGAATATTATCCTTTTGTTGATACTTGTACTTCAGGATAGATCTTGAAATGTTCTTTTTGAAGATGAATGCAACATCATTCCTCTTTAATTTGTCATTTCCGGCATAACCGACCATAATGGAAAGCAGTCAATAAAAAAAAAATGAACTGTTCTAAAATCATTGATGTCTAATATAAATTGATAGATGACAAAAGCAAGATGAAGAATAACGTATACATTATGCTTTGGATGTTTTCAAAGGCTTGAGAATACACAAACACACACACTTTTTTTTTTTTTTTTGTATATGCATTTAATATCTATGAAAGGATCCACAGGAGATAGATAAAATTGACTGGCCCTGGAAAAGAAAACTGAATGGTTTGAGTACTGTTAAGGATTGAATTGTGTTCCCAGAATATATGTGTTGCAAATCCTACTTCCGTAGTGATACTGCCTTGGAAACCCAAGGAGAGAACACTATGAGTCAGGTCTGACTCGACGGCACACAACAACAACACCTGTGGTTAAGGAGCACTAGTGACATATTGGATAAGGCATTTGGCTGCTTACCAGAAGGCTGACAATTCAAACCCAGCAGCCACTCCACAGAAGAAAGATGGGGCAATCTACTTCCACAAAGATTTACCACCTGGGAAACCCAGTGGGGTTTGCTATGGTTTATATATGTGGTTAAAGGAGCTCTGGTGATGCAGTGCCTAGTTGGAATCGACTAGATAGCAATGGTTTGGGTTTTTTGTTTTTGTTTTTGTTTTCCTTTAATACCTGTGGTTAAAATTACATTTGGGAGCTCTGGTGGCATAGTGCATAAGGCATTTGATTGATAACCAGAAGGCTGGCAGTTCAAACCCACCAGCCACTCCTCAGAGGGAAGGTTGGGCAATCTACTTCCATAGTGATGTTGTTGTTGTTATTTGCTTTAGCCGCTATGCTTCCAGAGTGATACTGCCTCAGAAACCCAAGAAGGGGTTGCTATGAGTCGAATCCAACTCCATGGCAATGAGTTTGGTTTTATAATTACATTGGGAAGTGTTTTTTTGTTATGTTAATGAGGAAGTATTAGAGTAGCCTGTATGTTCAGTCGATCTCTTTTGAGATGTAAAAGAGATTAAACAAGCAAGTGAGCAGCAAAATGGAGAGAGAATGCCAAACCAAATGAAGATTATGCAGAAGCAGAAGATCAAAAGAGACAAGGACCTTCCTCCAGAGTTCACAGAGAGAAAAGCTTCCCTTAGAGCCAGCACCTTGAATGTGGATTTCTAGCTTCTGCCACTCCTCAGAAGGAAGACTGAGCAATCTCCTTCCGTGTGATACTGCCTCGGAAACCCAAGGAGGGGTCGCTATGAGTCGAGTCCGACTCGACGGCACATAACAACAACAACTAACTATGAGAAAATAAACTTCTGTTTGTTAAAGCTACCCATTTGTGCACTAGATAACTAGTAGCACTAGATAGCTAAGACAGGTACAGAGTTGGTAAAAAGCCTTTTTGCTGTATGCCACTTGGCAGCATTACAAATTTTAACCACATGTATAAAAACCCTATAGTGCCTAAGGTATTTGACTGCTAACCAGAAGGCTGGCGGTTCAAACCTACCAGCCACTCCTCCTCAGAAGAAAGGTTGGGCAATCTACTTCTGTAGTGATACTGTCTCAGAAATCCAAGGAGGGGTCCGACTCGAAGGCAGTGAGTTTGGGTTTTTTTTTTTTTTTTGGATTAGTTCTACTCTGAAACACATAAGTTGAGTCAGAATCAACTCAACAGCAACTAGTTTGGGGGTTTTTTTATGGAGTTATTTATTACCAATTCAAAATATAAATAAATAAAATCTTAAATGAGTAAGATAGATGTTCATGACCTCCTTAAGGTTTGAAAGAATAGCTGGAAAAATGTCTATGGATTCAAGATATATTTGAGGTAAAGTCAATAGGATTTGCTGATGGAATGGATATGGTGGATAAGATTAAAGGAACGAAGTTTCAATAACAGAACCCTAGTTTCTAAGTGGTAAAAATAGGTAAATTCTAATAACTACTGAGATAAGACAGAGGAGGACAGAAAAGGGCGTGTGTTGAGTCCAGTTCCCTAGAAGCAAAGCCTGAAACAGAGATTTTGGTACCCAAGCTTTATGGAGGGAGTGTTCTTCAGGACAAGCATGAAGAAAAAGAGGGAAGCAGAACAGAAGCAGCGGAAAGAACAGGAGCAGGGGAGAATTGGAGCCTGTGCTGCACATAAATCTCCCTGCAGAGCTGTCTGTTCTCTCCTAAGACAGGGCCCAGCTTTTTGTACCCCAGTATCAGTCAGTCAAGAATCCCTGGTGACACATTGGTTAAGTACTCAGCTGCTAACAGAAAGATCAGCGATTTGAACCCACTAGTCACACTGAGGGAGTAAATTGTGGCAGTCAGCCTCATAAAGATTCACAGCTTAAAAACCCTGTGGAACAGTTCTACTTTGTCCTATAGGGTTGCTATGAGTTGGAATCAACTCATCGCAGTGGGTGTTGACCGGTCAGTCATTGGCTGTAGGGATAGCTTTCAGGGTAAGTTGGGCCCCTTCAGCTGAAGACAATTGTCCAAAGAAAGGGTTAGCTGTGAGCCTTTGCAGCTGGGGAAAGGATGCTTTGTCCTGATAATGAGAATTGTTCGGGGCAACAAAACAGAATTTGCCACAGGAAGGTTTGGGCCAAAGTGTATTGAGACATCTTTGAGATAACAAATGTCAAGTATTCAGTTAGAAGCGTACTTCAAGTATGGAGCTTGGGCATATCAATTTGTTAGTAGTCAAAATACAGATGATATTTTTAAAATCAGATTGATATCTACATAGTGACATAGAACAATTTCTAGCAAAGTGAAAAAAGTAAGGTCCTAACAGTATTTCTGATATTATCTTTTGTATAAGAAAGGGGAAAAATAAGTATACACAAGCATACCCACACACATATACATATAATTACACTTGCTTTAACAAAAGGAAACACCAGAAGAACACAAAAGGAACTTATCAAAGTGCTTACCTGAGGGCAAAGAGGGAGGGGCAGATGGGAACAGCAGTAGATATGAAAGTTTCACAGTGTTTATATATGTGTGTATGTGTGTGTGTAAGAGCTCTGGTGGCATAGTGCCTAAGGTTTTTGACTGCTAACCATTAGGCTGGCTGTTCAAACCCACCAGTCACTCCTCAGAAGGAAGACTCGGCAATCTACTTTCATAGTGACTGCCTCAGAAACCCAAGGAAGGGTCACTATGAGTCAGAATCAACTTGATAGCAGTGAGTTTTATATGTTGTTGTTGTTATGTGCTGTCGAGTCAGACCTGACTCATAGCAACCCCTCCTTGGGTTTCCAAGGCAGTATCACTACAGAAGTGGAGATTATATATATATATATATATTTACCTAATTATTTTTAAAATATAATTTAAATTTTTTAATAAGAAAAAACCAGTAACTGGTTGAGAGCTTATAAGAAAAAAGGGAAAAAGAATAGGGCCCGAATGCAAGTTCCAAACAAAATCAACATTTAGGATTTTGGTAGCAGAAGAAGAGCCAATAAAAAGAGTAAGAAGAAGTAGGTAAAAAGAGAAAATCTGTAATATGTGGTGTTATGGTGACTCCATTCATGGAGGCAGTGGTGTATGAGCCATCCTTAAACCATCAGGAGCTTAATGGTAGGAGTATTTACACTATGGAAAATGGAAAATGCTACAAATACCACTTTTTTTTTTTTCTACCTGACAGCCAATTTACCAGCATACTACCACATGGAAAGTTCTGAGAAGCAGGTAAATAGTCAACAGCATGAAATTCTACTGAAAGGTCAAATGAGATAGGGACAGAAACATAGGTTCATTAACATGGAGGTCATTTATGACTCATTAAGACCTGCTTCACAAGAGAGGTGGGAATGGAATTCTGACTGGAGAGAAGAGTATGAAGTGAAGAAGTGAAAACTCTAATAAGTTTTATTGTGAAGAAGAATAATAAAATCAAGAAGTTGCTGATTTGGGATATATATGTACTTTTAAGGTCTCCATGAGTCAGCGCTCACTCAAGAGTAACTAACAACAACGTGTATATATTAAGGTGAGTATTATTTGTGTAGGAACTCTAGTGGCTCAGTGGTTATGGCATTTGGCTGCTAACCAGAAGGTAAGTGGTTCAAACCCACCAGTGGCTCCATGGGAGGAAGATGAGGCAATCTACTTCTGTAAAGATTTACAGCCTTGGAAACCCTATGGGAGTTGCTATGAGTTGGAATCAATTTGATGGCAGAGGGTCTGGTTCTGGGTTTATTCTTTGCATAAGGAGCTCTAGTGGTACAGTGGTTAAGGCATTTGGCTGGTAACTAAAAATGTGGATGGTTCAAACCCACCAGGTGCACCATGGAAGAAAGACAGAGCAGTTTGCCTCTGTAAGGATTTATAGCCTTGGAAACCAATGGGGTCACTATGAGTCAGAATCTACTCAATGGCAGTGAGTTTGGTTTGGCTTGATTCTTTGTGTATGGCATCCCTGGGTAGCACAAACAGTTAAGCACATGGTTCATGGCTACTAACCAAACGTTTGGTGGTTCAAATCCACCCAGAGACCTCTTGGAAGAAAGAAAAGTCCTAGAAATCTACTTCTGAAAGGTCACAGCCATTGAAAAACCCATGGAGAAGTTCTACTCTGAAACATGGGATCACCATGAGTCAAAATCAACTTGAAGACAAGTACTTTGGTTGTTTTTTGTTTTCCTTTGTGTGTGTGTGTGTGTGTGTGTGTAAAGATATTATTTTCCAGGACACAGAGGGGGGGTGAGAGAGAATGCTGGGAAAGGATAATGGCTGGAACAATATTCTTGACAGGGAGGAAGAGGTAGTACTAGCACACATGTGGAAGGACTGGAGTTTGATAGGAGAAAGGGCATTTGCTCTATCAGAAGAAGTTTATGAATCTCAAAGCAGCAGTTGTGATGGGGAGGTGCCCAAGTCCAGAAAGCCTCTCTCCCTGCCTGTAAAATTTTATTACCAGGAACTGTGCATTGTTCTTAAGGCAGGGTACATACATATGTCTTTCCCTAAGATATGTATCTAGGTAGTAAATAAATTTCTTAGAGCCCTCAATTATCTCAAAGGAAACTTGAGTACATACCAAAAACCCAAGACTCCAGGCATGCAGAGAAAAGGACCTACTGAAATGTATAAATATTCTAAGCAAATAAATTAGAGAAAGAAGTTAGAGATAATTATGTGTCAGAATTTCACTGTCTGCCACTTCTACATTATACTTAACTTCAAAAAAGTGCTAATGCTTGATTAATGCTTTCTTGCTTTTAGTAGCTCAGCTAAAAGCATAGTTTCTAGTGAACAGGTGGTATGTTAAATTGAAATGTGGTACATTAAATTGAAACATAAAAGAAAGACATTAAAAGCTCTTGGAATGAGGGGAAAGGCCTTTAGAAATGGGAAGTGATGATTACCTTAATTGTTTCAAAAAGGAAAAGATTAGTCTGTCACTCACAGAGAGGTGCTTCAGTCCTGGTACAGCTGTCCACCACCTTCTCGTCCCATGTTATGGCCATGGAGAGCAATGCTTCTGATAAATCACACTTGCTATGCTATCAGATATTTTAGAGTTGTGTAGTGAAAATAATGAGGTCATTGGATAAAATGCCTAGCACTCTGTGGTGAAAAATAAATAGCAATTATGTTTATTATTATTAGGTCATTCATCTCTAAAAATTTTGCTATTGCTCTGCTATTGCCTAAATGTGAGCAAGATTTGTGACTTGCATTCTTTCCCAAGCTGCTTTCATAGGTGAATTGTCCATTGATTAATAACTGTGACTACTACATGAAGGAAGAGTTTGTTTTCAGTTCTGCTGGATTTTAAGACATTTCTAGTCAAAGTGCCCTGAGTGGCACAAACGGTTTGCTGTCAGCTATTAGCCAAAATGTGTTGGTTCAAACTCATCCGATGGCACTGCAGAAGAGACCCAGCAGATCTTCCAGCAAAGAGAACCTTATGGATCAGTTCTACTCTGTAACACATGGGGTCATCCTGAGTCAGAATTGATTTGATGGCAACAGGTTTGATTTTTATTATTATTAATATTATTATTACCCAAAGAAAGACTTCTGTCTCTGATCCTTGTATCTATATGGGTGTTTATTATGACTCCTTCTGACCCATTGACAACATCTTATGTTTCTGGTGGTACTTGAGTATATCTAAAGGGTTTCAAATTAGTGTTTGGGACTCAGCCACTTTGTTCTCAATAGCAGATTATTATATTGTTAGGGAAATTCTTATCTACTTTTTTACAGAAGACGTCTTAGGAAGAATTCTTGGAAACAAAACCTGAGTTGAGGATTTTCATGAATTCAATTGTGTCCCCCAAAGGTATGTATCAACTTGGCTAGGCCATGATTCCCAGTACTGTGTGATTGTCTTCCATTTTGTGATCTGATGTAATTATCCTCCATTTTGTGATATATTATAAACCCTAACCTCTGGTAGCATAGTGGCTAAAGCACTTGACTGCTAACCAGAAGGCTGGCGGTTCAAACCCATCAGCCACTCCTCGGAAGGAAGGTTGGGCAATCCTACTTCCGTAGTGATACTGCCTCGGAAACCCAAGGAGGGGTTGCTATGAGTCGGGGCCGACTTGACGGCACATAACAACAACAACAACAACCTCTGACCATGGTTAGAGGCAGGATTATGTTATGTTAAAGAAGATTAGGTTATGTCAGTTATGCTAATGAGGCAGGATTAAGATGGGTTGCATCACCCTCATTTAAGTCGCCACCCCTACTCAGGTCACAGCCCTGATCTGATGTAGCTAGAGTTACCTTGGGGTGTGGACTGCATCACTTTTTATCTTATAAGAGATAAAAGAAGAGAGAACTGAGGAATGGGGACATCAGTGACACCAAGAAAGAAGAACTGAGAGTGGAGTGTGTCCTTTGGACCTATTGCCTGTGAGCTTATAACCTCTTAGACCCAGGGGAAGATTGATGCCAAGACACATGGACATCTCCAAGGAACACTGGGAGATCTTGAAAGGAATCAAGAACCATCTCCCAGAAGCAATAGAGAAAAAAAGCCTTACCCTGGAGCTGGCACCCTGAATTTGAACTTCTAGCCTCCTAAACTGTGCAAGAATAAATTTCTGCTTATTGAAGCCATTGACTCATAGTATTTCTGTTATAGCAGCACCAGATAACTATGATCGGAATCCTTGTAAAAAGATTTATTGAGAGAGTGAGAGAGTGCTCTCAGGAGAAACTTCTGAGGAAGTGAGTGTTTTGGTTACCTAGTGCCACTCCAACAGAAATACCACAAATGGGATGACTTTAACAAACAGGAGTTTATTCTCTTACAATTTTGGAGGCTTTAAGTCCAAGTTCAAAGTGCCAGGCTCTAGGGCTAGCTGAAAGCCCCTCAACCTTGGGCTTCAGCTCTGCTTCATGCTCCTGGCCCACTGAAGCTGGAGGCTTTTCATCACTCAGACAGTTGCTAGCTGCTGAGGTTGACAAGCCCAAGGTCGACAAGTAAAAAGGCACAGTCCCAATGTTACCAAACAACATGGCAGGCCACTAATTCAAGTCCAGAAGAAGTCCCAAGATCAGCAGGGCATGGCAGGCTGTTGAACAACAACTTGGCTACATGTAGGGTTCAAGTGTGCCAAAAGGCTAGAGACCAATCACAAAGCTTCTCCTTATATACAGGAAGCAGACCACATCCCTAAAGCAGCTACCCAGCTGTTTGCAGCAGATTCCACCATGGAGTTGATTCCCAGTCTCATCACAGGGAATAACTACTTCCAGTTGCCCAGCCACTCAACCAGGCCCAGCCAAGTTGACAACAATCTTAACTATCATAGTGAAGGATTTAGAAAAAATTAGTCAAAGACATGATTTCAGGAGAAATCTAACCTCAGCCTCATCTCACAGGAATTTCTAGAACATGAATTGCACCACAGAGTTTGTCCTGCCTTAAAGCAAGGGGACTGGACTGATACCATCCCTTATCAGTCATTGGCCACAGACCCCTCCTTGAGAGGAGGAACCATAACCTCCCTATCTTCTCTGAACAAGGTAGCTTCCTTTGGCTAAGGGTAGTTGTCCAAAGAAGGGTACAATTGTGAGCCACTATTAGCAGCCAATAGCTGCAGAAACAGGAGATGGGAGCTGAGCCCAGGAAGGGGGGATCTGGATAAGGCACCAATAGCATCTGCTTCAGAGTTGTAAATGGCTCTGGTGATTCCAATTCTAGACCATTATCCTGGAGCAGACCCAGAAGGGAACACAAGTTTCCTTAAACCTTGACATCTGGATCACCACTGGCAATTCTTGAATGCTCAGTTATAAGGCTGCTTAGTAATGAAAATAGAACTCTAAGAACTGTCAAATGCCAATAAGAATTGCCCATATAAGATGATAAGGATGACATCCTTGTGATATGAGTGAAGCTGTCTTTTAGACGCAGAGCAGTCTGTAGTTTGGATGAGTAATATGAAAAAAAAAATCACAAGGCAATTTGCTAGGTACAAGATGTTATGATGTTAGGGGGAACATAAGCACATTGTGTGCTCTATGTTGTCGGTAACCAAAGGTTATTTCAATAACCCTTTCTCGGAGGTTAGCACATGAGCTGCAGATGAACAAATAACACAAATCAATACTTGCTTTTGCATTACATGAGTCACAACAATCTTAACTACCATAGTGAGGAAATTAGAATAGGGAAAGAGATTAGTCAAAGACATGATTTCAGAAGTCTAACCTCAGCCTCATCTCACAGGAAATTCTAGAACATGAATTGTACCGCAGAGTTTGTCCTGACTTAAAGCAAGGGACTGACCTTTTACCATCCCTTATCAGTCATTGGTCTGTGACTCCCTGAAGATTTCATTCCTCTTATTCTGCTTGCTATTTAACATGCTTTCTTCAGGCATGCATTTCATGCCCTGAAAGGATGACTATGATAGGGCTCCATTATAATGTTTCTTGTTCCTGCCCAGATAGAACTTGTATGCTGAATGTGACTGCAGAACCCCAGTCCAGGAGCCTCGGCCACCCACACAAGAGTTGAGAGGAGGAATTTCCTGGCAAGATTCAGTGTGCTGAGGAAAGAACATGGGGGTGAAATCAGGCTTGAGAAGAGAAAGTGTTTGGTCAAATACTGAAAAGGTTTTGTCCGTGAAACAAGAATTGAGGTGGCTCCCAAAGAGAAGAAATGGTTGGAATAGTGATTGAGTGGCTAAGGAAATGATAGATGTCATGTCATGAAAGCATTTTGGGGCAAGAAATGCATCTATATTTTCTTTGAAACTCAGACACCCACCTCTACACTTAGAGGGATGTTGACTAACTAAATTGCAGCTCTTTGGGTAAGGATATGATCTTAAACATATTTGACTTTTCCAACATCATACAAAATGTCTGCTATTCCAAAACAGCTTACTAACTACATGCTTAATTAGTTAATATTGTGTGGTCATTGATGTTCTACAGGCTGATTAAACTCACTGCCATTGAGTTGATTCCAACTCATAGGAGAGTAGAACTGCTCCTTTGGGTTCCCAAACCTGTAAATCTTTACACAGCATGGAGCATCTGGCAGGTTCAAACCACCAAACTTTTGGTTAGAAGCCTGACAATTTAACCACAACACCACCAGTGCTCCCTACAGGTTGATTAGTTTCACTTATCCAGATTTAAACTGGGGGTATTAACTGGGCACCTGTAAGAAGATTTCTTTTTGAGCAACACAATGGTTATAAATCACCTTAAGTTTTGCAAATTCCACCCCCCCCCCAAATTGGGAGCTCTGGTAGCATAGTGGCTAAGTCACTTGCCTGCTAACCAGACAGCTGGCGGTTCAAACCCACCAGCCACTCCTCGGAAGGAAGGTTGGGCAATCCTACTTCCGTAGTGATACTGCCTCGGAAACCCAAGGAGGGGTCGCTATGAGTCGGGGCCGACTCGACGGCACATAACAACAACAACAACAACCCCCCTAATTAAGTAACCATGTGAGAAAATCTTGTTCCCTGGCTTCTTTACAACCCTAACTCTTTGGGATTAGTCTTTTGTATGAAATGTAGTAGGTGTTAACCTACTGCTTTTTCCGTGACACTGAAAATAGCATGGTGATAAACACTGTAGCTCAGTGGTTTTTTAAACTGCAGTGAACATAATCATCTCCTGGAGATGTTGTTAAAATATAGATTCCTAAATTCATCCCAGAGATTATCATTTACAGGTATATTGTGGGTCTTAGAAATCTCATTCACAAATGGACCCTACAAAATTCTGATGCAGGTGTATCTCAGTATGCTGTTGCCATAATAATGTTGTGAACAAACCCAAAAAAACTCACTGGTAGACAACAATAAGCATCTACTTCTCACTCATGCCTCCACAGAAATCTGAAGTTCCATTTATCTGATCTGGGCTGGGCTCCTGGCTGTAGGTTGGGTCAAGATCTGCCCCATATGTCTCTCATCCTCCTTAATCAATGGCTGTCTAAGACAGGTTCTTCTCATGGCAAAAAGCAGGAGAAAGCCCTCAACAAGATGGATTGATACAGTGACTGCAATGATGGGCTCAGGTATAGAAAGGATCATGGGGTTGGCACAGGACCAGGCAGTGTTTCACTCTGTCGTACATAAGGTTGCTAGGAGCCAGAGAAGAGTCAATGGCACCCAACAACAACAACAAGATGAAGGTATCTGAGGTTTCTTCCTGGTATTCTTTGCTTTGAGCCAAGATCCATCTCACATCAACAGTAATCTCTCTAGATCCACATTCTCTTCTGAATCCAGCTTGTATTTCTAGAAGTTCTCTGACACTCTACTGCTGCAACCATTTTTGAATTATCTTCAGTAAGATTTTACTTACATGGGATATTAACGATATTGTTTGATAATTTCCACATTCTATGGGATCACCTTTCTTTGGAATGGGTACAAATGTGGATCTCTTCCAGTGGGCCAGATAACTGTCTTCCAAATTTCTTGGAATAACTGAGAGTTATAACTCCAACATGGCATCCATTTTTTGAAACATCTCAATGGGTATATTCTGTCAATTCCTGAAGCCTTGTTTTTTGCCAATTCTTTGGGAGCAGCTTCCACTTCTTTCTTCAATACCATTGGTAACTGATCATATACCACCTCCTGAAATGGATGAACATCCACTAATTCTTTTTGGTACAGTGACTCTGTGTATTCCTTCCATCTTCTTTTGATGTTTCTTGCATCATTCAATATTTTGCCCATAGAACCTTTCAATATGGCAACTTGAGGCTTAAATTTTTTCTTCTGTTCTTTCAGTTTAAGAAATGCTGAGTGTGTTCTTCCCTTTTAGTTTTCTAACTGCAGGTCTTTGCACATTTCATTATAATAATTGACTTTGTCTTCTTGAGCTGCCCTTTGAAATCATCTGTTCAGCTCTTTTGTCTTGTAATTTCTTCCATTTGCTTTAGCTACTCTCCATTCAAGGGCAAGTTTCAGATTCTCTTGTGGCATCCATTTTGATCTTTTTCTTCCTTTCCTGTCTTTAATGACCTCTCACTTTCTTCATGGATTATGTTCTTGATGTCATCCCACAATTCTGGTTTTTGGTCACTGGTGTTCAATGCATCAAATATATTCCTTAGATGATTTCTAAATCTAGGAGGGATATAATCAAATTCATATTTTGGCTCTCATGGACTTCTTTTTTTTTTATTTTATTTTGATTTGGGTGAAGATTTACAGAGCAAATTCACTTTCCATACAGCAGTTCACATATACTTTGTCTCATGTCATTGACCACAGTTTACCACA
>NW_006921778.1:2382737-2383454 GCF_000298275.1 Orycteropus afer afer | reverse complement strand
CCACAGTTTACCACAATGCAACAGCTCCCCTCCCACTTCCTCCCCATAGTTACCTCTTCCCAGTGTCCATTCCTCCATACTCTCCTGTCCCCTGAACTGTCTCCCTGTGCATAAGCAGCCCTTCCTTCTCCCATGATTGTTCTCCTCATGGACTTCTTTTAATTGTCTTCAACTTCAGCTTGAACTTACATATGAGCAGTTGATGGTCTGGTCCACAATCAGCTCCTGGACTTGTTTTGGCTGAAGATATTGAGCTCCTCCATCTCCTCTTGCCACAGATGTAGTTGATCTGATTCCTGCGTACTCCATCTGGTGAAATCCACATGTATAGCCAGTGTTTGTGTTGAAAAAAAGGTATTTGCAATGAATATATTGTTGGTCTTACAAAATTCTATCATGCTACCTCCAGTGTTATTTCTATCACCAAGGCCATGTTTTCCAACTACTCGTGATTCTACTTTGTTTACAACTTTTGCATTCCAATCCCCAGTGATAATCAACACATCTTGTTTGCATATTCGGTCAGTTTCAGACTGCCAAAATTGATAAAAATCTTCAATTTCCTCATCTCTGGCTTTGGTAGTTGGTGCGTATAGTTGAATAATAGTAGTATTAACTGGTCTTCCTTGCAGGCATATGGATATTATTCTATCACTGACAGCACTGTACTTCAGGATCGATCTTGAAACATTCATTGTGACAATGAATGCCACGCCA
>NW_006921778.1:2359032-2367508 GCF_000298275.1 Orycteropus afer afer | reverse complement strand
AAAATACACCATGTAATCACACAGGAACAGTAACAAAAAAAAAAGGGGGGGGGAGAGAAGAAGAAAACTTGCAATATCTAGGGACAGGGCACTAAGACATAAAAGGTAGACAGGGAGAATAATGAAGAAAAAATGGGAAAAACTCCAAAAGAAAAATAAGGAATGGGGTTAGCCACAAGAAAGAAAGAAAAGAAGATTGCAACCAGGAACAGGGAAAAGAAAAAAGCTTAAAACTAGAACCTGGGATGGAAGAATAAAGAATAATAGTAAAAAGGACAAAAGTAATGATAATAATAGTAGTTTTAAAACAGAACAAAAAGAAACAAACTAAAGAACAGAAAAAAGGAAAAAAAAAGTTCAGGACAGGGCAGGGCAGGGCACCCAGCTCCATCTGAGGATGGAGACTGGGATGGAATTCCTGCCAGCCCAGAAGGTGGGTGGGATTGAGCGATGGCCGCACCTCTGTTCACCAGGAGGGTGCGGGGTATAAGAGTAACAAGGGGAATGTCACACCTTTCCTGTCATCCACGTCCATAATGTCCTTGCAGTTCCCGGCAAGTGGAGCCTGTTCTTAAGTCCCTGGAATCTGGGAGAATGTTGTCGCTTTAAATATCCAAAATGATCAAACTGCTTGTAAACATTCAAAATGGCTGCTCCCTCCAGACAGGCAAAAATCCACAGCTCAGCCTGCCTTCCTCTTCACTGCTTCCCCTTTTATTCACCAGCCCCTAGAGCAGTCCTCCGTGCAGTCCCTGGTTGATTTTTAGGTTAATTCTCAGGTTCTACCACCAGTCAGCACTGTCCAAGCTCTCTGTGCTATCAGGATAGCTGCCAGACTGCAGCTCCATATGTCTCCATTCTTAGTATTTTCGTGCAAATTCTTCTACTAGTTGGAGTTTAGTCCAATTCTATATCCTTCCATTCAAGGTTCAGGTGTACAGGATTATCTTCTGTATCTGTGTTAATTGGTTCCCTTTCTCTTTGTTGAAGAGGGTCTGTGCAGTCTTTCTGCCTATGTCGCCATCTTACCAGAAGTCTAATGCCTAGAATATTGATCTTTATGTGTTCCATTTCATTTTTGACAACTTCCAATTTTCCTAGATTCACACTTCATACATTCCACGTTCCGATTATCAATGAATGGTTGCAGCTATTTCTTCTAATCTTGAGATGGGCCACATCAGCAAATGGAGGTCTGGAAAGCTTTATTCTATCCACATTATTAAGGTTGGTTTTACTCTGAGGAGGCAGCTTTTCCCCAGTTGTATTCTCAAGGCCTTCCAACCTGAGAGCTCATCTTCCAGCACAATATTGCACAATGTTTCAAAGCTATTCATAGTTTTCCAGTAACATATCAGACAGTGTTTCACTACTATTGATAAGGTTTTCCTTGGCCAGTTCTTTGAGACATGGATGGCCTCTTTCTTCTTCTGAGTCTGTCCTCATCTGAAAGCTCCACTGAAACCTGTCCACCATGGGTAACCCTGCTGGCATGTGCAACACTGGTGACATAGCATCCAGCCTCATAGTGACATGTAAGCCATCACAGGACAACAAACTCACAGAAAAGTTTGTCTGCCTTAGTTGTACCAAACTGCTCCGCTCACTTCCTGGCCTCCCTTAAAGACACTCCAAAAGCCCCAAGTACCCAGCTCCCCTTCCAGGCTGCCTGTTAAAGCTGCTTCCAAAAGCCCTGAACACCCAGCTCCACCTCCAGATCACCCCTTAAAACTGCTTCCAAAAGCCCTCAGGGCCCATGCCCACTTCTGTGCTACCCCTTAAAGCTGCTTCCCTTCATTTTAGCAACCAGCAGAATCTCAGGAATCACTTTCTTTGGCTCATATTGGGACACACATCTGCCCCTGAACCATTCACGGTGGCACTGATGGCCCCAATAAGAATCATAGTTCCACTTCTTAAGGAGGAAGTGAGGCAATCAGCCACAAGAACTAATAGTGTGAGAGGTGGTTTCCCAAAGGAAAATTAGGTTCTGGCAGAAGAATAGATGTCCTCCATGCTGGACTACTGTATGGCTAAAAGAAAAAGAGTAATTTATGTTGATTTGGAAATACCTTTAAGACATATTGGTGGGTAAAATAAGGAAGTTGCCAAATATTTAAAATATGATGAGAATAATTTATCTTTCTCTATGTATAGTCACATGCCTCAAAATGCATGGAAACATTATGGAAATATTTATTTATGAAGCTCCTAAAACTAGTCAGTGGTTAACATGGGAAGGGAACTAATACCTGGAGTACAATAGGAAGGGATTTAAATTTATTGTAGTATTTTAGGATGATTGCCTTTACTCTCCTCACTAGAAATTCAAGACAATAGGGATTTTTGCCTGTCTTGCTCACTAATATATCTCTAAACCTTTGGAGAGTGTCTGGCTTAGTACATGTTTATGGGGTGAATTAATAAAAATCATACAAAAAGGTATAGAAGTGTGAAAGACCATTAGGAAACTTCAAGTAGTTTGGCATGACCAGAATTCTTGATGAATCTGAAAAGCAGGCAGGAGTCCATTTATAAGCAATGTCAGGGAATTGCATTATTCATTGGGTGAGGAATGGAGACTTCACACAGGCGGGAGACAAGATTGGGTTTGCATTTTATAAAGGTCATTTGTGCAGCAATTTGAAGGATGGAATGGGGAAAAACAAGATAGAGAACTAAACACCAACCAAAAAGCTATTTTCAGAGCCCAGGTAAGAGATTACGAATCCTGAAATAAGAGAGTGGCATGGATGGTCTTAAGAGATATTTAGGTCTGGTTGACTTATGGAATGTTAGGATGAGTGGATTGTGTGGGAGAGGAAGGGATCCAGAATACCTCAGGTGTCTGGATTAGTCAACTAGCTTGATCATAGTGCCATTCACCAAAACAAAAGAAACATGAAAAAGAGTAAAGGTTATGAGCTCACCTTCAGACATATTGATTTTGGGGCATTGTGGAGTATCCTAAGGAGCGCTGGTGGTGCAGTGCCTAAGGCTTTTTAATGTTAACCAGAGGCTGGCAGTTCAGACCCACCAGTTGCTCTGTGGAAGGAGATGGGGCAATCTATTTCTGTGAAAATTTACTGCCTTGGAAACCCAATGGGGGTCTCTATGCGTTAGAATCAACTCAATGGCAGTGGGTTGTTTTCTGGTTTGTTTTTTTTTTTTTTTTTCTTTTTCTTTTTGGAGCATCCTGGATGGTGCAAACTGTTAAATGCTCAACTACTAACGTAAAGTTGGTGGTTCAAACTCACACAGAGGTGTCTCAGAAGAAAGACGTGGCAATTGACTTCCAAAATGTCACAGTCTTAACCCTATGAGTGCAGTCCTACTTTGCAACACAAGGAGGGGTCACTATGAGTTGTATCCAACTTGACGACACATAGCAACAACAGGGTTGTCATGAGTCAGAATCAACTCTACAGCAAATGGTATGTTATGTGGAGCATCCAGGTAAAGATATACAACAGAAAATCTGAGGTTCATACTGAGGTCTCATTTTTCTTCTCCCAGGGAAAGCTTTCAATATTTCATTAAGCATTCAGAAAAGGAACCAATTCACAGACAACAGAATACTTAGTGCTTAGTAACTTACCAAAGGAGAAGGCTGCCCAGTAGGGGTGGTTTTGTCCTGGGGCCTAGTATTTCAACTCACCCAGCTATCTCTAACAAATGTAATCTTCTTGCTTCATTAGCCAGAAATGGCATTAATTGTAATTTGTTATAAGGAAAGAGAATGAAAAATGTATCCCTGATGTGGAAGTTCAGTTTTTGTGTCAGTTTGGCTAGGCCTGGTTGAGTGGCTGGGCAGCTGGATGTTGTATTCTCCATGATGAGACTGGTAATCAACTCCATGGTGGAATCTACTGTGAGCAGCTGAGTAGCTGCCTTAGGGAATGTAGTCTGCTTCCTGTATATAAGCAGAAGCCTTGGGGAATGGTCTCTAGTTTATGGCACCTTGAACCCTGCATGTAACTGTGTCATTGTTCAGCAGCCTGCCACGCTCTGCCAACTTCGGGGCTTACAATGGACTTGAATGAATGGCCTGCCGTGTGGTTTGGGAACATCAGGAGTGTGCCTTTTTATTTGTCAACCTTGGGCTTGGCAGCCTCAGCAGCCAGCAGCTGTCTGAAGAAAAGCCTCTAGCTTCAATGGGCCGGGAGCTGGAGGCAGAGCTGAAGCCCAAGGCTGAGGGGCTTTCACCTAACCTCTAGAGCCTGGCACTTTGAACTTGGACTTAAAGTCTCCAAACTGTAAGAGAATAAACTCCTGTTTGTTAAGGCCATCCCATTTGTGGTATATTCTTGTCAGAGTGGCACTAGGTAACCAGAACACCTGGAGGATTAAAAACAGAAGGAACACAGAGAGGTGTTTGGGGACACAGGTTACCTTCAGTTTAAAGGGATCATCTGGCAGAAAAGAATTTATGGGGGAGCGACAAAGGAGCCCCACAATCCTTGTGGCTAAGGGTCCCATCTGGCCCAAACCTCAGCTCTTAGACACTCGCTCTTCACTGACATCCAGAGTACCCATTTCTTTCATCTGCTTGTACAACATTCTCTTTGTTGCTTCCAAGTTCAAGGTTTCCAGCAATTGAAACTAATGGCTGTAAACCTTGAAGGCAATAACCATTCTGATTCCCTTGGGAACTAAGTTCTGCACCTGGCACTTCAGTGCAGGTTGCAAAGGCATACAAAAGAGCCTTTTACCTCGGATTCTTTTTCCTCACTCTGAAAAGGTGAAACTTGGGATGAGGGAAAATTTCTTCTCCCACAGCAAAAGCTGAAAACTTAAACCCACCTTGCACCTAACTACCAGCCTTTCTGGAAGACTATTCTTCTTTGTCTCTTTGTTTTCACAGCTATTGGAACTGGATTGTTCAAAGTGCCTGACCTTGTTTGTCCATTGAGAAACAGAAAATGCTGACCCTGAATTCTTTTCTTTGCTCCCGTTGCTAACCTAGCAGTACTGCAGAATCTCGGACTCTTCAGCACCTTTATCCAGGCTGGAAGGATAGAATAATGAATGCATAAAGCTGCTGGACAAGAGCCTTCTTCTCCCTCTCAGCACTGAATTCTGCAGTGAAAAGGAGGGAGGGAGGCCTTTAGCAAGGAGTAAGCAAAAAATGAAGTGATATGTAGTATGCCGAGGACAAAGGTCAATCAGCCAATGCTGTTTGACCTGCTGGTACTGTTTCTACTCAGAACAGCTTTTCTGCTTTGTTTGTTGTCTGGGTCCTATCACTAATTTTATCAGAGAAAGAGATTGAGTGCATAAAGACAGAAATAGGATCGCAGTCATGTCCAGGATTTAGCACAGAACCTGGCCTAAGGAATGACGAGTAGGATTTAGAGAGAGAGAGATTACGGGAGGGCATTTTATGCCAGTTCAAAAGGTAAGATGATTTTATGATTTTCAGGAGAGGAACAGATGTTTGGAAATGTTAAGAGACTGGTTCGAAACAAAGCTAATCAATAGCAGTGTCTTGGTTGAACATCTTGGCATAAAAGTAACAAAACAACTCTGGCATATTTGACCAAAAAGATCATTCATTAAAGGGATAATGGGAAACTCACAGAAAAAGGACAGGAGTTAGGACAGATATAAGGGTAATAGGGATTACTCCGTCTCTCATAGGAGTTGATTCACTCTATCATTTTTTTCCCCATGCTTGCCATCACTCTGCTTATCGAATTGGAGATATTTTCTCCAAGACTTAGGGTCCCAGCAAATCTATATACAGTGGAAGAAAGATTATTCCCAAAAGGAAGACAGGGTTCTGTTAGGAGCTAGGGTTGGGTGCTGATTGGCCACAAAATTCAAATGTCCACCCCAGAGAGCTAGGGTTCAAGCTGATGTATGTTGATGCCAAAGTTTACCCTCTTCACTATGCTAGTGTGATATAAGCAGTGGTTCTCAACCAATGGCAATTTTCTGATGCACTTCTGGGGGGGTGGAGGCAATATTTGTCAATGTCTGGAAACATTTTTTGTTGTCACCACTTGGGGGAAAGGTGCTAAACAACATACCACATAAAATAATTGTCCAGCCAAATGTCCATACTGCCAAGGTTGAGAAATCCTGATATAAGTAAAGATAAGGAATTGAAATAACACACTGCAGGCTTGACAAATTAAATAATTCAATTTATTGAGAGTAGTGTAGTGCCTAATGTACTTGACTGCTAACCAGAAGGCTGGCAGTTCAAACCCACCAGCCATTCCTCAGAAGGAAGGTTGGGCAATCTACTTCCATAGTGGCACTGCCTCAGAAACCCAAGGAGGGGTCGCTATGAGTCGGGTCCAACTAGACAGCACATAACAACAACAACAACATGGATAACATATAGAAAAGGAGAAAAGGAAAAAAAAAATTTTAAGTGGGAGACTGGATTTTGAAAGGCCTTGAATGCCAGGCTAAGTAGTCCTAGTGGCACAGTGCTAAGGCATTTGACTGCTAACCCGAAGATTGGCAGTTCAAACCCACCAGCAGTTCCATGGAAGGAAGATGGAGTAATCTACTTCTGTAAAGATTTGTCACCTTGAAAACCCTGTGAGGGTTGCTATGAGTCAGAATCAACTTGATGGCAGTGGGTTTGATTTGGTTTTGAATTCCAGGCTAAGTTGTCTGGATTTTATATATAATAGAATTTGGTGCTTCTTATCCCAAAATTATACCTTAATTGGCTGGGCCTGATTATTTATTTTGAAGTTTATCAAATGACATGAGATTGTCAACGACAAGCCCCTAGCAATGTGCTCTATCCTGGCCAAACTAAGGCCTGTGTCAATAGTTTTGCTTCTCTGTGCATCGCACCTCTCTCAAGTATACATTATTGGAAAAGTCATTGCTTCTTTGAGTGAATGCTTCTGCTACAGAGATAACACTGTTCTATCAACATTGCTTCAAACTATATAACCATATCCCGCAAAAAAAGCACCGCCATCGCGTGCATTCTGACTCATAGCAACCCTATAGGACAGAGTATAACTGCCCTATAGGGTTTCCAAGGCTGTAATCTTTACAGAATCAGACTGTCACATCTTCCTGCAAAGCAGCTGGTGGGTTTAAACCACCAATCTTTTAGTTATCAGCCGAACGCTTTAACCACTGTACCACCAGGGTTGCTTCAAATCATACAGCCACCAAATAATTTCCATCCTTTCCAGAATATATCCTGTTTTTAAAAAGAACGTATTTAAATACAAATTTTTCTTTCACATCTCTAAAAGTAGGATGTACACAATCAGGAGTGTGACCTAGTTTAATTGGCAGTACTTTTTTTCTTTCTTAGGACTATATGAAATGATGGTGTGTCTTACAATCAATGGCATTTTTAATTCAATGAGACATATTTCTTTTTCTCTCATTTGCTATTGGTTAAATTTTATTCTCACTCCATTAAAAGAATTGTTTTTTGGCATTATATGTGGTTATTAGTGTCAAACTTTGGAAGAATGCTAAGAACTCTACAGAACATCATAATGGACCCAGCCCTCTCTGTTGTCATTATTTTATAATTAGAACAGCACTCATGTATGAGTCGGGGCCGACTCGATGGCACATAACAACAACAACAACAACATGTTGAACAGAAGAGGTTTTGTAATCATGCAACCATCTTCCCAGTGGAAATATCCAAGGCCTGCCCCTAGTGAAATGTTTTGTCTGTGTTTCAAAGCTTTTAAAGTCTATATGAAAGAAACATTTATTCAGGAAGAATTGTCTTGGCATATGCTTTGGGGTTCTTATTTTATACAGACTTCCTTGGTCCATCACTAGATAATTTTATTTGTACAGAGGAAATGAAGTAAAATCTGTCTACATCCTTCTTCTATGTCTCATCTTTATCCTCTAATAGGACTTCCTCCTTTCATTTTTCACCATACATCAGTAAGATTAATATGTAATGAAATCTACTCTCATACAATGTATCAGTTGAAGAAACAAAGCACAAGTGAGACTAAAGAAAGAGAACAGGGAGATGAATAGTGAAGCTTAAGCAGCTGTGAATTTCCAGGAAATATTTATGAGCTAATTTAAATACTAATGAGCTAACAGTCTGACAGCAGCAGGAAGACTAAAACTAAGAGCACAAAATCTCAGCTGAGCAGTGGGCTATCTTATATCTATCTACATAAGCTGTACAGCAGAGTGGCCACATTTTAAAAAATCTTCTGGTAAACAGACATTTGAAAGTGCCATTAAATGTGAAATTGACATTTTCTGTTTTTTTATTTCTACCATAGTACTTACCCATCAATTTGATTCTGATGTTGAAAAAAATATCTGGGGCCTGAAACACCACATAACATGGATGAACCTGAAGCACATTATGCTGAGTGAAGTAAGTCGATCACGTGACAAATATTATATGAGCCCACTATTGTTGGGCAATCCTACTTCCGTAGTGATACTGCCTCGGAAACCCAAGGAGGGGTCGCTATGAGTCGGGGCCCACTCGACAGCAAAT
>NW_006921778.1:2357431-2358453 GCF_000298275.1 Orycteropus afer afer | reverse complement strand
TAGTGCACTTGACTGCTAACCAGAGGTTGGCAGTTCAAAGCCACCAGCCACTCCTGACAAGGAAGGTTGGGCAATCTACTTCCGTAGTGATATGCCTCAGAAACCCAAGGAGGGGTCGCTATGAGTCGGGTCTGACTTGAGCGCACATAACAGCAACAATAACAGGAGTAGGAGAGAGGGGGGAAAGGGAAAAATTTTGTTTGCAGGGCACTGAGTTTATGCTAATAGTGGTAGACTATTTTGGGAAAACCAAAAAAAAAACCACCAAACTCACTGCTGTTGAGTCAGACCCAACTCATAGCTAGCACTCCCTGGGTTTCTGAGGCAGTATCTCTATGGAAGTAGATTGCCCAATCTTCCTCCTGAGGAGTGGCTGGTGGCTTTGAACTGCCAGTGTTCTGGTTAGCAGCTAAATCCCTTAGGTACTTTTGAAAAACGATAGCAATAATGATGGCACAACATGAAAAATGTCATCAATGTCCCTGAGTGTAAATGTAGAAGTTAATGTTAGTGAATGTCTTGGTATGTATGTTTTCACCGCAATAAAAGTAAGAAATAATAATAATGAAAAAAGATATCTAGGGCCTGAATGTAAAAACCACTTTATCCAAACCTTTTATCTAAATGACTACTGTATTAAGAAAGATTCGTTCCATTTTCCTTTTCTCTCCCCTTTAAGAATCCACCAAATAGCCTCTCCTTGCAAGATCCTATGCAGCAGCATGAACCTGAGTCTCCAGAGTGCAGTAAGTAATTTATCTGAAAATGTCTCCTGTCCCAGCCTGGCCACAGAAAAATGTTTCAATTGCCTATGGGTTAGAAAAGATTAAAACACTTGTTATTATAATAAAACAAATTTAACTTCCAAAGAGCTTTTTACATATATGTATTGCCTTGGGCCTGACAATCTGCTGACTTGATCTAAAATAAACAACTGGCTTTTAAATTTCTAAATCATGTTTCAAACTTCCACACCAAATTGTGTTAGGGTTTATTCAGCTGGGCCCCCCCCCCCCGCCCCC
>NW_006921778.1:2352974-2356952 GCF_000298275.1 Orycteropus afer afer | reverse complement strand
GTCGAGTCGGCCCCGACTCATAGCGACCCCTCCTTGGGTTTCCGAGGCAGTATCACTACGGAAGTAGGATTGCCCAACCTTCCTTCCGAGGAGTGGCTCAGTACTCAAGATAAATACTATTTTAATGCAATGTTTTTTTAAAAAAATCAAAATTAATGCAAGATGAACAAAATAGCAAAATGTTAAATAATAACAGCATCCAACAGTGCCATGCCATGCACTATTTGATCCTGAGGTAACTTTTGTATACAAATTTTGCATAATTTTCTATATAAAGTTTTGTAACTCCATCTTTTATATAAAAAATGAATGAACGATAAGGATCTGTGGTTATATTTGCTTATAAAAGCATAAAGAAACTATGAAGGGTACACAAGAAAATAACCTGTTGGGGGTTGGGGAACTAGTCAGCTGGAGCACAGATAAAAGGAAAATTTTTCACTGCATAGCATTTGTCGATTTCTTTTCTAACTATGTGGACATATGTATTCAAAATATTGAATAACTGAACAGCCATAAGAAAAAAAATCTTGAAAAAGGAAAACAAAATAAGAGGACCTACACTGCCTAATTTCAAAACTTATTCCAAAGCTACAGTAATCAAAAGAGTGTGGTACTGAGCAGCATTTGCCCAAAAGCAAAGTTAAGAAGACAGGAAGAGGCAGGAAAACTGGGCAAACAGAAACAAGGAGGCCAAGGTGGAAATGGAGAGAGTGCTGACACATTGCGGGGATTGCAACTAAATCACAGAACAATCTGTGTATAAATTGCTGAATAAGAAACTAATTTGCTCTGTAAACTTTCACCTAAACCACAATAAAATATTTTTTAAAAAACCTGTGATACTGGCATAATGATAGACTTATACCCAAAACCATTGCCATGGAGTCAAATT
Organism: Orycteropus afer afer; assembly: GCF_000298275.1. Lineage (NCBI taxonomy): Eukaryota > Metazoa > Chordata > Mammalia > Tubulidentata > Orycteropodidae > Orycteropus > Orycteropus afer. The sequence continues at coordinate 2,356,057 of NW_006921778.1, read as the reverse complement.
CCTACTCTTAGCAATCCTAGATGACAGAGTAGAACTCATTAAGATTTCCAAGACTACAAATGTTTACAGAAGCAGACTGCCACATCTTTCTCCCACAGTGCTGCTGGTGGGTTCTAACCACTGACTTTTGGTTGACAGGCAAGTGCTAAACCACTGCACCACCAGAGTTCTTTAATGACATATAGACCTGTGGAATAAAGTTGAGAGTCTAGGAATAAATCCATAGATCTGTGTACAATTGATTTTCAACGAGAGTGCCAAGTCCATTCAACAAGGGAAAAAATATTCTTTTCAAAAAATGGTACTGGTACAACCGGACATTCAAAAGAATGAAGTTGGATTCCTACCTCACATCATATATAACAATTAAATCAAAATGAATCAATGACCTAAATATAATTTAACTTGCTATTTCCTTTTTTGTACATCACATTGTTTCTATCAGAGTTTTTGCCAATATAAACAAAACTGCAATAAACATCTTGGCATACCTTTGCCACAGTATTAAAGTGCATTAATGTTATGTGCATTATAAATTTGATTGATATTGTAAAATTGCATTCACAAACACTGCATAAAGGTTTCATTAAGTCTATGAAAATATTTTTTCTTTCCTCACTCTTTCATCAATACTGGCTTTTTGGAAACTTTAAAACGTTGCCTGATAGGCCTAGTCTTCTCTTCATGTGTAATCTGTATTTCCTTAATTATTCATAATTAATAATTAGTTAATGAGCATATGTTTATATGCATATGTATTTTTTTTCTATGAATTATCTATTTTAGATGTTCAGGGAGTGAAATGATGCCATATTTCGTGCTAAGATTTAGAATCTAAGTTTGTTGCTTAGAAAGTCTTCTCCATCTCCATATTACACATACACACACAATTCTCCTCTATTTTCTTTTAGTCTTGTACAGATTCACTTTTCACATAGCAGTTCACATACACTTTGTCTCATGACATTAACTACAATTTGCCCAAATGCAACAGCTCCCCTCCCACTTTCTCCCAATAGTTACCTCTTCCCTTTGTCCATCCCTCCATGTACTCCTGCCCCCTGAGCTGTCTCCCTGTGAATAAACAGCCCGTCTTTCTTCCATGATTGTTCTCTCCAAGGAGTGTATCTACCTCAGGGAAATGTTCAACTCATATGCCTGTCTTTTTTTTGGCTGGAAGCCACAGGTATGAGTTCAATTCCAGACCTGAAGGGCAGCTAGGGGCCATAGTCTCAATGGTTCCACCAGGCTCTATGGGACCAGCAAACCTGGTCCCCACCTTTTTTATTTTTCCAATTGATTTTGAGTTTTGTTTTGCATTGTTCTCCCACTAGTCCAGGATCTCCTACATAGATCCCCCTCAGAGTGGTTGACAGTGGTAGCCAGATACCATCTAGTTCTTCTGGTCTCATAGTCATATAGGCTGAGGATCGCATGGTGTACCAGTCATGAGGACAAACTGTTTCCATGAATCTTTAGTTTTCTTCATTCTTCTTTGCTTTGGACGAAAGAGACCCATCATTGTATCTAGATGGCTGCTTGCAAGCTTTTAAGATCCCAGTCACTACTCGCTAAAGTAGGAGGTAGAACAATGTTTTGTGTAGTACGTTATGCCAATTGACCTTGATGTCCCCTGCGGCTATGGTCCCGAGCCCACAGGTCCAAGTAGTTGCTCCCTCTGAGTATCTATCTGGCTGTGGCCAGGAAATGAATACAAACTTGTCCCTTGTCAGCTCTACTATACACCTAGGAATTCTTACAGATCATACAAATACAGTTATAGGACCATTGTCTGCCAATCCTATACATGGTCTTGGGTACACTCCCCACTTCATAGACATACATAATAGTTCAACCTGTCCACCCATCCATCCACCTATATACCCATATTTGCCTTCACTGACAATGCAGTACTGTTTACGCAAAAGGGTTCATCTTTGTTGTCTGTACCTCCCATGTACCTCTCTATGTCTTCCTCACCCTCAATGCCACCATGTTGATCTCTCACATTTGGTATATTATCCTTCTCTTCACCCAAATCAGTACTGATCTCTACCTATCTAATAGTGTTCCCTCCCCTCCCCTTCCACCTTGGTAACCAACAAAGAAAATTTCCTTCCATATATAAACCGTCCCTTGACTTTTACAATAATGGACTAATACAATATTTGTCCTTCTGTGATTGACTTATTTCACTCAGCATAATGTCCTCCAAGTTCATCTACGTTATGTGCTGTTTTGCAGATTCTATGTTGTTCTTTTGGGTTGCATAGTATTCCATAGTGTGCATGTACCAGAGTTTGGTTATGCATTCCTCAGTTGATGGATACCTAGGTTGTTTCCATCTTTTGGCTATTATAAACAGTGTTGCGATCAACATGGGTGTGCATATATCTGTTCACTTCTTTAGGATACGTACCTAGTAAGGGAATGGCTGGGTCAGATGGTATTTCTAATTTCAACTTTTTAAGGAATCGCCATACTGCCTTCCACAGTGGCTGTACCATTTTACAGTCCCCCTAGCAGTGTATGAGTCCTAAACTCTCCACATCCTTGCCAGCATTTGTTATTTTATGTCTTACTGAACTTTGCTGGGGCAAGATTGTATCTCATTGTTGCTTTAATTTGGGTCTCTCTAATGGCTAATGATTGTGAGCATTTCTTCATATATTTGTTGGCCGCTTGAATATCCTTCTTGGTGAAGTGTCTATTCATGTCTTTGCCCTTTTTTTAATTGGATTATTTGTCTTTTTGTTATTGAGGTGTTGGAGTTTTCTATAAATTCTGGAAATAAATCCCTTGTCAGATATGTCATTGCCAAATATTTTTTCCCAACCTGTAGGTTCCCATTTGACTCTTTTGGAGAAGTCTTTGGAAGCATATAAATATTTAATTTTCAGAAGGTCCATTCATCTAGTTTCTCTCCTGCTGTTTGTGCATTTTGGGTTATGCTTGATAGTCTATTTATGCCATATATTAGGGCCCCTCAATTTGCCCCTAGTTTTTCCTTGAGGAACTTTATAGCTTTAGGTTTCACATTTAAGTCTTTGATCCATCTGGAGTTAGTTTTTGTGTATGGTGTG
>NW_006921778.1:2351291-2352506 GCF_000298275.1 Orycteropus afer afer | reverse complement strand
TTGGGATTGCATTGAATGTATAGATGTTGATCTTGTATCCTGCCATGATGCTAAATCTCTCAATTAGTTCCAGTAGATTTTTGACTGAGTCTCTTGAGTTTTCTAGGTACAGGATCATATCATCAGCAAATAGAGATAGTTTTACTACTTAATTACCAATTTGGATGCCTTTGATTTCTCTTTCTTACCTTATGGCCATGGCTAGGACTTCCAGTACAGTGTTGAATAGAAGTGGTGATAGAGGGCATCCTTATCTGGTTCCTGTTTGCAAGAGAAATGGTTTCAGTCTCTCTCCATTGAGAATAATGTTGGCTGTTGGTTTTGCATAGATATCCTTTATTTTGTTGAGGAATGTTCCTTCTATTCCTATTTTGCTAAGAGTTTTGATCAGGAATGGGTGTTGGATGTTATCAAATGCCGTTTCTACATCAATTGATAGGATCATGTGGGTCTTTTTCTTTGTTTTATTTATGTGGCGGATGACATTGATTGTTTTTCTAATGTTGAACCATGCTTGCATACCTGATATGAACCCCACTTGGTCATAATGAATGATTTTCTTGATATGTTGTTGGAGTCTATTGCTAGGATTTTGTTGAAGATTTTTGCATCTATATTCATGAGGGATATTGGTCTGTAGTTTTCCCTTTGAGTGATCTCTTTGCCTGCTTTTGGTATCAAAGTTATGCTTGCTTCATAAAATGAGTTAGGGAGGATTTCATCCTTTTCTGTGTTTTGGAATAGTTTGAGTAGGATTGGTGTCAGTTTTTCTCTGAATGTTTTGTAGAATTCTCCGGTGAATCCATCTGGGCCAGGACTTTTTTTTTTGTTGGTCATTTTTTGATGACCTGATCAATTTCTTCTTTTGTTATGATCTGTTCAACTTTTCCTCATCCGTCTGTGTTAGTTTAGATAAGTGGTGTGTTTTTAGAAATCTGTCCATTTCTTCCAGATTTTCAAATTTGTTGGAGTACAATTCTTCATCGTATTCTGATATTATCTTTTTCATTTAAGTTAGTTCTGTTGTGATGTCACACATTTTGTTTCTTGTTCATGTTTTTTGTATTCTCTCCCTCTTTTCCTTTGTTAAATTTGGCAGTGGTTTGTCAATTTTATTCATCTTTTCAAAAAAACAATTTCTGGTCTTGTTGATTTTTTCTATTGCCCTTCTATTTTCTGTTTCATTGATTTCTGCACGAATCTTTCTTTTTTCCC
>NW_006921778.1:2348689-2350376 GCF_000298275.1 Orycteropus afer afer | reverse complement strand
TTGCTGTCCTTTTGTTATGTGTTTTTTCATGGTGTCCCTCGTTTCTTTGTTCCATATTATTTTCTGTGGTGAGCTCATTATGTTTATGTAATGTGTTATCATTTCCTTTCTTGCTCTTGTTTTGGTATTTACTAAATATTTGTGCTTGTCATCTTTTTTATTGTGATGTGAGGGTTTATCATTTTTCTTCAAGGTTCCCCTGTGATTTATAATGTTATCCCTGAGTTTAGAACAGCCCATTCTATCTTGCAACACTTTTGACTTCCTCACCATTTAGAAGTTGTGTAACTACACAGTATTTTCCCTCTTTTTGGTTTGTAGTTGTCTTCGTTTGCCAATTGATGTCTCTGGTTCCCTGTTTACAATCTTGTAAGCTTATTTTACTTTGGTTATGTCCATAGCTGTGGTTTCTGGGTTATGTCATCTTATGTATTAATGGTCAGTTGTTGTTTGCTATTTTTGGTTCTCTGTTCAAAGGACTCTCTTTAGTATCTCTTGTAAGGTTGATCTGTTTTTAACAAATTCCCTTTATTTCTGCTTATTGGAATATCTCCTAATTTCACCATCATATTTGAGGGACAATTTTGTTGGGTATATAACTCTTGGTTAAAAATTTTTCTCTCTCAGGGTTTTATATATATATACCATCCCATTGCCTTCTTGCTTGCATGATTTCTGGTGAGAAATCAGAGCTTATTCTTACTGGTTGTCCTTTGTAAGTATCTTTTTGTTTTTCCTGTGCTGCTTTCAGGATTCTTTCTTTGTCTTGGTTATGTTGAGTTTCATGATGATATGTCTTGGTGATTTTCTTTTGGGGTCTATCCTGTTTGGGGTTCGTTGGGTTTCCTGAATGGATATAGTCTCATCTTTGATCATATCAGAGAAGTTCTCGTCCAACAAATCTTGGACAATTTTCTCAGTGGCTTTATTTTTCTCTTCCTGTTCTGGAATTCCAATGACATGTAAGTTATTCCTTTTGATGATATCCCACATGAACCTTAGGCTTTCTTCATTTTGTTTTGATCTTTTTTTCTGATCGATCCCTTTCCCAAGAAGTATTCAGGTATTTGTCTTCAATCTCATTAATTCTGTCTTCCATTGCATCAATTCTTCTCCTTTGCCCTTCCTATGTGTTGTCTATTTCTGACAATTTAGTATTAATCTTCTGGATTTCTATCTGTAGATTTTGAATCATTTCTAATTTTTCATTTATTTTGTCATTTTGTTCTTGTATTTTCTTCCAAAATTGTTCTAGGGTTTTGTCTGTGTTTTCCTTGGTCTGTCTCTGAATTCATTGAAGATACCTAAATATAATTCTTTGAATTCCTTATTAGAGAGTTCCAATGCTGTTTCTTCCTCAGGGATGTGCTTTGGGTCTGTATCTTGCTCCCTTGTTTCTACCACTTTATCTTGCTGCTTTGTGTGGACTGTGATGGTCTGTTGTTTTTGAGACATCATTGCATTGTTGTATTTGGATCTCTGTTAACTATTTGTGAAGAGCAGCCAAGGGTGAGTCAGGCTCTTCTTTGGTGGTTGTTTATCATTGGCCCATTGGTGGAGAAGGAAGTGGTGGCTCTCACTCAGTAAGTGAAGCTGTAGGAGGTGTGGATGTAGTTGTGTCATAGGGGAAATGTTGCTATCTTCCACTCAGTTAGAGAAAAACCACAACTGAATAATCATCAAAAAA
>NW_006921778.1:2340750-2348362 GCF_000298275.1 Orycteropus afer afer | reverse complement strand
AAAAAAAAAATCAGGGCAGGGTGGGGCAGGGTATGCAGATTGGGATGGAATTCTTCCTGGCCCAGAAGGTGGGTGGCAGTGAGGGATGGACGCACCTCCATTTACCAAGAGGGTGTGGGGTATAATAGTAACAAGGGGGTATGTTGCACCTTTCCAGTCGTCTGTGTCCATAATATCCTTGCAGTTCCCAGCAAGTGGAGCCTATTCTTAAGTCCCTGGGATCTGGGAGAATGCTGTCACTTTAAATATCCAAAATGGTCAAACTGCCTGTAAACATTAAAAATGGTTATGGCCTCCAAATAGGCAAAAATTCACAGCTCAGCCCACCTTCCTCTTCACCACTTCCCCTTTTATTCAAACCAGAGCAGTCCTCCATGCCATCCCTGGCTAGCAGGGCTGATTTTTAGGTTCATTCTTAGGTCTTACTACCACTTGGCAATATCCAAGCTGTCTTTGCCATCAGGATCACTGCCAGACCACAGGTCTGTATGTCTCCTTCTTTGGTGTTTTCTTGCAAATTCTTCTGCTAGTTGGAATTTAGTCCACTTCTATATCCTTCCCTTCAAGGTTCAGGGGTCCAGAATTATCTTCTGTATCTGTGTTAATTGGTTCCCTTTTTCTTTGTTGAAGAGGGTCTGTGCAGTCTTTCTGCCTATTCCACCATCTTACAGGAACTCCTTGTATAGATTTTTTAAATGTTTAAATTGTTAATCTACCTGAGATGGGGGGAGTGTTTGGAATATCTTGAAAAATTAAGCTATAATTTCATTTTCTCTCAAATGCCCCAACACAATTTACTGAACAATTCATACCTTTGTTACTAATTTGTATTACATTGTAATAAATACTAAATTCCCATAGATATATGGGTCTTGTTTTAAACTTCCTATTCTTTCCTATTCATTCAAATATCTCTTCTCACCTATATATTGTTGTTGCTAGTTGCCATGGAGTCTATATTACAACATTAAAGTTACCATTGCTGTATGGCATGTTTTTAATCTGGCAAGGTGATCTCTACCTCATAAATCTATCTCCTTTTTTTTTTTTTGTCCAAAATTTCTCAGCTATTTCAGCACATTTAACCCTCCAGATGAACCTACAGATTCATTTGAGGGAAAATTATGTTTTTATAAATTTTACAAAAGTCAAGGATTCTTACTAAGTTCAGTTCTCAAAATGGCACATGAAATCACCAGAAATTCCTTAGTGAGTTACTTAGTAAATCTGAGACCCTGTGGAAAGTTTTGACTAGATTAGTTTTGTGAGTCATCTCTACCTATGGCATAATTGTTTAATTCTCCCTTTTTTTGTATAGACACATGAGAATTACATGGGTATCAGAAAAACTCGACACAAACCAAAACATAAACAGTACTTCCATATCCTTCAGGAATTATTTTTAAATACAAAAACTTACCATTCATATATGAGAGTGGAGCTCGAGCCACACTCAATACTGCTGCTCATGTGTATTATAGGCTACATGTGTCTTTGGTGTAGAATTCCTGGCTCCTGGCCATAACCAATACAGGAATCAATGCCATTTAATTCCACCCAGCTGGTCCTGGGACATTTCCGTGGTGGATCTGCTGAGGAGTGTTTCATTCAATTCACAAGAAAGAAGGCATTTCTCAATTGCATGATACAGAGCCAGTCCAGCTAGGATTCCACAAATTAGGATAAACCACTGAGACTGTTCATACCACGGGCCAGACTCAGCCCAAGGTGTTCTGCTAGGGTCTCTGCCAGCTTGTCACAGGGTTCTAAACTTGCACTTTATTTTATACTGAAAATACAAATACCTGTGCTCAGTAGTAAGACAACATATAAAGTTCCACCATTCATCTGTCAGTTTGTCATACAGCGGTGGCTTGCATGTTGCTGTGACACTGGAAGCTATGCCACTGGTATATCAAATATCAGAAGGGTCACCCATGGTGCAGAGGTTTCAGAGAATCTTCCAGACTAAGAAAGAGTAGGTAGAAGGATGTGGTAGCCTATTTTGGAAAGAATTGACCACTGAAAACCTTAGGAACACTAGTGGAATACTGTCTGATAGGGTCCAGAAGATGAGTCCCTCAGGTTGAAAGGCCCTCAAAATATGACAGGGAAAGAGCTGCTTCATCAAAGTGGAGTTGACCTTAATCACATGGATGGAGTAAAGCTTTCTGGATCTCCATTTGCTGATGTGGCATGACTCAAAATAAGAACAGCTGAAAACATCCATTAATAATTGCAGCATGGAATGTACAATGTATGAATCTAGCAAAATTGGAAGTCATCAAAAATAAGATGGAATTCAAAAAGGTCAATCCCCTACACATTAGTGAGCTGATATGGACTGGTATTGACCATTTTGAATCTACTATGTTGGGGATTGAAAATTGAAGAGGAGTGGCATCACATTCATTGTCAAAAAGAACATTTCAAGATTTATCCTGAAATACAATGCTGTCAGTGATATAATATCCATATGCCTACAAGAAAGACCAATTAATACAATTATTATTCTAATTTAAGCACCAACAAAATAATATCAAAGATGAAGATATTGAAGAGTTTTACAAATTTCCGCAGTCTGAAATTAGTCAAACATGTAATCAATATGCACTAATAATTACTGGTGATTAGAATATAAAAGTTGGAAACAAAGAAGAAGGATCTATACTAGGAAAATATGGCCTTAGTGATAGAAATGACACTGGAGATCACATAATAAAATTTTGCAAGGCCAATGACTTATTCATTCCAAATACCTCTTTCAACAATAAAAGCAGTGACTATCCATGTGGACCTTGCCAGATGGAATATACAGGAATCAAATTGACTACATCTGTAGAAAGAGATGATGGAGAAGCTCAGTGTCATCAGTCAAAACAAGGCCAGGAGCTGAGAGTGGAATATACCATCAATTGTTCATATGCAAGTTCAAGTTAAAGCTGAAGAAAATTAAAACAAGTCCACAAGAGCAAAAATATGACCTTTAGTATATCCTACCTGAATTTGGAGACTATCTGAAGAACAGATTTTACACATTGTACACAATTGACCAAAGACCAGATGAGTTCTGAGATGATATCAAGGACATCATGCATGAAGAAAACAAAAGATCATTAAAAAGACAGGAAAATAAAAAAAAAAAAAAAAGAACCACAAGAGACTCTGAGACTTGCTCTTGAATGGACAGTAACTAAAGTGAATGGAAGAAATGATGAAGTAAAAGAGTTGAACAGAAGATTTCAAAGGGCAGCTCAAGAAGACAAAGTAAAGCATTATAATTAAATGTACAAAGACCTGGAGTTAGAAAACCAAAAGGAAAAACATATTTGGCATTTCTCAAGCTGAAAGAACAGAAGAAAAATTCCTTGAGTTGTAATATTGGAGATTTCTGTGGGCAAAATATTGAACCACATAGGAAGCATTTAAAAAAAAAAAAGGAAAGAATACACAGTTTCCAAAAGAATTGATTGACATTCAATCATTTCAGGATAGCATATGATCAAGAACTGATATTTTTAAAGTCCAAGCTGAATTGAAGGCATTGGCTAAAAGAAAGGCTCCAAGAATTGATGAAATACTAATTAAAATGTTTCAACAAATGAATGCAGTGCTGGAGGTGCTTACTCACATATGCCAAGAAATTTGGAAGACGAGTACCATCCCATTCAACTGGAAAAAAAAAAAAACCATATTTTTGCCCATTCCAATCATACTTCATCCCCACAATAGTTTTCTTTGAGAATTAAATCTATTTTAAATTGCTATGTGCACTTATGTATAAAAGTATAACTATGTTCCACAGGGTTTTCAGTGGCTGATTTTGTGAAAGTAGATCGTCAGGCCTTTGGCTAGACTCAAACCTCAGACTTTTCTGTTAGCAGCCAAGTGTTAACCATCTCCTTTACCCAAGGAGTCTAATGCATTTTAACTTATTCATCAACCTCTTGACAATTTCAATATGGAAAATTCATAGACTTGCCAAGTCACGTTTTAGGGGAGGAAACATATTTATTGAACACCTACTATGCTTTAGACTTGTGCCAAGTCTTGAAGTAGAGCGACAAATCAGTGATTTATCTATCTGCAAACCAAACCAAAAGCAAACTCACTGCCTTCGAGTCAATTCTGACTCATAGCAACCCCCACTGGTTTTCCGAGGCTGTGAATCTTTACAGAAGTAGATTGCCCCATCTTCCTTCCATGGAGCAGCTGGTGGGTTTGAACCACTGACCTTCCAGTTACCAGTCAAATGCCTTATTCACTATACCAGCAAGCTCCTTTATCTATCTGCATACTTATCTAATTATACATAATTAAGCAAGTATGGAGTCCAAGGATCTCTGGTGGTATAGTGCCTAAGGCATTTGACTGCTAACCAGAAGCCTGGTGGTTCAAACCCACCAGCCACTCCTCAGAAAGAAGGTTGGGCAACCTACTTCCATAGTGATACCACCTTGGAAACCCAAAGAGGGGTCACTATGAGTCGGGTGAGACTCAATTGCAGTGAGTTTGGGTGTTTGGTTTATGGAGTTCAAAGGTAAATTTTCTTTGGAAGAGGTAAAGGAATTCAGGAAGAATTTCACAGAAATGAGAATGCTTGAGCTAAGTCTTAAAAATATTTTCTAAACAAACAAAGGTGTGTGTGTGTGTGGGGGGGTGTCAGTCCAAGAGAAAGCTAGAGTTAAACATAAAAATGTGAACAGTCTAGAGCATTCTGGGAAATTTGAGTTGCTCAGTGTGGTTTCGGGGAGGAAAATAGGGAGTGAGGGTGAGAAGAATTAATAAGTGAGCAGCAGCAGATGAGGCAGAGGTAGATTGCTGAGGATTTTGTCACTGTCTTATTCCAACAAAGACATCAAAGGATATTGAACTGATGACTAATGCAATGAATTGTGTATTTAGAATCTTTGTATCAGTCAGGATTCTCCAGAGAAATAGAATCAATAGGATATGTACACACACACACACACACACACACGTATGTAAAGCTTCCTCCTCAGGAAGACTTGTAAAATCAGGGGTTGAAAAACGTCTTTAGGGACATATATGAGGGCAAGAGAAATGTGCCTGTAGGCACTACTGGGGTATACATAAGGGAAACTGGGCCAGTTTGGAGATACAGTAGGGTCCAGGAGCAACTGAGGAGAACAGGAAAAACAAGTAATTTCAGCCACTACTCTGGTGGCATAGTGCCTAAGGCATTTGACTACTAACCAGAAGGCTGGCATTTCAAACCCATGAGCCACTCCTCGGAAGGAAGACTGGGCAATCTACTTCCGTAGTGATACAGCCTCAGAAACCCAAGGAGGGGTCTCTGTGAGTTGAATCAATTTGACGGCAATGAATTTGGTTTTTATTCATTTTCAAGCAGTGGTTATTCTGTGGGTATGCAGGCCAGTATTATCTCTCCAGAACCTAGCACTGTGCATGGTCCAAAGTAAGTCCTCAACAAATATTGACTGAATGACATCTGTTGACAGTGTCTAGCCCACCATGCTAGCCACTCAGTATTTCAAATCAACATTAATTTATATAACAATTTTTTTAACATTTAGTTTTAAAATATACTGCATGATCTATACCAATTAGAGAAAAGGGAGTTGAGAATTTATCCAAATGGGACCATTTAAATATAGAGAATATCTTCTGAGATTGCAACACTCCAACTGAAAGGATTTTAGAATGTTCTCAAACCTTACAGTGCAGCACATCATAGGATGGGAAATCCTTCCAAGATCCATGTTCAAGAATTTTCAAATGGCAAGGTGCCTGAGTGCAGCTGAGTGTCACTCAGCATCCACCTCCACCTCTTCTCTGTGCTTTCCTACCTGTAAAAATGGTGTGAGGGTGACATCTGATCTCCTCTAACGTCACAAAGGGAGAGGATCGTAGATAATTCCTGAGGCAGAGGTCAAATATGCTCCCACTCTCCAATCTTTTCACCAATTTTGACACCAGTTGTCTCTCCCATGGCACTCTCTACTTCTCCACTGGGCTTAATAATTCACTGCAAGGGCCACACAGAACTCAGACAAAACTCACAGTTAGGGAAATAACAGGTTACAATTCAAGATCAGAAATGACTTAGGATAAAGTTTGTCAATCAGAACAGCCTCTTCTCAGTTGTTCCTAGACACACCTCTCTCTGGCCCTCAGCCTCTTGGCCCTGTGTCCCCTTGGCCTCTGCCCTGCTTGGGTAAGTGGTACAAAGCACTCTGACCTCTGCCAATGAGTACACAGAGGCATCTCATTCCACCAGCATGCCTCAACCTGAAGGTACTCAGTTCTAGCTCCAGGGTCAGCAAATGTAGCTCCACCAGGTGCCCAGAGGCAACCCTACTCAGCCAGAAAGTCTCTTGACTGAAGGTGCTAAGATTTCTCACTCCATGGGCCAGGAGGCCCACTGTGCTATTTCCCACTCCTCTCTGGGTTCTGCTAACTCTGCTGCCATCATTTCTTGCTACTACTTCTCACCATCTCTTGCTGTCTCTCATCGTCTCTCTGATGTTACAGTTCTCTCTATCTTCTGAATAAAGGAGGTTCCTAGCAGAGGGACCTCAGATCAAAAGGATAAACTCTGTTCCCATCTTTTGTTCTTTGTGGTAATACTGTCCCCACATTCTGCCTTCAGGATGGCTCATTTTAAGCCTTGCTGGTTAGCAAAACTAACCAATCTTCATGTTAGGGTTCCATACACCTTATTTGCTTGGTCCCAGCCCCACAAGGGAGCGTGCACTGTATTTATATTATTAGCAAGTTAGCCAGTCCTCTTCGTGGGCTATAAGCACCTCAAATTTGCATAGTTCTACCTAGTCATTTGGTGGGAGTTACAAAGACTATGGCAAAAAGGACCATATTAAACAATTCACTCCACAGCACTGCTTCACAGACTAGAAGCCTGAAATCTATATTTTTCAGACCCCCCCTTGAAGACAGATTTCTGGATACAACTTAAGTTCTGGCAAACAGTTGCCTTCACATTGGATTTGGAACACATGAGTGAGGCCAAGACTTTCCTATGGCTGTTTCTACTGGCAAACAGTCTCAGAGGTTGAATGTCAAGAAACAGGTGGTAGTGGACTCAAGTTCCAATTTCTCATCCCCAGTATTACAAACGTGGAGAGGCAGTTGTGTTCACCATAGCATCAGTTTCCTGGTCTCTGGATCTCCGATAGAGCAGTGCATTCTTAAGATCAATATTCCCAGTGGTTGCCCCTCACCCTCCTGCTTCTCCAGTCACTGCAATGGAAGTATACAATGCCCTATATTAAATTCATTTCTGCTTAAAATATCTAGTATTGTTCTATTTCCTTCACTAACCCAGTCTGATACAGGAGTCCTAAAATTTTCCTAAGGTCCCTTGAATTTAAATTTATATGCCAGGTAATGAAGTACCAATGAGAAGGAAATATTAGAGTTTAGTAAATTTAATAACTTCCTTATAAACAGTTTGGTTCTAGAAAATTTGAAAGGCATAATAACAAGACTTACTTTTTTTTTTTCTTTTCTTTTTTTTTTTTTTTAATTGTGATTTGGGTGAAGATTTACACAGCAAATTCACTTTCCATAGAGCAGTTCACATATACTTTGTCTCATGTCATTGACCACA
>NW_006921778.1:2338396-2340023 GCF_000298275.1 Orycteropus afer afer | reverse complement strand
CACCTGGGAATTCTGATCATTCACATAAACTTATAGGACCATTGTCTGCCAACCCTATATATGATCTTGGATACACTCCCCATTTCATAGACATACCTAATCGTTTAGCCTGTCCACCTATCTATCCATCCATATACCCATGTTTGCCTTCACTGAAGACCTTACTTTTACAATATATTTAAGATGCTATCCAACATGCTTTATATTCATTATCCCACTTAATACTTACAGAAACTCCATTTTGTTGTTGTTTTTAGGTGTGCCTAAGTCAGTTCCCACTCATAGTGACCCTATGTACAACAGAACACAATAATGCCCAGTCTTACACTATCTTCATGATTGTTGCTATGTTTGAGCCCATTGTTGTGACCACTGTGTTAATCCATCTCATTGCAGGTCTTTCTCTTTTTCACTTAACCTCTGTTTTACCAAATACGATGTCCTTCTTCAGGGACTGGCCCCTGCTTATAAAATGTCCAAAATATGTAAGAAGTCTTGCCATCATCACTTCTAATGAGCGTTCTAGCTGTACTTCTTCCAAAACAGATTTGTTTGTTTCTTCTGGCAGTTTGTGGCATCAATTTTTTTCACCAATGCCGTGATTCAAATGCATCAAACTCTTTTTTTGATCTTCTTTATTCACTGTTCAGCTTTTGCATGCATATGAAGTGACTGAAAATATCCTAGTATGGTTTAAGTGCACCTTAGTCCTAAACATGACATCTTTGCTTTTAAACTCTTTAAAGTGGTCTTTTGAAGCAGATTTGCCCGATGCAATACATTGTTTGATTTCTTAATTGCTGCTTCTATGGCTGTTGATTATGTATCCCAGTGAAATGAAATCCTTGACAATTTCAATTTTTTCTCTATCATTGTGTGGCTGATTGGTTCAATTATGAGGATTTTTATTTTCTTTATGTTGAGGTGCTCTTTATGTTAAGGAGCTCCTAAGGCCTTTGCCTGCTAACCAGAAGGTTGGCAGCTCAAACCTACCAGCCACTCTGCAGAAGGGAGATGGAGTAATCTACTTCCGTAAAGATTTACTGCCTTGGAAAATCAATTGGGGTCACTGTTCATCAGAATCAACTCAATGGCAGTAGGTTTGGGTTTGTTTGTTTGTTTTTTTATGTTGAGGTGTAATCCATACTAAAGGCTGTAATCTTTGATCTTCATCAGTCAAGACCTCTTCACTTTCAGCAAAGAAGGTTGTGTCATCTGCATATCTCAGGTTAATGAGTCTTCCTCCAATCTTGATGCCACATTCTTCTTCATGTAGACAGCTTCTTGGATTATTTGCTCAGCATACAGATTGAATAAGGATGATGAAAGGACACAACCTTGACGCACACTTTCCTGATTTTAAGCCATCCGCTATCCCCTTGTTCTGTTGGAAAGACTATCTCTTGGTCTATGTATAGCTTCCTCATGAGCACAATTTAGTGTTCTGGAATTTCCATTTCTCCCAATGTTATCCACAATTTTTCATTAACCACACAGTCAAATGCTTTTGTATTATCAGTAAAATACAGGTAAACATCTTTCTTTTATCCTCAACTTTCAGTTGTTATGATATAGTCATCCCCCATGATGAGATCTGATACATGTAATCACCTCCAGGATGAGATCT
>NW_006921778.1:2335936-2337682 GCF_000298275.1 Orycteropus afer afer | reverse complement strand
CTCTCTCTCTCTCTCTCTGTCTCTCTCTCTCTCTCTCTCTCTCTATATATATATATATACACACACACATCGCTTCTCTCTTCATACATATATAATATGCTTCACTGGTTTTGCTTCTCTAGAGAGCCCAGACTAAGATACACATCCTCTCCTGAGTCCAAGTTGAATTTCTGGCAGTTTCCTGTAAATGCAAGCATGTTTTATTAATCTTCAGCAAAATTTTATTTGCATATGATATTATAGATATTGTTTGACAATTTCTATGTTGTTGGATCACCTTTCCTCAGAATTGACACAAATACAGATCTCCTCTAGTTTGTTGGCCAGGTACCTGTCTTTCAAATTACTTAGCATAGATGAGTGAGCACTTCCAGCACTGCATTGATTTGTTGAAATATTTCAATTGGTCAGTTCCTAGGCCCTTCATTTTCACCAAGGCTTTCAGTTCAGCTTGGACTTCTTCCTTCAATACCATCAGTTCTTGAGCATATGCTGCCATCTGAAGTGGTTGAACATCGATTTCTTTTCTGTACAGTGACTTTGTGTATTGCTTCCTGCATCCTTCAATATTTTGCCCAGAGAATCCTTCAATAGTGCAACTTGAGGCTTGAATTTTTTCTTCTGTCTTTCAGCTTGAGAAATGCTGAGCATATTTTTCCCTTTTGGTTTTCTAACATCAGGTTTTACACGTTTCATTATCATACTTTACTTTGTCTTCTCAAACTTGCCTTTGAAATCTTCTGTTCCACTCTTTTACTTCATAATTTCTTCCATTTGCTTTAGCTACTCTCTATACAAGAGCAAGTTTCATAGTCTCTTCTGACATCCATTGTGGTCTTTTCTTCCTTTCCTATCTTTTAAATGACATTTTGCTTTCTTCAAGAAAGATGTCCTTGATGTCATCCCACAACTCATCTGCTCTTATGCCATTAGTGTTCAATACATCATATCTATTCTTGCAATGGTCTCTAAATTCAAATGGGATATATCTCAAGGTCATATTTTGGCTCTTGTGGACTTGTTTTAATTTTCTTCAGCTTCAACTTGAACTTGCATATGAGCAATTGATGGTCTGTTCCACAATTTGCCCCTGGCCTTATTCTGACTGATGATATTAAGCTTCTCCATCATCTCTTTCCACAGATGTAGTCAATTTGACTGTATATTCCATCTGGCAAGGTTCATATGGATAGTGGCTGCTTTTGCTGTTGAAAAAAGGTATTTGCGATGAACAAGTCACTGGTCTTGCAAAATTCTATCATTCAATCTCTGGCATCATTTCTATCACCAAGGCCATACTTTCCTAGCAGCAGTCATTCTTCTTTGTTTCCAACTTTCATATTCCAATCACCAGTAATTATTAATGCATCTTGGTTGCATGTTTGATCAATTTAAAACTGCAGAAGTTGGTAAAAAATCTTCAATTTCTTCATCTTTGGCATTAGTGGTTGGTTTGTAAATTTGAATAATAGTCATATTAATTGGTCTTTCTTGTAAGTATATAGATATTATCCTATCACTGATAACACTGTACTTCAAGATAGATGTTGAAATGTTCTTTTTGATAATGAATATGATGTCCTTCCTCTTCAATTTGTCATTCCCAGCATAGAAGAGCATATGATTGATTCAAAATGCCCAAATACCAGTCTATTTAAGCTCCATAATGCTTGTTGTTGTTGTTGTTGTTGTTGTTATGTGCCGTCGAGTTGGCCCCGACTCATAGCGACCCCTCCTTGGGTTTCC
>NW_006921778.1:2323460-2335570 GCF_000298275.1 Orycteropus afer afer | reverse complement strand
TTTTTTTTTTTTTTTTAAGAAGTAGATAACCAGGTCCTTATTTTCAGTCTGTCTTAGTCTGGAAGCTCTGCTGAAACTTGTCCACCATGGATGACCCTGCTTGTATTTGAAATACCAATGACATATCTTCCAACATCACAGCAACATGCAAACTCCTACAGTACAACGAACTGACAGACAAGTGGTGGAAACTCCATTTCCAGAGGATAAACCCAAGGTTTACAGAGGTTATAGAAACCATTTTTGATGGCACTACTCTGGTGGCACAGTGATTAAAGCATTCAGCTATTAACAAAAAGTTGGGGGTTCACCCCTACTAGGTGTTCCATGAGAGAAAGATGAGGCAATCTGCTTCTGTAAAGATATATAGCCTTGGAAAAATCTATGGGGCATTCTACTTTGTCCTAAAGTGTCAGTATGAATTGGAATTGACTCGATGACAGTGGAGTTCTTTTTTTCAATGGTAGACAGAATATTAGTTCCAAAGATGTCTACATCCAAAGACATCCTAATCTCCAGAACTCATGACCCTTACATGGCCAAAAGGACTTGGAAGATATGATTAAGTTAGCAATCTTGAGATGGGTAGACTATCCTAGCTTACCAGGTGGACCCAATGGAATCACAAAGGTCCTTTGAAAAAAGAGACAGGTCAATCATAGGAGGAAAAGAAGACTTGCTGATGGAAGCAAAAGTCAGAGAGAGAGATTTTGATAAAGCAAGGAAACAGAGTGTCCCTGAGTCTCCAGAAAGAACACAGCCCTACTAACCCATTTTAGATTCTGACCTCCAGAACAGTAAAAAAATAAATTGTGGTGTTGTTAGTCACTAAATTTTTGGTGCTTTGTTATAGCAGCAATAGGAAACTGATACAATCATTCAATAAATATTTCTTGAAAACCTACCTTATGGTGCTGTGAGGTTCAGTTGTAACAACACTATGTATCTGGGCTACGTTGATATTCCAGCTTGCTTTCTTACCTGGATTTAAGCTGAAGTAGGATCCAAGCCCAGACCAATCTGTCTTGAGAGCCTGTGCTCTTAATTTCTATACTCTGCCACCCCCACCATGCCAAGTTCAAGGTGAATCTCCAGGCCCATGTTCCATGTATTAATTATTGTTGTTAGCAGCAATCAAGTATGCTCCAATTCATGGCAACCCCATGCACAAGGGAATGAAACACTGCCCAGTCCTGTTTCATGCCCATGATTTTGACTATTATGATCCACAGGGTTTTCATTGGCTGATTTTGGAAGTAGATCACCAGGCCTTTCTTTCTAGACTGTCTTTGTCTGGAAGTTCCACTGAAACCTGTTCACCATCACAGCAACATGCAAGTCTCCACTGACACACAGGTGGTGGTTGTGCTTTAAGTTTATTGGCTGAGACTTAAACCTGGGTTTCTCACATGGAAGACAAGAATTTTGCTACTGAACCACCATTGCCCCTCACTTACTGATAAAATGATCTAATAAATCTCATTCTCAGTTGGATGCTTATAAATTGAAAACATCTTTTCCCATTTGTAGGGATCTTGAGGATTCCTTTTGCCCTGAGGACTATTTCATATTTTCTACAAAGAGTGTTTTTCCATAAGAACATTTCTAGACCTATGTTCCTCAAACCTTTGACTGCTTATGAATTACCTTGAGCGCTTTTAAAACAGTCACTCTCCAGAGTTTCTAATTTCATACATTTGGGTGGGGTCTTAGGATGTACACTTTAATACCCTAGTTGATTCTGAGATAAGCAGACCAAGGCCTCCACTTGAGAAACACATTTTTATATAAAATTATGGAAGAGCCCTCACTTTCTGAGACCTCAGAGACATTACTTCCTAACATTCCAATCACCTTTGTTCTAGAAAGATTTGAAGCAGACACGCTTTTCCTGGCTACACATTTTTCTCAATGTCATTAGAAAATAATTGAATCCCACAATGACTATTAATAGGTTCTATTGCTTTGCACTTTCTTCTCTGTTTAATACTACTATTGACTGTTTTTTTTTTTTTCAAGTCATGTTAAAATAGTCAAGGCAGTTACACATTTTCAATAGGATTTGATTTTTTTCATGTCAGTTAAATTCAGCTGTAGGTTATTTCATTATTGTCCCTGAAATTTCCACTATTGCTTTGTGGTTTAAGAAATTCCCCCTAGGTTACAGCTCAAAGGACAATTTCACTGAAAACAAAGGATTATACTGATTTCCTTTAGATACTGTATTTACAATATTTCATTGGACCAGAAAATTTTATAATGTTGTAAAGCACATCCTAGAGATTATCCAACCCAGCACCATCATTTTGGAAATAAAGAAAATGAGGTGAAAAGGAGTGAAGTGACTTGCCTAAAGTGACACAAGTTGTTAGGGAAAGGAGAATTGCAGCCACTTTCCTGACTCCTGTTCCAATAAAATTGTATCATTACAATTTTTTTTATAAAGATGCATACGGCACTTTCACTGCGAGTTAATTTTATAGAGTGGATTTTCAAATTACTGTATTGTTACTTTTCACATTGAAATTATAAATTCAAGACTTCACCCACACTGACCCCAACTTTTTTTCCTTAAAACCAAAACACTCACTGCCATCAAGTTGGATCCAACTCATAGCGACCCCTCCTTGGGTTTTTGAGGCAGTATCACTACGGAAGTAGATTGCCTAATCTTCCTTCTGAGGAGTGGCTATGGGTTTGAACTTCAGCCTTCTGATTAGCAGCCAAATGCCTTAGGCACTACCACTCAGAACTTAGAAAACTGTGTGACTCTCTACTTTGCTAGCCTTCTTCTGACAATTCTCCAATTTAAATTTTTTTTAAGTACTTTTTTTGTGGTTGAGGGGGGACTGAATAAGTCCTGGAACACTAAACTTGCAGAGTTTTAATATACTGTTGATCATATTACATCCAACTCTATTCCAAAATCCTCTCTCCCTTAGCCATTATAAAGCAATTTCATACAATTCATTCAAGTGAAGTTCTTTGAACAGTTGTTAGGTCAGGAAACACAATACCCCAGAATAGGGACAACAGAGATGATGGGATAACAGCTGGGAGAACTGCACTGACAGCCATAGGCTGACATTTTGTTGGCTCAGCTCTCAAGTTACTATTGCTTTGGTTTGGATCCAGGAGCAAAGGCTTAGAATAGTGAAATGAAACCTCTATTCAGTGTGAAACTCAGAGACACCACCACCAGTCTAATTATTAGAACCCAATCCAAGACCCATGAGGTCTTCCTACTTGCTAATTTCTTCTGGCATTAATGTCTCTCCCTTGCCAATAAAGAACTAAAAGGGAGCACTGAAGACAAGCAGGATATTGGACTATACACAGCAACTGACTATAAAAAGGGTGGAAGAAGCTGGTAAAAATGGAGATGGGAGGGGGAGGGGCACAAAGGAAATTATGGCTAACATTGATTCAGTTTCCCAGGGTGATGCAAACGGATAACAGCCTCAGCTGCTAAGTGAAAGGTTGGCAGCTGAAGTCCACCTACAAGCACTTCAGAAGAAAGACCTGGTGATCTAATTCTAAAATAATTAGCCAATGAAAATCCTGTGGAGCACAGTTCTAATCTGATACACATGAAGTTGCCATGAGTCGATGTCAACTCCATAGCCACTGGTTTCCATGAAGAGAGGTTTCTGAAACCTTTCCATACAGGACTTCCAGTTTCATTTCTGACATGTAAAACAGTCGTACAGATAGATTGTCATGACATGAAGCAGAGCAGGAAACTGAGGTGGGAGGAGGAATTGTGATTGTGTCTTTTGGCAGCAGGGCTGACAACAGTCAAAGGGGAAGGCAGTAATTTTGTGGGAGAAGCTTGCAAGTGTGTGTTTTCACTTGTCTTTCACAGATTTTAAGTCCAGTCATGTGGAAAGTTGGTTGCCCTTTACATTTATTGTTGCCTTACGTTCCAGTTCATCTGGGACAAGGCAGTCTTGTTTTGTTCCATCCCACTGGAACATTAGGTCAATGTCTTTTTCTTCCTCTACTACACAGTTTTTCTGTGTAACAATTTATTTTTTCATTCTGCAAATAATAATTCTATGTATTGGCATTTGCTAGGTACTAAGGATGTGCTAATATATCAGACAGTGTTTCACTGCTATTCATAAGGATTTCATTGCCCAATTCTTTGAGAAGTAGATGGCCCCTTCCTTCTTCTGAGTCTGTCTTAGTCTGGAAGCTCTGCTGAAACCTGTCCACCATGGGTGACCCTGCTGGTATTTGAAATACTGGTGGCATAGCCTCCAGCCTCACAGCAACACTCAAGCTACCACAGTACAACAAACTGACAGACAAGTGGAGGGTCAACAAAAAAAGGGGAAGGCCCTCCATGAGATGGATTGATACAGTGGCTGCAATGATGGGTTCAGGTATAGCAAGGATTATGAGACTGGCACAGGACAGAGCAGTGTTTCATTCTGTTGTATGTAGGGTCACTATGAGTCAGAGCCAACTCGATGGCACCTAACAACAACAACAACAGAGATGTTGTGGTGCCTCATTTTGTCTTCACAAAACTTGCAATCTCGTGGGTATATATATACAATTCAACAAACCATAATGAGTTTTACGATAAGGAAAATAAACTATAATGAGTTTTACGATAAGGAAAGAGATGAATTGCTGAAATACCAATCTTATCTGAGTCCTCACCAATAAAATGGGGATGATGGAAAGAATATCTACTTCATGGAGCTGGCATAAGAACCAGATGAGATGATGTGATTAAAATGCCTTGTAAAGTGTACTGTATTTTTACACCAATAACATGCACCTTCTGAAAGAGACCTCAAATAAGCAAAGCATTATTGAAGAAGAAAAACAAAGTAGGAGGTCTTATACTCCCGGATCTTAAAACCTACTATACAGCCACAGTAGTCAGAACTGCCTGGTATTGGTACAACAACAGACACAGAGACCAATGGAATAGAATTGAGAACCCAGAAATAGATCCATAGACCTATGCTCAGTTCATCTTTGACAAAGGGCCTAAATCCATTAAATGGAGAATAGATTGTTTATTTAACAAATGGTGCTGGCAAAACTGGATATCTACTTGCAGAAAAATGAAACAAGATTTGTACCTCACACCATACACAAACACTAACACCAGATGGATCAAAGACTTAAATGTGAAACCTAAAACTATAAAGTTCCTCAAGGAAAAATTAGGGGCAAATTTAGGGCCCCTGATATATGGCATAAATAGACTATCAAGCATAACCCAAAAAGCACAAACAGCAGAAGAGAAACTGGATAAATGGGACCTTCTAAAAATTAAATTTTTATGTGTTTCAAAGGCTTCTCCAAAAGAGTCAAAAGAGAACCTTCAGGTTGGGAAAAAATACTCAGCAATGGCATATCTGACAAGAGACTTATCTCTAGAATTTATAGAAAACTCCAACACCTCAACAGCAAAAAGACAAATAATCCAATTAAAAAGTGGGCAGAAGACATGAATAGACACTTCACCAAGGAGGATATTCAGGTGACCAACAAACATATGAAGAGATGGTCACAATCATTAGCCATTAAAACTCACTGCCATTGAGTCAATTTCAATTCATAGCAACCCCTCCTTGGGTTTCTGAGGCATTATCACTATGGAAGTAGATTGCCCAACCTTCCTTCCAAGGAGTGGAGAGAGATGCAAATCAAAACAACAGTGAGACACCATTTAGCCCCAGCACTAGTAGCAAAGTTCAACAAGACAGAAAATAAATGCTGGTAAGGATGCAGAGAGATTGAGACTCTCATACACTGCTGGTGGGACTGTAAAACGATACAAACACTGTGGAAAGCATTCTGGTGATTCCTTAAAAAGTTGGAATTAGAAATACCATTTGACCCAGCAATTCCATTACTAGGTATATATCCTAAAGAAATGAAAGCCAAGACAAGAACAGATATATGCACACCCACGTTCATTGCAGCATTATTTACAATAGCCAAAAGATGGAAACAACCTAGGTGCCCATCAACAGAAGAATGGATAATCAAATTATGGTACATACACTCAGTGGAATACTATGCAACCCTAAAGAATAATGTAGAATCGGCAAAACACCACATAACATGTATGAACTTGGAAGACATTATGCTGAGTGAAATAAGTCAATCACAGAAGGACAAATACTGTATTAGTCCATTATTGTAAAAAGTCAAGGAAAGGTTTATATATGGAAGGAAATTTTCTTTGTTGGTTACCAGGGGTGGGAGGGGAAGGGAGGAGTGGGAACACTTAGATAGGTAGAGACAAGTATTGATTTGAGTGAAGAAAAGGGCAATGTACCAAATGTGAGTGATCAACAAGAGGAAGACATAGAGAGGTACATGGGAGGTACAGACAACAAAGATGAACTCTTTTGCATATACAGTACTGCATTGTCAGTGAAGGCAAACATGGATATATGGGTGCATAGATGGGTGGACAGGCTGAACTATTAGGTATGTCTATGCAGGGGCGAGTGTGCCCAAGACATGTATAGGGTTGGCATACAATGTTCCTACAAGTGCATTTGTATGTTCTATAAAAATTCCCAGGTATATAGTAGAGCTGACAAGGGGCAAAGTTGTAGTCACTTCTTGGCCATGGCCAGCTACCCAGAAGGAGTGAGTAGTTAGACCCGTAGGCTCAGGACCATAGTTGCAGGAGACATCAATCTCAATCGGCATAAAATACTACCCAAAACATTGTTCCACATCCTACTGCGGCAAGTAGCGACTCAAATCTTAAAAGCTTACAAGCGGCCATGTAGATGCAATGATGAGTCTCTCCTCACCAAGAGCAAAGAAGAATGAAGAAAATCAAAGACACATGGAAACAATTAGTCCAAGAGACTGGTACACCCTTCAATTCTCAGCCTATAGAATTATGAGACCAGAAGAACTATGTGGTATCCAGCTACCACCATCAACCACTCAGAGGGGAATCTCTGTAGGAGATCCTGGATAGAGTGGGAGAACAACGTGGAACAAAATTTAAAATTATTAAAAAAGAAAGAACAGTTTCACTGGTCTGATAGGGCCTGGTGGAACCATTGAGACCATGGCCCCTAGCTGCCGGTCAGGTCTGGAATTGAACCCACTCTTGTGGTTTCAAGCCAAACAAAAGACAGGCATATGAGATGAACACTTACATTAGGTAGATACACTCCTTGGAGAGATCAATCATGGGAGACTAAAAGGGTTGTATATTCACAGGGAGACAGCGCAGGGGGCAGGAGTGCATGGGAGGGAAGGACACAGGGAAGAGGTAACTATGGGGAGGGAGTGGGAGGGGAGCTGTTGCATTGTGGGAAATTGTAATCAGTGTCATGAGACAAAGTGTATGTGAGATGCTATATGAAAAGTAAATTTGCTCTGTAAACTTTCACCCAAATCACAATAAAAATTTAAAAGAAAAATGTACCTTCTGTTTGTTTGCCAACTGCTCCCTCCCCATCCCCTCAATATTTTTGTAAATACCATATTTTATTTATTTATTTTTACAGCAACATCTAAATGTCATAGTAGTACTTATAAAAATGCCTCTCAGCAGAAGGAAGTGGTAAATAGTGCTACTCAACTGATCATGCCTGAATGAATGATTAAATGGGTGTTACATACCTTGATTTAAACTCTTTAAGGGAAAGCATCACTTTCTGTCTCAGCAATAGTTTTTGCTTGACCTTTCTCAATAATGAAATCCCCAGAAGACTATCCTGGAAGACAGTACAAGTAGCTTAGGTGATCACATGTGAGTGAAAGCTCTAGTTGAAAGGGACTAGTACAGTCCACCCATGGTCTCTCTCAAGTACCTAGAATAGGAGCTGCTAGAAAGACTCTTGCAGCTCACCTCTGGCTAGGAAATATTCTCAGAAAGAAAGCAGAATCCTCATGCATTGCTGGTAAGAATGTAAAATGGTGCAGCGACAGCAGAAAACTCAAAAAGTTCAATGTAGTACTATCATATGACCAGCCATCCCAATCCTCACTATATACCCAAAAGAAGAGAAAACAGAAACACAAACAGAAACCTTTACACCAATGTTCACTGCAGTCCTTTTCACAATAGCCAAAATGTGGAGACAACTGAAATGTCCATTAACAGATGAATGGAAAAACAAAACATGATATACAGTCGTTCCTCGGTATCTACAGGGGATTTGTTACAGGACCTCCACTGATACCAAAATCCTCAGATGCTCAAGACCCTTACATAAAATGACATAGTGTTTGCATGTAACTTAGGCACATCCTTCTGTATACTTTAAATTATCTCTAAATTACTTATAATACCTAATGCTTAATTGCTATGTAAATAGCACTTTAGCTCCTCTTAGCCTTTCAGGGATTGCTTTAACCACTTAATTGCTCTTTTTTTCTTCCAAATATTTTCAAACATCAATTAGCTGAATCTATTCAATGAATAGTGAATGTGGAACTTACAGATACGGAGGGCTGAGTATATACATACAATGGAATATTATTCAGCCATAAAGAAGAATGAAGTCCTGATACCATAACATGGATGACTCATAAACACATTATGCTGACTGAAATAAGTATGTCACAAAAGGACAAATACTATATGAGCTCACTTATATGAAATAAGCAAATACAGTAGTTCACCTTATTCACTGTTTTGCTTCTGTGCTTTCAGTAACCCTTGGTCAACCAAAGTCTGAATATATTTAAACAGTAGCAGTTATGAGTAGCTTGATGAAATCTCAAGCCACCTGCCTCCATACTAGGCAAGGCACCAAGCTTGAAAACACAGTTGGGTGAGCTACTGCACTACACCCTGCCAGCACCCAACAGGTTAACATTGCCTTCCCAGGGGAACCTGGGTACCTGTCCTATATATGTATAGAAAAAAAAAATATATATATAGTAAAAATTGGGTTCCGTAGTTTCAGGCATCCTTTGGGGGACTTGAATGTATCCCCTGAGGAAAATGGAGAAACCAAAGATTTTTAGTGGTTACCAGGAATGGGAAACAAGGGGAGAAGGAGAGTTTTTGCTTGGAGGGTACATGAATAATTTCTTTTAGAAGAATCAGCAGAAGGCTGATCCCTGTAAAGCAGAGGTTAAAAATGTGCCAAACGACCAACTTTTCCAAACTTCTATGCCACTCCATCATCTGTGACATCACCTACTATTTCTCCCCATAGTACACCCCCTCCCATTTTAGGGTTCTACAACTTGCTACAAAGTCTCACAGAACTCATGAACTGCCAAGAAAATGACTGATGTTGTTGTAGAGGCTGGCAAGTCCAAAGTCCATGGGTCTGGGGTCAGTCCAGAGGATTATCCTCACTCATATGGTTGCAGAGACTGACAAACCCAAATTGGCAAGTTAGACGACAGGCTGCTGCCTCACAAGGCTGTGAAAGCTATCAGGTTGGCTGATAGGCTGCTGGCTAAAGTTCCAAGAACCAGAGCTCAAAGGATAATGAGCAGGAACCAGACCACCCATATATATTAGATGCAAACTATATTCTCAAAGGGAGCTCTGGTGGCGTAGTACCTAAGGCTCTTTACTAACCAGAAGGCTGGTGGTTCAAACCCACCAGCCACTTCTCAAAAGGAAGATTGGGCAATCTACTTCTGTAGTGATACTACCTTGGAGACCCAAGGAGGGGTTGCTATGCGTCTGATCTGACTCAACTGCACAGAGTTTAGTGTTTTTTTTTTTGGTATGTGTATTCTTTCCCTGGTGCCTGCTGACTCCCATGGAAGCTGTAAATTTCAAAATCCAAACACAAGAAGCCCCTTTCAGGAAGCAATGACCTAACATCTTGGACTCCTCTCAATGTCCACATGAAGAATATCTTTGGCAAAGAGCAGTTGTAGCACATTAGTGGTAAGAATAACAATAATTCTCTTCATTTTCAACTAAATATTACTCCTGGTGGGTAAAGCATTATAAGATAATCATATTTTTGACCTCAAAAAAACAATTTGAAAATCAATATTGGCTATGACATAAGATATTCTGAGATGTTGTACAATTAGTTGTTTTATATCACTATCTTACAATTTTGACTGTTCCAATCTTTCCTAATATGGAATAAAGAGAGGAAAGAAGAAATAGAATTCACTATATACATTTCTGTACAAAAGAAACTATGCAGTCTGTATACAGCAAAAAGGATAATGTCAAAATAATCCATAGATAATCTAAAGAGAGACTGAGCCTAACAAACAATTAAGAATATTGGAGTCTTCTGGTTCAGGTAAACTTCTAGGAGTGAACAGAAGGCTGATGGGAAATCAATGTTTGCCAACTGGCTCCCAGATGTTTTTCCCAAGCTTAGGAACTGAGAACAGAACCCAACAAATAAATCTTTCAGTAGATGATTGCCTAATGAGAAACTGTACTATAGAGGATGTGATAGTGATTTAGGAGGTACAGTATGGCAAAAGAGGCACAGAACAAGGAGAAATAAAGCTAAATTAAAACAAGTTGTTGTTAGTTGCCATTAGAATTGGTCCCCAAGCCCAATAGAATAAAACATTGACCAATCTTACGCCTTCCCTATGATCAGTTGTGGATCAGACTGTTGCAATCTACTTCCGTAGAGATACCACCTCGGAAATCCAAGGAGGGGTCGCTATGAGTCGAGATCGACTCTATGGTAGTGAGATTGAGAGTTTAATTTCCAAAAGTGGATTACCAAGCCTTTCTTCCTAGTCTGTTTTAGTCTGGAAGCTCTACTGGAACCTGTTAAGCATCATAGAATCACAAAAGCCTCTACAGACAGATGAGTGGTGGCAACCATGATGTGCATTGGCTGGGAATCCAACTCTGGTCTCCAGGATGGAAGGTGAGAACTACAACTGCCTCATTAAAACAGGTTGAAGGCAGTTTAAGAGGCAGAAATCATGCCATTTTGGTTTCTTTTCAAACTTTCTCTGCAAGTTTTATTTACTCAAGCATACCAGGATCAACTCCATCTTTCATCTGAAAGAGGTAGTGCATTAAACCTCTGCCCTACACATTTTAACCAGGGTATAGATTAGACCCACCACTTGTCTCTCAGTTTGATGAAGATCAAAGACTACAGCCTTCAGTATGGATTACACCTCAACATAAAGAAAGCAAAAATCCTCAAACCTTAACCAATAAGCAACATCATGATAAACAGAAAAGTTTGAAGTTGTTAGGGATTTAATTTTATCTGGATCCACAATCAATGCCCCTGGAAGAAGGAGTCAAGAAATTAAATGTTGTATTGCATTGGGCAAATATTCTGCAAAAGACCTCTTTATAGTGTTAAAAAGCAAAAATGCCACTTTGAAGACTAAGGTGAGCCTGACCCAAGACATCATATTTTCAATCATCTCATATGCATGTGAAAGTAGAACAATGAATAAGGAAGACCAAAGAAGAATTGATGCACTTGACTTATGGTGTTGGACTGCCAAAAGAACAAACAAATTTGTCTTGGAAAAAATATAGCCCGAATGCTCCTTACTAGTGAGGATGGCAAGACTTCGTCTCACATGCTTTGGACGTATCAGGAGAGACCAGTCCCTGATAGAGGACATCATGTTTGGTAAAGCAGAGAGTCACAGAAAAAGAGGAAGATCCTCAGCGAGATAGATTGACTCAGTGGCAGCAACAATGAGCTGAAACAGCAAGGACTGTGAGGACGGTGCAGGATCAGACAGTGGTTTGTTCTGTTGTACATAGGGTTGCTGTGAGTCAGAATTGACTCCACGGCACCTAAAAACAAACAGATTGGACCAAGCCCTCTGTCACACTATTTTAAGCCCCCATAAATTTTCCTTCATAGCTCTAAATAGGAGTTATAATTTGAAACTTACATAGATAATTTATTTGATAAAAGTCACCTTACCCCATTAAACAAGTTACTCAATGGCAAAGATTTTGTCCTTTTTTTGTTTGTTTGTTTTCTGAGCCACTGATTTCTAGTGTCAATCACAGAATTTGGCACATTATCTCACACATAAAACCAAAAAACTAACTCACTGCTGCTGAGTCAGATCCGACTCATAGCGACCCCTCCTTGGGTTTCCGAGGCAGTATCACTACGGAAGTAGATTGCCCCATCTTCCTTCTGAGGAGTGGCTGGTGGGTTTGA
>NW_006921778.1:2284193-2322880 GCF_000298275.1 Orycteropus afer afer | reverse complement strand
GGGTTTCCGAGGCAGTATCACTATGGAAGTAGGATTGCCCAACCTTCCTTCCGAGGAGTGGCTGATGGGTTTGAACCGCCAGCCATCTGGTGAGCAGTCAAGTGCCTTAGCCACTATGATCCCTAAACGAACAATTCGCCTTAGTGGTCCCCCTAATGCACTGGTTAGGAATAAAGACACGGGGGCACACTGCATGAATTCAAATAGGTAACTTATTAAATATGTGATCTTAATTAGACTCTTTAGCCTCTCCAGGTTTTCATTTCCTCAACTTCAAAATAAGGGAAATTATAAAATCAACACTAAATGGTTATTTTGATGATTAAATAATTTAACATAAGCAAAGCACTTAAAAAAGTATCTGGTACATGAAAAGCACTACAAACAATTAGCTACTATTATCTCAGTGACCACGAAACCTAAATAAATCTCTGTTACATAGTTCATAACTGGCCCACAATTTGCACTCCAAAAGTAGGCAAAGGCTTCTAGCTTTCGCTTTCCATCACCGATCATTGGCAGTATTCTTCCTTAGCTATCAGGCTGCAAGTGACTCTTCTGGATTAGGAGAATGGGGCTGCAGTAGGGGGAGATATAGTAGAAGAGAAAAAACAGTCAAAATTGGAACACAATGGCCAATTGCTTCTCCAGGGCAGAAGTTTCTCTGTCTCTAATCCTTGCCTTCTAACCAGAAAGCTGGAGGTTCAAACCCACCAGCCACTCCTTGGAAGGAAGATGGGGCAATCTACTTTCGTAGTGATACTGCCTCGGAAATCCAAAGAAGGGTCACTATGGGTTGGGTCCTACTTGAAAGTACTTAACAACAACAACAACAATCCTTGCCTTCAAGCTACTGTAGCCTGTCTCTCTACCAACAAAGTGCAGCATCTTTCCAAAAGCTCTTCTCTCATAGAGATGCTTTTCCAAGGCACTGGAAGTCACATGGTTGAATTCCTGTGTAGAGAGGAAAAAGGAGTGCTTTAATAATTTTATTTCAAGCATCTGAATCTTTCTTTCCAAATCTGGGGGGAGAGGAGGTTTCTGTGGCACACAGCTCAGCAGACAGAATTGGTAGGGAACAAGGCAGAGAGAAGAAGCAAGAAGTTGCCCAGAGCAACTCAAAGGCTGGGGTCAGTGCACCCACCAACCGCTGAGTGGAAGAGGGCTTTTCCAAGAAAAACAGGAAAGGCACTGCCAATGTTTCTGCATTTTGCTCTCCAGACAACCAAAGAAATCAAGTCGACAAGCCAGAGTCCCTGCAGGGGAAAGTAGATCTTTGCAACCCAGCTTGGAGGGATGGGATGGGGAGGAAAATGGAACAGTCATTTTAAACACACTTCTATTTGTCTAGTGTGTGGGAAAGAGTAGGGAAGAGACCGAACTCCAGCTTACTTCCAAATAGCTGGCCCCTGAGGCTTCAAAATGGCCGGGCATATTAAAGCGGTGAAGTACACAAAGCCTCGCTGCAGCTTTCTGGGCCAAGGTCTGTGCTGGCAGAGATGGAAGTGGATGTGTCAGTGCCCCTGGGGGAAGGGGCGTTTATTAGAAACCAGAAAAGAGAAGTAGTGGGAGATGATGAAAGAGGCTGGAGATAGCCTGTATGTGAAATTGTCCTAGGAAGAAAAAACCCATCCGATTTTGAGTTAGATCACAAACTGGGGCTGCTATGGAGAGGGCTCTGCATGGAGAGCAGTGACCAAAGGTGCAGAGAGGGAACCTAAAGCTGTGTGTTTATTTAGCCCTACAAACCCCTCAGCAAGAAAGTGTCTTTTGAAGGTCACTCTTTTGTATGCTGTGCAGAATTGAACTCTTGCAGAAATTACAGGCCCTCCCTTTTTTGACAATTAAAACACAGGGCAGAAACCCTATGTTTCCTTAAGATGAATTCAAAAATTCCCAGTTTATGGGAAAATTTGACGAGAAGAAATCTTGTCATCACTTTCCTGTCCACCACATTTCTCTTTCCTGGGTCCAAATTCAAAACACTTATATAATCCTCACCATTGGAACTAACCTGATTTTTCACTCCTTATGATTTTAATTTTTGAAAAAATTTTTTAATTTAATTTAAAATGTCCATTTAGATCAATCCTTTCCCTGATAGTTTCTAATAAAGGCTGCAGCAAATCTAATTTGGGGACATTTTCTTAATAGTGTTCTCTCTTTATTTTAAGGAAAAAATAAATCTATCCTGAAAAAAAAAAAAAAAAAAGATTTTATTATCATGAAACACCAGGTGCTACTAATACTACCCTGATACGATTCTAATACTACTGTTAATACTATTGTTGTTATCCAAATATTCTAAAACCACATTTATTTATATCAGCAACTATCTGCATTTAGGCCTTCTAAATCTTTAAGAGCAAACATTCATTTTAATAATGCATTACACTGACAAAGCATTTTCAAAGTGTTTTAGATACATTATCTCCCATTTGCTCCTCAAAATAGTCATCCAGGACAGACCAAGCAAGCATTATGGGTTTTTTTTGTTTGTTTGTTTCTCACTAGTTTGCTTTTTGAAAAATACACTCCAAATACATGGTAAAAAACCTCAAGTATCAGGGCATAAATTGGAAGTTAAATCTCTCTCAAACTTTTCCTCCAGTCTCTTCTCCTACTACTGTTATAAGTCAGTACACTGCTACAACCAGTATATTGCAACCAGTATATTGACAGAAGGAGCTCTGGTAGCATAGTGGCTAAGACACTTGTCTGCTAACCAGACGGCTGGCGGCTCAAACCCACCAGCCACTCCTCGGAAGGAAGGTTGGGCAATCCTACTTCCGTAGTGATACTGCCTTGGAAACCAAAGGAGGGGTCGCTATGAGTTGGGGCCAACTCGACGGCACAAAACAACAACAACAACATATTGACAGAGAACTTCCAGAAATGCAAGCTGGATTCAGAAGAGACATGGAATGGGGATATCATTGCCAATATCAGATGGATATTGGCTGAAAGCAAAGAAACCAGATAGAAGTTTACTTGTGTTTTATTGACTATGCAAAAGGGTTCCATTGTGTGGATCATAACAAATTATGGAGAACATTGAGAAGAATGAGAGTTTCAGAACACTTAATTGTGCTCATGAAGAACCTGTACATAGACCAGGAGGCTGTCATTCAAAAAGAACAAGGGGATACTTTAAAATCAGGAAGGGAGTGCATCAGGATTATATACTTTCTCCGTACTTATTCAATCTGTATGCTGAGCAAATAATCTGAGATGTTGGACTATATGAAGAAGAACATGGCATCAGAATTGGAGGAAGACTTATTAACAACCTACAATTTGCAGACAACACAACCTTGCCTGCTGAAAGTGAGGATGACTTGAAGCACTTGCTGATGGAGATTAAAGACTACAGTCTGCAATACAAATTACATCTCAATACAAAGAAGATGAAAATCCTCACAACTGTACCAATAAACAGCACCATGATAAATGGAGAAAAGATTGAAGTTGTTAAAGATTTCATATTACTTGTTTCCACAATTGACACCAATAGAAGCAGCAGTCAAGACATCAGACACCACACTGCACTAGGCAAAACTGCTGTAAAAGATCTATTTAAAGTGCCGAAGAGCAAAGATGTCACTTTGAAGACTAAGGTGTGCCTAACCGAAGCCATGGTATTTTCAGTTGCCTCATATTCATGTGAGAGCTGGACAATGCATAAGGAAGACCAAAGAAGAGTTTATGCTTCTGAGTTGTTTTGTTGGTGAAGAATACTGAAAGTGCCATGGACTGCCAAAAGAACTAACAAATCTGTCCTAGAAGTAGTGCATCCAGAATGCTCCTTGGAAGCAAGAATGGCCAGACTTTGTCTCATCTACTTTGGTCATGTTCTCAGAAGGAACCATTCTCTGGAGAAGGACATCAGGCTTGGTAAAGCAGAGGGTCAACAAAAAAAGGGGAAGGCTATCAACAAATTGGATTGACACAGTGGCTAAAATGATGGGCTCAGGTATAGCAAGGATTGTGAGACTGACACAGGACTGGGCAATGTTTCCTTCTGTTGTACATAAGGTCACTATAAGTCAGAGCTGACTCAATGGCACATAACAAGAACATTGTTACAGGCTTCTGTGTATCTTTTAAGAAATTGTTTTATACTACTCACTGGCACTAGCAATGCTATCCTTTAAAAATAAACACATACACATGGGAGCAGATTTTGTCCCCATTTGTGACTTGGTTTTTCAATTAGCCATGTATCTTGGCGTTCTTCAATAACATATAGAATGCTATCTCATTTTTTGTTTGATATTTTATTTAACTGATACACCAGTGATGGGTATTTAGATTATTTCCAGGTATTTCTAAAAATCATGCTACAATGAGCACTCCTGTGCATAATAATAACAAAAACTCATGTAGTACTTACTGTTTTCCATAGATATGAAGTTATTTAATCCTCACAACTATCCTATGAGGAAGGTACCCTGGTGGCACAAAAGTTAAGTGTGTATCTGCTAAACTAAAAGTATAGTATTTTGAAACACCCAGCAGAAAAAAAAAAAAAAAACCTGGTGATCTGCTCCCATTAAGATTACAGGCTAGAATCCCTCACAATATTCCCATTCCCTGAACTTTGATTTTTGAAGCTTTTTAAGATTTTTCACAATCAGATATATGTATACACACACACACACACACACACACTTAGTGTGAAACAGTGTGGTAAATTATGTTTAGCAAAGACAGTGCCCTTGTAGAATTTAATCTGCTTACCTTGACATTATAATTCATGGTGAATTATTATAAACTGATCCTAGAATTGAACATAAGAAGACTAGTGTACAGTATTAAATCCTATATCTCAAGCAAATAATGTATCTATGAAATATCTTTTTACTGAGATTGTTGTTGTTGTTGTTGTTGTGTGCCATCGAGTTGGACCTAACTCATAATGACCCTCCTTGGGTTTCTGAGGCAGTATCATTATGGAAGTATATTGCCCCATCTTCCTTCTGAGGAGTGGCTGGTGGGTTTGAACCACCAGGCTTCTGGTTAGCAGTCAAGTGCCTTAAGCACTATGCTACCAGAGCTCCCTTACTGAAATTTTGTAAATGTGAACTTAAAATTCCAATAGCGATAATTAACTATCCTAGGACTTCCGGTAAGATGGAGGAATAGGCAGACAAGCTACACAGACCCTCTTCAACAAAGGAAAGTGAAACCAATGGACACATATACAGAAGATAATCCTGGAGCCCTGAGCTTTGAAAAGAAGTATACAGAAGTGGATTAGGCACCAACTACTGGAAAAACCTGAATGAAAACAGTGAATATGGAGATGGTCAGCAGTGGACTGTCAGCTACTCTGACGGGACCAACAGTCTGAATATTTTCAAGTGGGGTTGGGACCTGAGAATTGACCTGAAGATCAGCCCTGGTCACCAAGGGCTGCAGGGACAAATGCACTGGTGTCCTACGACCAGGAAGGGAAACAGCAAGGAGGAGACAACCTGAGCTGTGGACTTTCAGCTGTTCTGAGGGCACAGGCATTTTGATTATTTACATGTGGTGGCCATTTTGGATATTTAAAATGACTGAAGGCACAGCTATTTTGAATGTTTACAAGCAGTGGCCATTTTGGATTTTAAAGTGACAGCATTCTCGTTTGGATTCCAGGGACCTAAGGATAGGCTCCATTTGCCAAGGACAGCAGGGACATACAGGAGGCTGATAACAGGAAAGGAGACAGGTGGTGAGTGTATAAGTGCTGCCAACTAGCAAACAGAGGAGCACAGTACCCTCCTTGTGTAGATAACATACAAAGAAAACAAAAATCATGGGCAAGTAACTCTAACATATAATCACCAATTAAATATAAACACAAAAATGTCACAATGCTTCAGAGACAACAGAGCATCATTTTCCACACAAAGAAGTAGGATAAAGAAGGAGAAACAAGGGACCAGGATACAGAACAAAAACACATCCCTGAGGAACACACAACATTGGAAATCTCTGATAAGGAATTCAAAAGAATTATATTTAGGTACCTTCAATAGATTGAGAGACAGATCAAGGAAACCACTGACAAAATTGAGGAAAACACAGAGAAGACCCTAGAACAATTTCAAAAGACAATACTAGAACAAAATGACAAAATAAATGAATACGTAGAAATGATACAAAATCTACAGACAGAAATCCAGAAGACTAAAACTAAGTTTTCAGAAATAGGTAATACATTGAACATGCAAAGGAATAGAATTGAATCAATGGAAGACAGAATTAGTGAGATTGAAAGCAAATACCTCAACACTTCTTTGGAAAGGGATTGATAAGAAAAAAAGATCAAAGCAAAATGAAGAAAGCCTAAGGTTCATGTGGGATACCATCAAAAGAAATAACCTACATATAATTGGAATTCAGAATAGGAAGAGACAAATAAAACTACAGAAAAAATTGTCAAAGATGTATTGAAAGAGAATTTTCCTGGTATGATGAAAGATGAGAATATATCCATTCAAGAAGTCCAATGAATCCCAAATGAGATAGACTCCAAAAGAAAATCACCAAGGGGCAACCAATAAGACTAAACTCGGATTACTCGGCAAAAGCCATGCAGGTGAGAAGAAAATGGGATGGTATATATAAAGCCCTGAAAGAGAAAAATTCCAACCAAGAATTATATACCCAGCAAAATTGTCCCTCAAATATGATGGTGAAACTAGGACATTTCCAGATAAGCAGAAATTAAGGGAATTTGTTAAAACCAGAACAACATTACAAGAGATGCTAAAGGGAGTCATTTGGAGAAAGAACGAAAAACAGCAAACAATAACTGACCATTAACACACACGATGACATAACCCAGAAACCAAGCCAGTTATAGAAGTATGCAAGTAAATAAGCCTACCAGATTGTAAACAGGGAACCAGAGCCATCAATTGAAAAATGAGGACAACTACAATCCAAAAAGAGGGAAAAAAACTGTGTTATTACAGAACTTCTAGATGGTAGGGAGCTCTGGTAGCATAGTGGCTAAGGCACTTGACTGCTAACCAGAAGGCTGGTGGTTCAAACCCACCAGCACTCCTCAGAAGGAAGATGGGGTAATCGACTTCCGTAGTGATACTGCCTCGGAAACCCAAGGAGGAGTCGCTATGAGTCAGGTCTGACTTGACGGCACATAACAACAACAAATGGTAGGGAAGTCAACACAACTACAAGATAGAATGAATTTTTCTAAACTTGGGAAGAAAACTATAAATCACAGGGTAACCTCAAAGAAAAATGATAAACCTTCACATCAAAATAAAAAAGAGGACCAGCAAAAATATTTAGCAAATACTACTAAAACAATAGCAATGAAGGAAGTGATAACACAATTCATAAACAAAATGAGGTCAGCATAGAAAATTATGTGGAACAATGAAATCAACAGCACTATAAAACACATAACAAAATGATAGCAACAAATTAATACTTGTTGATAACTACATATCTGGCAAGGGACTTATCTCTAAGATTTATAGAAAACTTCAATGCCTCAACACCAAAGGAATTAACAATCCAACTGAAAAATGGGCAGAAGACATGAATAGACACTTCACCAAGGAGAATATTCAGGTGATCAGCTAATATATGAAGAGATGCTCATGATCAGTGGCCATCAAAGAGATACAAATCAAAACAACAATGAGATACCATCTCACCCCAGCAAAGTTCAGCAACACAGAAAATAACAAATGGTGGAGGAAATGGAGAGATTGGAACTCTCATACACTGCTGGTGGGACTGTGAAGTGATATAACCACTATGGAAAGCAGTATGGTGACTCCTTACAAAGCTGGAATTGGAGATGCCATTTGACCCAGCAATCCCATTACTAGATATATATACTAGAGAGGTGAGAGCCAGGACAGGAACAGATATATGCACACCTATGTTCATTGCAGCACTATTTATAATAGCGAAAAGGTGGAAACAGCCTATATGCCCATCAACAGAAGAATGGGTAACCAAACTATGGTACATACACACAATACTATGAACTATGCAACACTAAACAATAATGTAGAATCAGCCAAACACCGCATAACATGGATGAACTTATGCTGAGTGAAATAAGTCAATCACAGATGGACAAACATAGTATTAAGTTTGTTGTTGTGGAGGGTCAAGGAAAGGTTGATATATGGAAGGAAAATTTCTTTGTTGGTTGCCAGGGGTGGGAGGAGAGGGAAAGGAACACTGCTAAAAAAAAAAAAAAAAACAATTCATTGACCCATGTCACTTTAGTTTTGTGTGTTTCACTGTACATAAATTATTTTTCAATAAAATGCATTAAAAACATAATAAGTCTCCTAGACATATCTTCTTGGTTTATAGAAGAATGGGTGAAGTCTGTTCCCTTTCCTAATTATAATTAAGCATGTTCTCAATTGGAGAGAAAAAAATTAATTAATAATAGCTGAAACTCAGCATGTATGTATATATATATAGATAGATAAATATGCTGAATTTATTTTTCAGCCACAAAATAGTGTTAATATTTAAATAGATCAGAATATCCCCACAGTGGCCCTCATTGTTATGTTATCAATGGGTTTCAAAAAATAGATTAAATAGTTTACCCAAAGTCACTCAACTAGTAAGCAGCTGAGCCTGGATTTGAAACCCGACAATCTGGCTCCAGGACACAAGTTCTTAACCAACTACACTGTACCGTCTTTCCAGGTTTTTCATGTGTGTGTAGCTCTAAAAGGCAGGCAGCACTTCATTGCTGCAGAAACTAAGGCCTGAAGGTTAATGCTCACTATCACACAGCCAGGTGATACTAGCACAAAGTAGGACTTGAGACTGAGTCTCCCTATTCCTTTATCCTTGTTCATTCCTCTGTCCTTTGATAACATGCCAACTCCTTCAGAATGCTGTCTCTTTGAATTCCTGGGGAGTTCTAAACACTTTAGAAATGAATGTACAGTCTACAATGAGCAGTGGTTTAGGAGAGTGTTTCAGAGATACCAGGTCATGAATGATTTCATATCTCAGGATCTTTCTAACACTCAGATCCTGCATTATATACTGTCATTAATGCAAATGTTACCATGGAATACCTTTAATTAGTTGCAAGTTTAGAGACAAATTATGCCAAATCTTATTCAATATTGTTGTTGTTGTTGTTATGTGTTGTCGAGTCGAACTCGACTCATAGTGACCCCTCCTTGGGTTTCCAAGGCAGTATAACTATGGAAATATATTGCCCCATCTTCCTTCTGAAGAGTGGCTGGTGGGTTGGACTATTTGGCTGTTATCATAGAGAACACTATATTAAATCTTGAGCTGAAAGTCTGGAGTAAGTAAAGTATGCCAAATTTAATCCTACCTAAATACTCCTTTGCCATAGAGAAAGTGGCATGGAATCAACATTGTCCTCTCATGTCTGGGAGTTGCACAGCTGCACTCTATATCTGAAACCATCTTCCAAAGTGCTGGGCAGCACTTGAGAGTTGTAAGCAAAAATATTTTCAAACACCCTCTGAGTTTAAATAGTTCAAGAATCTCCCTAGATCCTCATGCCTTCCTCACTCCTGCCCCACGTGATTATAAATACCTTACATTAGAAGGCTGGCAGACACCTTAGAAACATCTAAACTTTCACCATCATAAGGCCTTATACTACCTAGTGCTTTATACTTTCTAAATCACTTTGTCATTTTTTAAGTTCCTTTTGACTCCTATGACCACCTGTGAGAACAGGTACTGTCTCTTCACAATGCTTTTTGTATCTCCTTCACCCAAACAAGGACTGACTCACAATGGAAGATCCACAAATATTTTTTAATCCTCCCCTGTTCGTATATTGTCCTAAAATTTCTCCCCACGATTATCCCAACTTTTGCTCAGGAAACCTGAGCTCTTCCAGTTATGTCCAAGAACCAGGCTCCTTGTTTTTGAGGCAACATATTTCTGGACTACATATTTAGGTTTATAGAGTTTTTTCATTCATTTATTTAAAATATATTAATTGTACACCTACTATGTGCCAGATATAATGCCAGGCACTGAGTTCACAGAGATGAACAAAAAAGGCAGAGAGCTTACAATCTCATATGGACTGTAGACATAACATGGAACATGGAGGACAACATGGAAAACATAAGTCCTGGTGGGTGCTAAACTCGGTGCTATGAGGGAGAATAGCAAGGGGAATGTAACTTAGATTGTGAGATCAGGAAAGGTGTCTCTGAGGAAACAATATTTAAGCTGAGACCTAGAGAATGGAAAGGATTCAGCTAGTCACAGAGTGAGGAGGAAGAACAGTCCCAGCCAAGGGAACAGCATGTACAAAGTCACCAGCACAAGGAAAAGAGTAGGAGACATTTCTCTTGTTCACATTACAACTCCTTAGCCCTCCTCTGGTTCCAGTTGCAATGTGACATGTCACTTTCTCACCACAACTTATAACTCCCAACAAACAGAAGGGTCGGACTATGCAAATAAGGTGCTCTTGGCCCACAAATGGATTAGACAGCTTGCTAATAATGAAATAACGTGCATGGCTCCTTGTGGAATTGGGAGCATACAAATAAGGTATATGGAACCCTAATGAAGGGATTTTTCAGTTTTGCATTCCACTAAAATGGCTTAAAGTGAGCCATCCCAAAGGTAGGGAGGAGGGACCACACTGTTACATTGTTGTTGCTAGGTGCCCTCGTGTGATCTCTGACTCATAACGACCTTATTATATACAGCAGACAAAACACTGCCTGGACCCGTGCCAGTGTCACAATTCCTACCATACTTGAGCTCGTTGTTGCAGCCACTGTGTCAATCTAACTCGTTGAGGGCCTTCCCCTTTTTCCCACTTTACCAAGCATGATATCCCTCTCCAAAGAATGGTCCCTTCTGATGATATGACCAAAGTAGGAGAAACGAAGTCTGGCCATTCTCACTTCCAAGGAGTGTTCTGGCTGCACTTCTTCCAGGACAGATTTGTTAGTTCTTTTGCCAGTCCATGATACTTTCAGTATTCTTCATCAATACCACAACTCAAAAGTATTGATTCTTCTTCAGTCTTCCTTATTCATTGTCCATCTCTCACGTGCATATGAGGCAACTGAAAATACCATGGCTTGGATTAGGCAGACCTTAGTCTTCAAGAAGACATCTTTGCTCTTCAGCACTTGAAAGAGGTCTTTTGCAACAGATTTGCCTAGTGCAATGCAGTATCTGATGTCTTGACTGCTGCTTCCATTGGTGTTGATTGTAGAACTAAGTAATATTGTCTTTGACAACTTCAATCTTTTCTCCATTTATTGTGATGCTGTGTGTTGCTCCAATTGTGAGGATTTCCGTCTTCTTTATGTTGAAATGTAATCCATACTGCAGACTGTAGTCTTTAATCTTCATCAGTAAGCGCTTCAAGTCATCCTCACTTACAGCAAGCAAATTGTGTTGTCTGCATATCGCAAGGTGTTAGTGAATCTTCCTCCAATCCTGATGCCACTCTTTTTCATATAGTCCAGCTTCCAGATTATTTGCTCAGCATACAGATTGAATAAGTATGGTGAAAGGATAGAACCCTGATGCACTTCCTTCCCAATTTTAAATAATGCAGTATCCCCCTGTTCTGTTCAAACGACAGCCTCCTGGTATATATACAAGTTCCTCATGAGTACAATCAAGTGTTTTGAAATTCTCATTCTTCTCAATGTTCTCCATAATTTGTTATGATCCACACAATAGAATACCTTTGCAGAGTCAATAAAACACAAGTAAACATCTTTCTGGTATTCTTTGCTTTGAACCAAGATCCATATGACATCAGCAATGATATCCCTCATTCCACATCCTCTTCTGAATCCAGTTTGCACTTCTGGATAATCTCTGTCAATATACTGCTGTAACTGTTTTTGAATAATCTTCAGTTATATTTTACTTGCATGTGATATTAATGATATTGTTTGATAATTTCCACATTCTGTGGGATCACCTTTCTTTGGAATGGGTACAAATATGGATCTCTTCCAGTCAGTTGGCCAGGTAGCTGTCTTCCAAATTTCTTGGCATAGCCAATGACTTCTTCCAGAGGGGCATCCATCTGTTGAAACATCTCAATGGGTATTCCGTCAATTCCTGGAGCCTAGTTTGTCTCCAATTCTTGCAGTGCAGCATGGACTTCTTCCTTCAACACCATTGGTTCTTGATCTTATGCCACATCCTAAAATGGATGAACATCAACCAATTCTTTTTGGTCAGTGACTCTTTGTATTTCTTCTGTCTTCTTTTGATGTTTCCTGCATCATTCAACATTTTACCCATAGAATCTTTCAGTATTGCAACTTGAGGCTTGAATTTCCTCTTCAATTCTTTAAGCTTGAGAAATGCCAATCATGTTCTTCCCTTTTTATTTTCTAACTCCAGGTCTTTGCACATTTCATTGTAGTAATTAACTTTTTCTTCTCCAGCTGCTCTTTGAAATCTCCTGTTCAGTTCTTTTATCTTGTCATTTCTTCCATGTGCTTTAGCTACTTTCCATTCAAGGAAGCTCTGGTAGCATAGTGCCAAAGGCATTTGACTGCTAACCAGAAGTCTGGAGGTTCAAACCCATCAGCTATTCCTCAGAAGGAAGGTTGGGCAATCTACTTCTGTAGTCATACCACCTCGGAAACCCAAGGAGGGGTCATTATGAGTCGGGTCTGACTTGATGGCACATAACAACAACAACATTCAAGGGCAAGTGTCAGAGTCTCTTCTGACATCCATTTTGGTCTTTTCTTCCTTTTTTGTCTTTTTAATGACCTTTTTCTTTCTTTATGGATGATGTTCTTGATGTCATCCCACAATTCCTCTGGTTTTTGGTCAATGATGTCCAAAGCATCAAATCTATTCTTTAGATGGACTCTAAATTCAGGAGGGATATATTCAAGGTTATATTTTGGCTCTAATGGATTTTTTTAATTGTCTTCAACTTCAACTTGAACTTGCATATGAGCAGTTGATGGTCTGGTCCACAATCAGCTTCCGGCCTTGTTTTGACTGAAGATGTTGAGCTTTTCCAACGCCTCTTGCCACAGACATAGTCCATCTGATTCCTGTGTACTGCATCTGGTGAAGTTCACGTGCATATCCACCATTTGTGTTTTTGAAAAAGGGTATTTACAATGAATAAGTTGTTGGTATTACAAAATTCTATCATGTGATCGCCAGCATTATTGCTATCACTAAGGCCAAATTTTCCAGCTACCAGTGATTCTTCTTTGTTTCCAACTTTTGCATTCCAGTCACCAGTGATAATCAACACATCTTGATTGCATATTCAGTCAATTTCAGACTGCAGAAGTTGGTAAAAATCTTCAATTTCCTCATCTTTGGCTTTGGTGGTTGGTGCATGAATTTTAATAGTAGTAATATTAACAGGTCTTCCTTGTAGGTGTATGGATATTATTCTATCACTGACAGCATTGTACTTCAGGATAAATACATTCTTTGTGATGGTGAATGCCACACTATTTCTTTTCAATTTATCATTCTCAGCATAGTAGATCATATGATTGTCTGATTCAAAATGGTCAAAAACAGTCCATTTCAGGTCACTAATGTCTATGATATTGATCTTTAAGTGTTCCATTTCATTTTTGACATCTTCCAATATTCCTAGATTCATACTTCGTATGTTCCGTATTCAGAATATTAACAGATGTCTGCAGCTGTTTCTTCTTGTCTTGAGTTGTGCCACATCAGCAAATGGAGATCCTGAAAGCTTAATTCTATCCACATCATTAAGGTCAACTCTATTTTGAGGAGGCAGCTCTTTGCCAGTTGTATTTTGAATGCCTTCCTATCTGAGGGGCTCATTTTCCTGCACTATATCAGACATTATGTCAGGGCTATTCACAAACTTTTCCAGTAATATGTCAGACAGTGTTTCACTACTATTCATAACATTTTCACTGGCCAATTCTTTGAGAAGTGGAAGACCTCTTCTTTTTTCCGAGTCAACCACCACAGTACAACAAACTGACAGACAAGTTCATCTCCCTTAGCTGTTCCAAACTGCTCTGCTCACTTCCTGGCCCCCTTCAGGCAACTCCAAACCTGGCCACACCACCGCCCTTACTTCCTGGCCCCCTCAGGAACCCTAAAGAAACATTGGTCATTTTTGCCATCCCACTAAAATGGCTTAAAGTGAGCCATCCCAAAGGTAGGAAGGGAGAATCTCACTACCACCAAGAAAAAAAGAGTTAAGAGTAGAGCATGTCCTTTGGACTTAGGATGCCTGTGCTGAGAACTTCTTAGACCCAGAAGACAAACAAAGAGCTTAACACCAGAGACGGTGAGAGATGGTGAGAATCAGTAGGAGACAACAGAGACCACAGAATCAGGAAGCCAACAGGAAACAATGCAGTTGGTTTCCCAGACCATGGAGGGAGAAAGCTGAGCACCTTCAGGCAGGAGGCTTGCTGGCAGAGTAGGGTGCCTTCAGGCATTTGCTGGAGCTAGGCTCCCAGACCTACAGAGCAAAAGAGCTGTATGTCTTTGGGCAGGAGATTTATTGTAGATCAGAGTGTCTTCAGACACTTGTCAACAGTTAGGCTTACCAACCCATGGAGCTAGAGAACTGAGCACCTTTGGGCCAAGGCTTACTGGTGGAGTGGGGTGCCTCTGGGCACTTATCAGTGCAGCTAAAGAGCATTATAACATTGCTTGAGCAGGGCAGAGGCCAGGCCAGCCCAAGAGGCTGAGGGTCAGGGAGAAGACCACCTGTGGACATGGCTGAGAAGTTGTCCTGACTAAAGAACTGTATCCTAAGTCATTCCTGATTCTGAATTTTAACCTGTTACTTGCCTAATAAAACCCATAATCATGAGTTCATCTGTGAATTTGGTGTGGCCATTGCTATGAATTATTGAACTGAGTAGAGAAGTAGAGAGTGCTGTGGGAGGGATGGCTGGTCTTAGAATTGGTCAAAAGAATGGAGAGAGGAGGTATGTGTGACCTCTACCTCATAGGAATCAGCCTTAGACTGATGCTGGTGGTGATTCTCTCTCCTCATCATGAAATTAGAGGAGGGCAGATGCTTCCACCAGGCCATTTTTACACCAGTTCTAGTTCTGGACAGTTCCCTGCCAACTCAAATTCAGTTCTCTGTCCACTGACAGTCATCTACCTCAAACAGCTGAGCACCCTTCTGTCTTCTCTGATACTGGTCAAACTAAACTTGGAAGTGCAAGGAAGTTAACATCCTCCAGGCAACCTTCAACCATGGGAGACAGGAGCTGGTGGACAAATGCTCCAGTCTCTCCTCCTTTAAGCAGACAACTCTGGGAGGCATTTTGTGTACTTCTAAGGAGTTCCCAGCAGAACAGTGCCTCATTGCCCAGAATAATAACCTCAAAAAAAGCACTCATATTTTTTTGTTCCTTCTTTCTTTTTTCACACTTCTCACATCCTCATTCCTGCTTCCTAAAATCATCCCCTAACTTGCACCCAAGTCATCTTCAGAGAACTTACCCTAGGACACACACACACGTTGGATGAACTGAAAGAAACTTTGAAAGAGAGAGAGCACAGAGGAGAATAAAACAAGTGAAGTTGTAGGATAAGGGTAGTGGGTGTGAACTACACTGGCCTTTCAGACCACATGAAG
Source organism: Orycteropus afer afer (assembly GCF_000298275.1). Classification (NCBI taxonomy): domain Eukaryota; kingdom Metazoa; phylum Chordata; class Mammalia; order Tubulidentata; family Orycteropodidae; genus Orycteropus; species Orycteropus afer. The sequence goes on along the minus strand of NW_006921778.1, from coordinate 2,307,261 downwards.
AAATTAGAATGCTGTACTATATGCAAGAAGAAATCATTGAAGAATTTTAAATAGGAAAATGACTTAATCTAATTTATGCTTTGGACTGCCATAAGAATGAAAAAATCTGTCCTGGAAGAAGTGCAGAAATGCTCATTGGAAGTGAGAATGGCCAGACTTTGTCTCACCTACTTTGATCATGTTGTCAGAAGGGACCAGTCCCTGGAGAAGGATATCATGTTTCTTAAAGTTGAGGGTCAGCAAAAAGGGGGAGAACCCCCAATAAGATGGATTGGCATAGTGCCTGTAACAATGGGCTCAAGTATAGCAAGGATTGTGATGATGGTATTCGACCAGGCAGTGTTTTGCTCTGTTTACATAGGGTTGCTATGAGTCAGAGCCAAATCTACAGCACCTAACCACAACAACAACAATTTATGCTTTAAAAAGAACACCCTTCATTCTTCATGGAGACTGGGTTATAACATGCATTCAAACAAGAGGCTATAACAGCCGTTCAGGCAAGAGAAGATGGTGACTTGTACTATGATGTTAACATCAGTGATGAAAATAAATGGTCAGTTTGGGATGTATCTTAAAAATAGAATGGTTAGCACTTGCTAACAGCTTAGGTGGGGGAAAAGAAGGATCATGAATGATCTGGCTTAAGTAATTGGGTGAATGGTGGTAACATTTAACTAAGATTGGAAGAACTGGGATGTTCTGGTTACCTAGTACCGCTCTGACAAGAATATACCACAAATGGGAAGGCCTTAACAAACAGGAGATTATTCTTACAATTTGGAGGCTTTTAGTCCCAAGTTCAAAGTGCCAGGCTCTAGGGGCTGGGTGAAAGCCCCTCAATCTTGGGGTCCAGCTCTGCCTCCTACTCCTGGCCCACTGGAACTAGAGGTGTTTCTTCACTCAGACAGCTGATGGCTGCTGAAGCTGAGAAGCCCCAAGGTTGACAAGTAAAAAGGCACAGTCCCGATGTTACCAAACCACACGGCAGGCCATTTACTTAAGTCCATTGTAAGTCCCAAGGTCAGCAGAGCATTGCAGGCTACTGAGCAATGACACAGCTACATGCAGGGTCCGAGCGTGCCATAGGCTAGAGACCATTCTCAAAGCTTCCCCTTATATATGGGAAGCAGACCACATACCCAAAGGCAGCTACTCAGCTGCTCCCTGTAGATTCTGCCATGGAGTTGATTACCAGTCTTATCATGGGAAATACTACATCCAGCTGCCCAGCCACTCAACCAGGCCTAGCCAAGTTGACATATAAACATAACCATCACATGGGAAAAGAACAAGATTGGGTAGGAAAGCCATGAGTGTGATTTTGTATTATAAAATCTGAGATGCCTGTGTGAGATCCAAATGAAAAGTCAAGTACTCATTTGGATACATGAGTCAGGAGCTCAAGGGAGTGGTCAGACCTGTAGATTTGTGGAGCATCTGTTCATATATGATTTCAGGAGGATCAAAAACTCTCCATCTCCTAATCCAGCAACTAAGTTAAGTTCTCCCTCAAGTCAAGTCATTTTTATTAGGTCACTCCTTTCTTAAAAATAAAATGTACAGTGTTCAATAGACATTATACAGTTCATAAAGTTATGTTTTTGGTTTGGTGACTAGGGTCTGAGGTCTTAAAAGCTTCAAGAGGCATCTAAAATACAACTATTGGTCTCTAATTGTCCAGAGCAAAAGAAAAAGAAGGAAACCAAGGACTCAAAGAAGAAGTTAATAGGACAAATAGTCTACACAAACCACAGCCTCACCTACTCTGAGACCTGAGGAACTAGGTGGTACCTGGCTACTGCTACCAAGTGTTCTAATCAAGGCAATAATAGATGGACCCTGATATAACAGGAGAAAAATGTGGAACAGAATCTCAAATTCCTAAGAACAAAAACTACACTTATTGGATTGGTTGAGATTAGAGGACTCCCCAAGACTATTGTCATAAGATCTCTTCAAAACTAGAACTGAAACTAATCTCTGAGGTTACCTTGTAACTAAATAGCAAATTGGCTCAAAAAATAATGAATATTATCCATACGTACTGTGATCTTCTAAAAAAAAATCCCGTGTATAAGATCAAACAGTCAACAATTACTTTAAAACAAACATGAGAATGTAAGAAGACAGGGAAACTAGGTTGATGGAAATGGAACAACCATGAAATAGAAATAATGGGAATGCTTCTTCATGCATTGTGAATAATGTGGCCAATGTCACTAAACAACTTTTATAAAAATTGTTGATTGGGAACCTAAACTGCTGGGTAAACCTTCACCAAAAACACAATAAAATATTTTTGACAATCCAGTGTCCCTTTCTTGGTTGTTTTATCTAGTCTTCCTCCTTTTAACATCCTACATAAGACAGCCCTACTATTCTACCCTCTTAGGATAAGACAAGCTCTCCATCAACACTGTCCATTCTCCTCATGGCCATGGGAGTCAACCATGCTTCCTCCTCCCCGTATTGCTGTGGTATTCCTTACCCAGAATGATCTCCTTAGTACAAGCCACACCCCTTCATGAAACCTTACCAGCCATCATTCTCCAGTCTACACATTAGTCTCTCCTTTAAAATCCAGGAGCCTTGGTAGCCACCCACAAGATAGCCTTGCTAAATGATTTTATCTTGATCTTACTCCCACTCTGTGCACTAATCTAAACTCTCCATCCAAATTATAATCATGTCTATCACTGACATAGGTCAAGTCCTTACTACCTCTCAGGAGATTTGTTTTAGTAGCATTTAACTGGTCTAAGGCAGTCCCTCTCCTACTTGGAAATCCTTCCAAAATTTTCAAGATGAAGGTGATTCTCTTAGCTAGCATATACTACTTCTCATACTCATACAGCCCCACTGACCTTTCTGGTTTCAGACCACCACAAATAGTTTAATTCAAGTTGCACAGAGCCCCTGTTCATGGGATCTGTCATGGCTGTTCTTACCTCTCTTCTTCTATTGTTGGAATGCACTTCCATGCCTTATCCACCTTATATCAAGACTCCCATTCATTTTCTAGACTTAGCTAGAGCAAAACCTCCTCCAGAAAATCTTCCCTGATTTAATGATTTAATGCCACTTACAAGGAACCCTGATGATGCGGTGGATAAACCACTCAGCTACTAACTGAAAGTTTGGCAGTTTGACCCCACCAACCACTCTGTGGGAGAAAGATGTGGCAATTTGCTTCCATAAAGATTTACAGCCTTGGAAACCCTAGGAGAGTTCTATTCTATCCTACTGAGTTGATATGAGTTGGAATGGATTTAATGGCAGTGGGTGTTTGGGGGGATTTATCTGTGCTTCCATGGCACCCTACTCCTGCCACTCCAGCACTTCTTGACCTGTTCTGCAAACATTGGCTTGCTTCAAGAACAAGAGCTGTGTCTTTTTATTATTATTATTATTATTATTGATATTTCCATCGTCCAGCATTACAACTGGTTGTTGTAGTTGTTGTTCGGTACTGATGAGTCGTTTCCGACTCATAGCGACCCCTTGTGCAGCAGATCGAAACACAGCCCAATCCTGTGCCAGCTCCAAGATCCTTGCTATACTTGAGACCATTGTCACAGCCACCGTGTCAATCCATCTCTTCAAAGCCCTTCCCCTCTTTCATCGACCTTACCAAGCATGACATCCTTCTCCGGGGAATGGTCCCTTCTGACAACATAACCAAAGTCGGTGAGACGAAGTCTGGCCATTCTCGCTTCCAAGGTGCATTCCAGCGGCACTTCCTCCAGGACAGATCTGTTAGTTCTTTCAGCAGTCCGTGGTACTTTCAACATTCTTCACAGCACCACAACTCAAAAGCATCAACTCTTCTTTGGTCTTCCTTATTCATTGTCCAGCTCTCACATGCATACGAGGCAATTGGAAATATCATGGCCTGTGTCAGGTGCACCTTAGTCTTCAAGCAGACATCCTTGCTCCTCAACACTTGAAAGAGTTCCTTTGCAGCCGACCTGCCCAGTGCTTCATGTCGTCTAATGTCCTGCTGCTTCCATTGGCGTTCATTGTAGAACCAAGCAACGTAAATTCTTTGACAACCTCTTACAACTGGTACATACTACAAATAATAAAATATCCCACAAATTCATTAAGTGATTGAATGAATTAATGAACTTTTGGGTTGCTGCCTACTATCTCTCCTTATTCTAACTTACCCAATTTATGAGTGCCATAGCAACCTTCCAATTAGAACAGAATATTGCTCTTACCCAAAAGCCATTGGTGTCTGATCATGGCTAATAAAATCCAATCACTTCAATTTTGAATTTAAGAACCTTTGTAATCTGATCTCAGCTCTGCCCATACCTCAGTTCTATTTGCTGGTTGTAAGGTGTTTCCTATGCTTTCCCAACCCTGGTTATTGGCTCAAGCAAGAATATTCTACCTGACTGATAGAATTTTGATTACCTCTCCAATATTCTCCTATCAATGTCATATCCATCCTCCAAGCCTCAGCTCAAATACCGTGTCCTCTATTAAAATATCTTAAATTTCCCTTCTGTCCAAGTCACAGTTAATGTCTCCCCTCTTCTATTTTTATAATACTTTGATACCTAATTATAGTATGTGTCAATCCTTGCCTTATAGTAGACGTGTGTGAGTGTGCAGATCTGTGTTTTGTGCCTAGTAGATAATGAGCTCCTAGATGATAAGACGCCCACAGCACCTGTTGTTGTTGTTGTTGTTAGGTGTCATCGAGTCATTTCCAACTCATGGTGACCTCATGCACAGCACCTAGGACATAGTTTATGCTCAGTAAATGTACTAAAGTAGAATCTTTATTAGAAATTCTGACTTCCAGGTGAGCTTCAACTCCTGGCCATTCTGCTTACTTGTTTATAACCTTGGACAGGTCACTTAACTTCTGTTAGAGATTCATCTCTAAAATAAAATTAATCATATCAAGGGTGCTGTGAAAATTATTTATCATTCTGAAAGTGCCTTGAGATCTTTAGAGATTGGCATTTCTATTTTTGTGGCATCTTTCTTGCTAGAGCTTGCAGTTCTTTTAAAAGAATCATGCAAAGGAGAGGCATGGACTGTTCAAAGAACAATTTTTCAGAACTTGAAATAATTACATCCTGTATTTCAGACAAGGTCATCTTTTACCCTTTGTAGCAAAGGATGGAGTCTTGAAGAAATCTGCTTTTCTACTAGTGACTTTAAAGTGATTACAGTATTTACGTTGAACTATAAAAAGATGACTAAGGATTCTATTATGCAGAGAACAGAGATTTCCCCAAGGGGAGAAATAAATGAAGAAAATGTTTAAAACATAACCAAATGTGAATGACCTTTTAAAAAAGCAAGTGTCCTGTTCATATGCTCTGGCCATAGCTCCTAGTAGAAATACCAGTTTGAGTGATTAGTTCATTTCACGACACATCCAAAGTCAAGGGCAAAGGGAATAAAGTCACTGATAATAATAACTTATGTTTCACATACATTAATTCATTCAATCCTAACAATAATCCCATGACATACTCAGTCAGGGGCAGGTATTGCTAAGCCTGTTTTAAGGTAAGGAAATTGCAATCCAGTGTATTATGCAACTTGTTCAAGACTACTCTGTAAGTAGAGAGCCAGGACTCAACCTGATCTTTTGACTCAAATCCAGGGCTCCTCCCACTCACCTCATGACCTCTCAGCCCTACGGCCCTAAGCCCTGTGAAAAGGACACCAAGGCTAGCTGAGCAGGGTAAGAGCAGGAAGGCAAAGAGGTTGGGGAACTTCAGAGAACTTCCTATGCAGCTTCAAGCCCCTCCTCCCAATGAATCCCCTTAGCCCCTGGGAATAAGAATTCTTGATCTACTTTTTTCCATTTACTAGGGCTCTCTCAGGAGTCCCTCAGTGATGTAAATGGTTAACACACTCAGTTGCTAAAATAAAGGCTGGAGGTTCAAGTCTACCCAGAAGTGCATTGGCAGAAACGTTTGGCAAGCTACTTCTGAAAAATCAGCCATTCAAAACTCCGTGGAGCATGGTTCTACTCTGGCAGACATGGGGTCACCATGAAATTGACTTAATGGCCACTGGTAGGGGTCTCTCAGTACATAGATGAGTTTTATTCTTCTGACCCCTTCACTTTAGCCAGGGATCCTCTCTCCTCCCAGGCATCCATCACCTGACTACCAAGTGGCAATGACTTGAAAGTACTGGGCAGGGAAACTGCTTATGATGTCAGAACCTGACCTCCCTAGTACACCAGGTAGCATCTGAAGAGACCTTGAGGTGCACCCATAGCAGTATGCCCTGTGGTTCTCTGAAGAGAACCCAGAGACTGCAGCTCCTACAGTCTGAGGGGAGACTCTAGAAAAAGTTTGGTGATTCAGGTACACAAATTTCTTAACTTTGTGTCACTTTTGTCCAAATCTCTCCTCTGAGAATATAAGTTAGTGAGGTCAGGAAGAAAGGAATTCAGACTCTGAATCTGGAGTGGGGCTTCCAACATCCAGTTCCTTCCATCTTGAGGAAGGAAATTCAATTACTCCTTCATGGCCTGGTGTCTCTCTCCCCCTTGCTTCCTTACAGCACTTTCACATCTCTTACAACATTCCTCACCTTAGGTCTTGGGTTATACTTCTCTGTGGATATGTCTTATCTCCCCTAGTGGATCATAAGCTTTCTGAGGACAGGGGAAATGTTTATTATGGTAACAATATTAGCAAACCAGTTACCATAGTGTTGCCTCAATTCATGGTAACTTTATTATGTCAGAGTAGAACTGTACTCCATAAGATTGTTAATGATTTTTGGGAAATAGATTTCTATGCCTTTCTTCAGGGGCACCTCCGAGTGGACTTGAACTTCCAACTTTGCTTTCAGTTAGCAACTGAGAAAATTAGCCATTTGCACCACCCAGGTAATGCAGTAACAATAATGTTGTTGTTGTTGTTGTTAGGTGCCGTCGAGTCATTTCCGACTCATATCGACCCCATGCACAGCAGAATGAAACACTGCCCGATCCCACGCCAGCTCCACAATCCCTGCTATACTTGAGCCCATCATCGCAGCCACTGTGTCAATCCATCTCGTTGAAGTCCTCCCCCTCTTTCGTCGACCCTCCACCCTACCAAGCATGACATCCTTCTCCAAGGAATGGTCCCTCTGACAACATGACCAAAATAGGTGAGACAAAGTAACAATAATAGGAATCACTATTTATTGACTACTTACTGAGGGTTATGTATGGTTCTAAGCTCTCTATATATCAGCTGTAATGAATATCACAACATCCTTATGAAGCAACGATCATTATTTTCACCAAACTTCATCAAAAGGAGAAGTAGAAAAATCATTTGTCCAAGGTCTCACATCTATCTATAATCATCATAGCCAAGACCAAGGGTGGGGTCTATCATTATCCTTCTTTAATTTTAGTAAACTGGTATACAGTTTTATTTGGAAGGTGCATGATAATAATTTAAAATAGCTGGCATTTTTACTGCCAAGCTCTGTGTTTTTAACTGGGCTCATTTTTAACACAATGTAAGTTCTCTCACTCTCTCTCAGAACAAAACAGCTTTATTTCCCTTTCAATTTATTTATTGAAGAAACTCAGTCACTCATTCTGTTAAGTTCCCTCCACTCTAGATTTTGTAGATTATATTATATAAATTCCATAACAATCAATCTTATGAGTTAGATACTCCTATTATTCCCATTTTTTAGGTGAAAGAAGCATTGCTCAGAATGATTAAAATTTTGTTACGGTGACAGTAAGTGGTGAGTGAGGTCACAAACCCAGCTCTCAGTGACTCAAAGGCCCATCCTGCTAACCACCAGGTTGGACAGGCTCTCATATGGCCATTGCCCAGAAAGCATCAGCCAAATGGATATCAATCACTCAGCTATAATTCTTTTTACCACTTACCACTGAGACACACAAAATAAAATCAAACAGGACTTAGCTGTTTCTGTTCATTTTCAGGTTTTAGGAGGATCATAACTAATATAAGAAATTTGACTAAAGACATATAGCACACACAATTTTCTAAATGAAAAATCTCGAATTTTGCCTTTAGTAAATTAATGGCAGTACTACTTTATCATAGGTGGTCAATTTATAATGTTTTTTAACTCATAAATGAAAAAGATAAAATATATAAATAAATTCAAAGAGCATTATTTGTTGTTGTTGGGTGACGTCGAGTTGTCTCCAACTCATAGCTACCCTACGCATAGCAGAAAGAAACATTGTCTGTTCCTGAGCCAACTCCATGATTTTTGCTATGCTTGAGCCCATCACTGCTGCCACCGTATCAATCCATCTCGTTGAGGGTCTTCCCCTCATCCTTTTCCAGGGAATGTTCCCTTCTGACAACATGACCAAAGTATGTGAGACAAAGTCTGGCCTTTCTCGACTCCAAGCAGCATTTGGGCTGCACTTCCTCCAGGACAGACCTGTTAGTTCTTTTAGCAGTCCACAGTACTTTCAGCATTCTTCACCAACACCACAGCTCAAAAGCATCAACTCTTCTTTGCTCCTTCTTATTCATTGTCCAGCTCTCACATGCATATGAGGTGATTGAAAATACTATGGCTTGTGTCAGGTGCACCTTAGTCTTCAAGGAGACATCTTTGCTCTTCAGCAGTTGAAACAGGTCCTTTGCAGACAATTTGCCCAGTGTTATACATCGTCTGATGTCCTGACTGCTGCTTCCATTGGCATCAATTGTAGAACCAAGCAATGCAAAATTTTTGACAATTTCAAACTTTTCTCCATTTATCGTAATGCTGCTTATAGGTCCAGTTGTGAGGATTTTTGTTTTCTTTATATTGAGGTGTAATCCATACTGCAGACTGTATTCTTCAATCTTCATCAGTAAGTACTTCAAGTCATCCTCACTTTCAGCAAAGTTGCGTCATCAGCATATCACAGGTTGTTAATGATTTTTCCTGCAGTCTTAATGCTATGTTCTCCTTCATATAGTCCAGCCTCTTGGATTATTTACTCAGCATACAGATTGAATACGTATGGTGAAAGGATACAACCCTGATGCACTCCCTTCTTGATTTTAAACTATGTAGTGTTCCCTTTTTCTGTTCAAACGACAGCCTCCTGGTCTATGTACAGGTTTCTTATGAGTACAATTTAGTGTTCTGGAATTCCTATTCTTCTCAATGTTATCCACAATTTGTTATGATTCACACAATCAAATGCTTTTGCATAATCAATAAAACACAAGTAAACACTTTTCTGGTATTCTTTGTTTTGAGCCAAGATCTATCCGACATGCTAATATCTGATATCCCTCATTCCATGTCATCTTCTGAAACCAGCTTGTATTTCTGGAAGTTCTCTGTCAATATACTGCTGCAATCATTTTTTAATTATCTTCAGTAAGATTTTACTTGCATGTGATATTAATAATATTGTTTGATAATTTCCACATTCCATGGGATCACTTTCTTTGGAATGGGTACAAATATGGATCTCCTCTAGTCAGTTGGCCAGGTAGCTGTCTTCCAAATCTCTTGGCATAACTGAGTGAGTGCCTCCAGCAGGGCATCCATTCATTGAAACATCTCAATGGGTATTCTGTCAATTCCTGGAGCCCTGTTCTTTGCCAATTCTTTCAGTGCAGCTTCAACTTCTTCCTTCAATACCATTGGTTCTTAAACATATTCTACCTCTTAAAATGGATGAAGATTGACCAATTCTTTTTGGTACAGTGACTCTGTGTATTTCTTCTATCTTCTTTTGATGCTTCCTGAATCATTCAATATTTTGCCCATAGAATCTTTCAGTGTTACAGCTTGAGGCTTAAATTTTTTCCTCAGTTCTTCCAGCTTGAGAAATGCCGAGTGTGTTCTTCCCTTTTGGTTTTCTAACTCCAGGTCTTTGCACATTTCATTACAGTAATTGGCTTTGTCTGACCAAGCTGCTCTTGAAATCTTCTATTCAGCTCTTTTATCTTGTCATTCTTCCATTTGCTTTAGCTACTCTTCACTCAAGGGCAAATTTCAGAGTCTCTTCTGACATCCATTTTGGTCTTTTCTTTCTTTCTCATCTTTTTAATGACCTTTTGCTTTCTTCATGGATGATACTCTTGATGTCATCCCACAATTCTGGTTTTTGGTCATTGGTGTTCAATGCATCAAATCTATTCTTTAGGTGGTCTCTAAATTCAGAAGGGGTTATATTCAAGGTCATATTTTGGCTCTCATGGACTTGTTTTAATTGTCTTCAGCTTCAAGTTGAACTTGCATATGAACAGTTGATAGTCTGTTCCACAATCAGCTCCTGGCCTGGTTTTGGCTAAAGATTTGAGCTTTTCCATCTCCTCTTGCCACAGATGTAGTCAATCTGATTCCTGTGTACTCCATCTGGTGAAGTCCACATGTATAGCTGCCATTTGTGTTGTTGAAAAATGTATTTGCAATGAATAAATAGTTGATCTTGCAAAATTCTCTCAAGTTGATCTTACAAAATTCTCTCATGCATTCTCCAGCATTATTTCTGTTAACAAGGCCAAATTTTCCAACTACCAGTGATTCTTTTTTGTTTCCAACTTTTGCATTCCAATCACCAGTGATGAGCAACACATCTTGATTGCATGTTCGGTCAATTTCAGACTGCAGAAGCTGATAAAAATCTTCAATTTCCTCATCTTTGACTTTGGTGGTTGGTGCATAAATTTGAATAATAGTAGTATTAACGGGTCTTCCTTATAGACGTATGGATATTATCCTATTGCTGACAGCCTTTTACTTGCTTGTTCTTCAGGACAGATTTTGAAACATGCTTTGTGAGGATGAGTTCCATGCCATTCCTCTTCAATTTGTTATTCCTGGCATAGTAGATCATATGGTTATCAGGTTCAAAATGGCCAAAACTGGTCCATTTCAGCTCACTAATACCTAGGATATCAATCTTTATGTGTTCCATTTCATTTTTGACAACTTCCAATTTTCCTAGATTCATACTTCGTACATTCCATGTTCCAATTATTAATGGATGTTTGCAGCTGTTTCTCCTCAATTTGAGTCGTGGCACATTAGCACATGGAGGTCCTCAAAAACTTACTTTATCCATATCATTAAGGTTGGTTCTACTCTGATGAAGCAGCTCTTTCCCAGTACCATACTGAGTGCCTTCTGACCCAAGGGGCTCATCTTCCTGCACTGTGTTGGACAATGTTTCCAAGCTATTCATAAAGTTGCCCAGTAATGTATCAGAAATTGTTTCTCTACTATTCATAAGGTTTTCATTGGCCAATTTTTGAGAAGTGTATGGCCTCCTCCTTCTTCCTAGTCTGTCTTAGTCTGTAAGCTGTGTTGAAACCTGTGCACCATGTGCAACTCTGCTGGTGTCTGAAACACCAGAAGCACAGAGTCAAGACTCACAGCAACATATAAGCCTCACAGGATGACAAACTGACAGACAAATTTGTCTCCCTTAGCTGTTGGAAACCTCTGCACCCTCCCCTTACCTAATTCCTACCTGGAACCTGCCACTCTGTGGTCCCGGGCTGCTCCCTCCCTTTCCTGGCTCTAGGGAGCTTGGAGCCTACCTTCCCTCCTGCCCCTTTTTACCTGGATATCCTGCCACTCCTAAGGTCCCTGGTTAGATTTTTTTGAAAATAGGGCTTCACTCTTGCCTCCCCATTCATTACAACACACCTAGACTCTTAGACACATAGTCCTGGACTTCCACAAGACCACCTCTACCCAAGCTCCAAGGTCAGGGCTAAGGGTGCCTGGGTAGAGATCCACTGACTCTGGCCTTGTGAATACCTTCACCTCCTTCTCCCTGGTTGGCAAGGGAAGGAAAAGCCCTTGCTGATCTCTGTGCTAAGAGGTGGCAAACATGATCGGTGTTCAGCAGTCCCCAGGGCAGATGGCAACAGCTGACATTGCTCTGCAGCTGGCCTTTCTGGAGATAGCCACATATTTAAAAGTAACCACCTGCATGTCTGTAATGTAACTTGTGATGCTTACCATATTATTTAATGAAAGGGCCATACCAGATCATAAAAAGTTTATTATGCAGAAAGCTAAATAAGCAGGCCTACTTATTTATTCCAGTGGTATATTTGTTTTGTTGTTGTACTATTGTATTAATATTTTTGTTCTGGCAAGATAATCAACCATAAACTAATCTGGAGATTTCCTTCAAGACAGAAGAAAAGTAGACTACAGTGAAATGGGGCCAAACAGGAATGGAAAAAAATAGAGGGAAAGTTTCTTAACCAATACAAATCAACACTTAGCTTGGAGGCCTCACGTTGGCCAGAATGAAAGAAGGCTCTCTTTCTCTTTCCTTCATAACCTCAACTCAATTGACTTTTAAAATTCTGCAGCATGATATGTTTACAGAAATCCACCCATGCATACACAGTTATATTTCTTTCTTCCAGAAAGGTTTTGACTTTATGGATTCAAAAAAGTATATTGGTAATGTCTAGACCTAAATGAGAGAACTATTTACATTTCTTTATTTCTCCTAATCTTTATCCACCTATACAAATACTTTTTATATAATCATTATCATGGAGTATATATGACTTTGTGTTCTACGTTTTTAACTGTTTCTACTGGAGAAACACCCCTCGCCTCCTGCGAGGCCACCACTACCCAGGCTCCAAGGTCAGAGCTGGGGTCTCCTGGGCAAAGACCTTCTGTCTCTGGCCCGATGAATACCCCCACTGCCATCTTCTTGGCAAGGGAAGGAAAAGCCCTTGCTGACCTCTATAGTAGACCTAGCAAACCTGATCAGTGTTCAGAGTTCCCAGGGCAGATGGTAACAGTTTGATGTTGCTCTACAGCTGGCCTTTCTCCAAATGGAATTCCCTCTTGAGATAGCCACATTTTTAAAGTTAACCACATGCACATCTGTAAAGTAACCTGTGGTGCTTATTATGTTATTTAATGAATGGGGCATAACAGATCATAAATAGTTTTATAGGGAGACCTAATAACCAGGTCCACTAATTTTTTCCAGTTGTAAGAAGCTCCACAGATTTCTTTGCTGTCCTCCCTTAGGTCATCATTTGCACACTCAGAGACCCACAAATGTAGGAAGCTAAGACAGGTGGTCATTTCTCAGGGAACCAAAGATGCCAGCAGGCTCAGTTCCTGAGACACTATCTTGTTAGTCTGATTTTAAAATCAGAACTTACCTTATTTCCTTTTTTAAGTAAGTTTTATTGTTAATACTTTTGTTCCAGCAAGATATTTAACCATAAACTAATCTGGAGATTTTTCTACCAAGGTAGAGAAAGAAAAGTAGACTATAGTGAAATGGGGCCAAATAGGGAAAGAATTGGAGGGAAATTTTCTTAACCAATACAAGTCAACTCTTTGCTTGGAGGCCTCACTTCAGCCAGAATGAAAGAATGCTCTCTTTCTCCCTCCTTCATAACCCCAACTCAATTTATTTTAAAAATTCTGCAGCTTGGTATGTTTACAGAAATCCACCCAGGCATACATGGCTGCAATTCTTTCTTCCAGAAAGGTTCTGATTTTATAGTTTCAAAAAAATGTATCAGTAATGTCTAGATGTAAATGAAAGTTACATTCATTTCATTATTTCTCCTCATTTTCATCCACATACACAAATACATTTTATATAATTATCATAGAGTACATATGACTTTATATTCTGCATTTTTTAACCGTGTTTCTACTGGAGATTTTTTTCAAGTCATCAAGTATGGCTTGAGATTCTATTCTCTAATTACAAAAGATAAGATTTTGTTTTAAAGTGATTTGTTGTTATTTCCCATCGAGTTGGACCCAACTCATAGCGACCCCTCCTTGAGTTTCCAAGGCAGTATCACTATGGAAGTAGATTGCCCAATCTTCCTTCTGAGGAGTGGACAGTGGATTTGAACCACCAACCTTCTGGTTAGCAGTCAAGTGCCTTAGGCACTATGCTACCCAAGCTTCTAAAGTGATTTAAGTTACTATAAAAAAATAACTTGTAAGAGTTACTTCAAATGGAGTATCTGCTTTATTTAGCTTGTGGGTTAAGAGAGTCTGTTTTAACTTCATGAAGTCAGTTTTCCTAGATGTCATGCTCTACATTTTGCTCTCTGTCCTTCATGAAATATTTCTAAAAATAAAATATCAATATGAATTTTACAGAAGAAAAATATTTCTTAAGACATTCAAATAGAGACAGAAGAACTAAACAATACAATCCACCAACTTGACCTTATAGACATCTAGAGAGTATAGTATTTTTGTGGGGACTGTGATGGTCTGTTGCCTCTGAGACATTGTGACTTTGTTGTATTTATATTTAATTGGTAATTGTATGTTGGAATGATTCTCCCAAGATTTTCATTTTCTTTGTTTTGTTTGGATGTTATACTGAGAAAGCATGGTACTGCTTTTTGATACTTCCAATTGCCTCGTATGCATGTGAGAGCTGGACAAATAGCAAATAGAGGAGCACAGTGATAGCACAATATACATTCTTTTCCACTGCACATGGAACATTTCCCAGGATAGAACATATGTTAGGCCACAAAGCAAGCCTTAATAAATTTAAAAACATTGAAATACTGCAAAGCATCTTCTCAGATCACAATGCTTTAAAATTAGAAATCAACAATAGGAAGGTCAACAGAAAAGAGCACACACATGGAAACTGAATAACGCCCTCTTTGAAAATTATGGGGTAATAGAAGAAATAAAAAATGAACTTAAAATATTCCTTGAATCAAATGAGAATGAAAACACAACATACCAAAATCTTTGGGACACGGCAAAAGTATTGGTTAGAGGCCAATTTATAACAATAAATGCACACATCAAAAAAGAAGAAACAGCCAAAATCAACACCTTACCCCAACATCTCCAACAATTAGAAAAAGAGCAGCAAAAAAGCCTATAGTAATCAGAAGAAAAGAAATATTAAAAATTCAAACAAAACTACATGAAACAAAATAGAAAGACAATGGAAAAAAAAAAAATCAATGAGACCAGAGGTTATTTTTTTTGAAAAGTCTAATAAAATTTAAAAAAAAAAAAAAAAAACTGGCAAATTTAACAAAGGAAAAGAGGGAGAGAATACAAATAACACGAATAAGAAATTAATTGGATAATGTCACGACAGAACCAACAGAAATTAAAAGGATATTATCAGGATACTATGAAGAACTATACTCCAACAACTTTGAAAATCTAGGAGAAATGGACAGATCTCGAGAAGCATATTACTTACCTAAACTAACACCGACATAGGTGGAAAAGTTGAACAGACCCATAACAAAAGAAGAAATTGAACAGGTCATTAAAAAATTACCAACAAAAAAAAAGCCCTGGCCCAGATGGTCTCACTGGAGAAGTCTACCAAATGGTCAGAAATGAACTGACACCAATCCTACTCAAACTATTCCAGAACATAGAAAAGGATGGAATTCTTCCAAATTCATTTTATGAAACAAACACAACCTTGATACCAAAGCCAGGAAAGTCATTGTTGTTAACTGCTGTTGAGTCATCTCCAACTCATAGCAACCCTATGTACAGCTGAATGAGACGCTGCCTGGTCCTGTGCCAGCTCCATGATCCCTGTTATACTTGAGTCCATCATTGCAGCCACTGTGTCAATCCATCTCATTGAGGGCCTTCCCCTTTTTCATTGACCCTCCACTTTACCAAGCATGATATACTTCTCCAGGGAATGGTCCCTTCTTACAGCATGATGAAAGTAGGTGAAACAAAGTCTGGCCATTCTTGCTTCCAAGGAGCATTCCAGCTACACTTCGTCCAGGACAGATTTATTAGTTCTCTTAGCAGTCCATGGTACTTTCAGCATTCTTCACCAACACTACAACTCAAAAGCATAGACTCTTCTTCAGTCTTCCTTATGCACTGTCCAGCTCTCACATGCATATGGACCAACTGAAAGTACCATGGCTTACGTCAGGTGAACCTTAGTCTTCAAGGACATATCTTTATTCTTCCTTGAATGAGGTCGTTTGCAGCCAGTTTTCCCAGTGTTATATGTTGTTTGATATCCTGACTGGTGCATCCATTAGTGTTGATTATAGAACCAAGTAATATGAAGTTTTTAGCAACTTCAATCTTTTCTCCATTTATCATGATTCTGCTTATTGGTCCAGTTGTGAAGATTTTTGTTTTCTTTATATTGAAGTGTAATCCATACTGCAGATTGTAGTCTTCAATCTTCATCAGTAAGTGCTTTAAGTCATCCTCACTTTCAGCAAGCAAACCAGGCAAAGACATCACTAAAAAGGAAAACTGCAGACCAATATCCCTCATGAATATAGATGCAAAAGCCTTCAACTAAAGCCTAGCCAATAGACTCCAACAACATATCAAAAAAATAATATGACCAAATGAGGTTCATACCAGGTATGCAAGGATGGTTCGACATTAGTAAAACAATCCACATCATCCATTACATAAAATAAAACAAAGGAAAAAACCACATAATCATACCAATCAATACAAAAAAAAAAGGCATTTGATAAAATCCAACACCAATTCCTAATAAAAACTCTCAGAAAAATAGGAGTAGAAGGCAAAATTCCTCAACATAATCATGATCATATATACAAAACCAACAGCCAACACTATTTTCAATGGAGAGAGACTGAAACCATTCCCCTTGTGGACAGGAAGTATACAAGGATGTCCTCTATCACCACTTCTATGCAACACTGTATTGGAAGTTCTAGCCAAGGCAATAAGGCAAGAAAGGGAAATCAAAGGCATCCAAATAGGTAAGGAAGAAGTCAAACTATCACTATTTAATGATGATGTGATCCTACACATAGAAAACCCAAGAGACTCAGCAAGAAAACTACTGGAACTAATTGAATGATTTAGCATAGTGGCAGGATACAAGATCAACATCCAAAAATCAGTTGGATTCCTCTACACCAGACAAGAAATTGCTGAAAAGGAAATAAGGAAAACAATATCATTTACAATAACTACCAAAAAAATAAAATACTTGGGAATAAATCTCACTAGGGACACAAAAGACCTGTACAAAGAAAACTACAAAACACTACTCCAAGAAACCATAAGAGATCTACATAAATGGAAGAACATACCATGTTCGTGAATGGGAAGATTGAACATTGTGAAAATGTCAATACTACCCAAAGCAATCTATACATTCAATGCAATCCCAATCCAGATCCCATGAACATTCTTTAAGGATATGAAAAAAAAAATCATTAATTTTATATGGAAAAGAAAGAGACCTCAGATAAGCAAAGCACTACTGAAGAAGAAGAAGAAAGTAGGAAGTCTCACACTCTTGGATCTTAAAACTTACTATACAGCTACAGTAGTCAAAACAGCCTGGTATTGGTACAAGGACAAACACATGGACCAGTGGAACAGAATTGAGAACTCAGAAATAGATGCATTGACCTATGGTGAGCTGATCTTTGATGAAGGGCTGAAATCCATTAAATGGGGAAGAGATGGTCTCTGTAACAAGTGGTGCTGGCAAAACTGGATATCCATTTGCAGAAATATGAAACAAGATCCTTAACTCACACCATACACAAAACTAACTCTGGATGGATCAAAGACTTAAATATGAAACTTGAAACTATAAAGTTCCTCAAGGAAAAACTAGGGACAAATTTAGGGGCCCTCATTTATGGCATAAATAGATGGTCAAATATAACCCATAATGCACAAACAGCAGAAGATAAAGTAGATGATTAGGACCTTTGAAAAATTAAATTTTTATGTGCTTCCAAAGACTTCTCCAAAAGAGTGAAAAGAGAACCTACAAATTGGGAAAAAAATAGCTGACAAGGGACTTAAATCTAAAATTTATAGAAAATTCCAAAACCTCAACAAGAAAAAGACAATCCAGTTTGAAAATGGGCAGAAGACATGAACAGATACTTCACCAAAGAGGATATTCAGGTGGCCAACAAACATATCAAGAAATCTTGCTGTGAGGCTGGAGGCTATTTCAAATACCAGCAGGGTTACACAGGGGGGACAGGTTTCAACGAAGCTTCCAAACTAAGGCAGGATGAAAAGAACAATGGGAACATACACTTTGAAAGAATTGGCTACTGAAAACTTTATGAATAACAGTGAAATACTGTCTGGTATATTACTGGAAAATTTTATGAAGAGCCCTAAAACATTGTCCAATGTAGTGCCAGAAGATGAGACCCTCGGGTCAGAAAGCACTCAAAACACAACTGGGGAAGAGCTGCCTCTGCAGAGTAGAGTCTACCTTAATGACATGGATGGAGTAAAGTTTTCAGGACCTTCATTTGCTGATGGGGCACAACTCAAAATGGGAAGAAATAGCTGCAAACATCCATTTATAATCAGAATATGAAATGTACAGAGTATGAATCTAGGATCATTAGAAGTTGTCAAAATGAAACGGAACACATAAAGATCAATATCCTGTGTATTAAAAAACCAAACCAAACTCACTGCCATCGAGTAGATTTGACTCATAGTGACCCCTCCTTGGTTTTCCAAGGCAGTATCTCTATGGAAGTAGAGGGCCCAATCTTCCTTCCAAGGAGTGGCTGGTGGGTTTGAACTGCCAGCCTCCTGGTTAGCAGTCAAATGCCTTTGGCACTGCGCTATCAGAGCTCCCTCCTAGGCATTAGTTAGCTGAAAATGACTGGTACTGGCCATTTTGAATGAGACAATCATATGGTCTACTATGCTATGAATGACTAATTGAGAGGAATGGTGTCACACTCTTCATCAAAAAGAACATTTCAAGATCTCTCCTGAAGTACAATGGTGTCAGTAATAGGATAATATTCCTACAACTGTAAGTTGTAGGAATTAACTATAGTTCATTGTTCTTTTATTCAAATTTTGCACCAAAAATAAAGAGAAAGAAATTGAATATTTTAATGAACTTCTGCAATCTGAAGTTGACAAGCGTGCAATCATGATATGTTGATAATTACTGGTGAATGGAGTGTGAAAGTTGGAAATAAAGAAGAAACTTCAGTATTCAGTAAATAAGGCTTGGTGGTAGAGATGATGCTGGAGATTGCATGATAGAATTTTGCAAGACCAACAACTTATTCATTGCAAATACCTTTTCAACAACATAAGGGGCAACTGTACATATGGACCTTGACAGATGGAATACACAGAAATAAAATCGACTACAACTGTGGAAGAGGCAAAGGAGAAGCTGAACACCATCAGTCAAAACAGATCCAGGAGCTGACTGTGGGACAGACCATCGACTGCTCATATGCAAGTTCAAGTTGAAGCTGAAGAAAATTAATACAAGCCCACAAGAGCCAAAAATATGACATTGAATATATCGTGCCTGAATTTACAGACCATCTGAAGAATAGATTTCACACATTGTACACCAGTGACCGAACACTACATGAGTTGTGGGATGACATCAAGAACATCATACATGAAGAAAGTAAATCGTCATTAAAAAGACAGGAAAGGAAGAAAAAAATAAAATGGATGTCAGAAAAGACTCTCAATCTTGCTCTTGAACAGAGTAGCTAAAGTGAAAGGGAGAAATGTTGAAATAAAAGAGCTGAACAGAAGATTTCAAAGGGCAGTTCAAGAAGACAAAGTGAAGTATTATAATGAAATATGCAAAGACTTGGAATTAGAAAATCAAAACACCAGATTACACTTGGCATTTCTCAAGCTGAAAGAACTGAAGAAAACATTCAAGCCTCAAGTTGCAATATTGAAGGATTTCAGGGTGAAATATTGAATGAAGAAGGAAGAATCAAAAGAAGATGGAGGGAATACACAGAGTTACTGTACCAAAAAGAATTGGTCGATGTTCAATCATTCCAGAAGGTAGCATATCATCAAGAACAAAAGGTATTGAAAGAAGTCCAAGCTGCACTGAAGGAATTGGAAAAAAAAAAAAAAAAAGCAAGGCTCCAGGAATTGACAGAAATTGACAGAATACCCATTGAGATGTTTCAACAAATAGATTTAGCACTGGAGACAGTTACTCACCTATGTCTGTAAATTTGGAAGACAGCTACCTGGCCAGGTGATTGGAAGATAATCCATATTTCTGCCCATTCCAAAGAAAGGCAATTCAACAAAATATGTAAATTACTGAACTACATCATTAATATCACACATAAGGAAAATTTTGCTGAAGATAATTCAAAAACTTTTGCAGCAGTATATTGACAGAGAACTTCCAGAAATGCCAGCAGGATTCAGAAGAGGACGTGGAACAAGGAATATAATTGCTGATGTTGCATCAGGATTGGAGGAAGATTCATCAACAACCTGCCATATGCAGGTGATGCCACCTTGCTTGCTGAAAGTGAGGATGACTTGAAGCACTTACTGATAAAGATCAAAAACCACAGTCTTCAGTATAGATTACACCTCAACATAAAGAAACAAAAATCCTCACAACTAGACCAATAAGTAACACCATAGTAAATGGAGAACAGTTTGAAGATGGCAAGGATTTCATTTTATTTGGCTCCACAATCAACACCTATGGAAGCAGCAGTCAAGAAATCAGAGGTCATATTGCACTGGGCAAATCTGCTGCAAAAGACGTCCTTAAAGTGTTGAAGAAGAAAGACACCACTTTGAACACTAAGGTGCTCCTAACCCAAGCCATGGTATTTTCAATAGCCTCATATTCATGTGAAAGCTGGACAGTGAATAAGGAAGACCAAAGAGTTGATGCTTTTGAGTTGTGGTGTTGGTGAATAAAGTATCATGGACTGCCAAAAGAATGAACAAATCTGTCCTGGATGAAGTGCAGCCAAAATGCTCCCTAGAAGTGAGAATGGCCAAACTTCCTCTCACCTATTTTGGTCAAGTTGTCAGAAGGGATCATTTCCTGGAGAAGACTATCATTCTCTGTAAAGTGGAAGGCCCTCAATGACATGGATTGAAACAGTGGCTGCAACGATGGGCAAGCATACCAGGGATTGTGAGGATGGCACAGGACCGGGAAGTGTTTCGTTCTTTTTCACACTGGACTGAACCTAACAATGACAACAACAACCTCACTACCACCTCTCAGAAACTGCGAATTCTCACCAATACCCTCAAATCAAAAAGAAATATATTGAGTATGGATAGCTTTTTTTGTTTTCTGAGAAATAGTGGAAATGGATGATGGAGAGAAAAGGATAAAATAGAGGTGAGTAATGGTGCTGACTCTCTGAAAAGTATGGAGGGTTCCAGTATTCCCTGCTGAATTGGGGAACCATTTCAAAATCCAAGGGTATCTTATCTGTAGCAAACATTGTTACAGCCTGTCCATACCCCCTTAGCATTCACCATTCTTATGTCTGGTTTTCAGACTTCCAATTGCAAGCACTTGCAACTCTCTGAAGGTATTTTTCTGATGAGCAAAGCCCACTAGGGCAGGCAGGAGTACTGAGGAGTTAATGCTGTCTCTTAGCAAGGGCTCAAATAATGACTGACAACAGGTGAGATAAATACTCAATTTCTTCACTCTCAATTACGTAAGTATATATGTCTATACTGTCTACCAGAATTCCCTAGTGGGATTGACCATGATAGTAACCAACTCCATCATCCTTTATTGGCTTCCTGCCCTTCCCTGCCTCACTTTCCCACCCCCCTACCAATGCTTCCTGGAGTCACCAGCCAAATAGACTACTTCCACTCCCTTCCTTGTGTTAGGTTCGGCTTCTGTGGAAACCCAACCTAAGAACCACTGAAAAGAATAAAATGCACACCCAAATGAGGAGTATGAACCCTGGTATAGAACAATTAACAAAATTTCAGAAGAGACAGTAGAGCCCAGGTAGTGTCAAAGACACATACCCATAATTTTCTATACTATGCCTCCATTTTCATAAAAATATTCCTCTCTTACTTGCCAGCCAGCCAACCAACCATCTCTTACTCACTTGTAGCAAAGAAAGATGTCTAAAGTTATGTTCCTCTAATGTTAAATGTAACTATCATTAGATGGTATGATCTGGGTGTTTTTAACCTTCATATTTGTCCTTTTCTACAACATACATATACTTCATAATAAATATGTGCCATTTTTATTAAAATAATAGTGATTTTTTTGTTTAAAAAATAAAGACTAGAAACAATTATGCCAAATATTGAACAAGAGTAGTTAATACTATAGATATAAATATGGATGACTGTTACTCTCTTTTATGATTTCTGTGTTTTTAATGAAAAACTACTTTCCCTTCTTCATCAAGACAACAATGATTTTTCTAAATTGATAATACATAGAGTTGATTAAAAAGTCCCCTGAATGGTAGAAATGACTAACAAACTCAGCTGTTAACAGAAAGGTTGGAGGTTCAATCCACCCAAAGGCATCTCAGAAGGAAGGCCTCGCAACCCATTTCTAAAAAATCAACCACTGAAACTCCTATGGAGCACAGTGCTACTTTGGCACATAGATTCATCCAAGTACAAAGACACACAGAAACAATTAGTCCAAAGGACTAATGGGTTACATGAAACCTAGCATCCATGACCCTGAGACCAGAAGAACTAGGTGATGCTTGGCTACCACTGCTGACTGCTCTGAAAGAGAGATCTCAATATGAGGTCCCTGATAGAATAGGAAAAAAAGGTGGAAAAAAACTCAAAGTAAAAAAGACAAGTCTTACTGGTTTGATAGAAACTAGTAGAACCCCCAACACTATGGCCTTTAGACACCCTTCAGGCCTGGAACTAAACTCACCCCTGAGGATCAACTTTCAGCCAAACAACAGATAGGCCTAGGAGGTAAACAATAACACCTGGGAGATATGCACTCCTTAGAACAATCAACCATAAGAGATCAAAGGGTAATATTTGCCCAGGGATAAAGCTCAGAAGGCAAGAATTGATAGGAAAGAAGACAAAGGGAAATAGTAACCACAAGAGATAGGTAGGAAGAGTGCTTTTACTTGGTGGTAAAAGCAATTAATATCAAGAAACAAAATGTGTGTGAATTGTTGAATGGAAAACCAATTTGCACTGTAAACTTTCACCCAAAATACAATAAAAAGTTTTTTAAAGAAAAAAAAAAAAAAGACCCAATATGATCTCGCACTAGAAGAAAATCTGGGGAATCATAGTTATAAAATCTTTTTTTTTTTTT
>NW_006921778.1:2281991-2284093 GCF_000298275.1 Orycteropus afer afer | reverse complement strand
ATAAAAAGTTTTTTAAAGAAAAAAAAAAAAAGACCCAATATGATCTCGCACTAGAAGAAAATCTGGGGAATCATAGTTATAAAATCTTTTTTTTTTTTTTTTAATTGTGATTTGAGTGAAAATTTACAGAGCAAATTCACTTTCCATACAGCAGTTCACATACATTTTGTCTCATGACATTGACTACAATTTACCACAAAGCAACAGCTCCCCTCCCACTTCCTCCCAACAGTCAACTCTTCTCTGTGTCCAACCCTCCATGGACTCCTGCCCACTGAGCTGTCTCCCCGTGCATTAACAGACCTTCTTTCTCCCATGATTGTTCTCTCCAAGGAGTGTATCTACCTCAGTGTTCAAGTCATATGCCTGTCTTTTGTTTGGCTGGAAGTTACAGGTGTGGGTTCAATTCCAGACCTGAAGGGCAGCTAGGGGCCATAGTTTCGATGGTTCCACCAGGCTCTATCAGACCAGCAAACCTGGTTCCCTCCCCCCTTTTTTTTTCCAAATATTTTGAGTTTTGTTTCACATTGTTTTCTCACTAGTCCAGGATCTCCTACATAGATCCCCTTCCAAGGGGTTGACAGTGGTAGCCAGGCACCATCTAGTTCTTCTGGTCTCATAGTCATATAGGCTGAGGAGAACATGGTATGCCAGTCACAAAGATTAATTGTTTCCATGAATCTTTGGTTTTCTTCATTCTTCTTTGCTCTGGACAAGGACAGACCTATCGTTGCATCTAGATGGCTGCTTCCAAGCTTTCAAGATCCCAGTCGCTACTCACCAAAGTAGGAGGTGGAACAATGTTTTGTGTAGTATGCTATGCCAATTGAGTTTGATGTCCTCTGTGAGTATGGTCCCAAGTCCACGGGTTCAACTACTCAGTCCCTCTGGGTAGCTGGCTGTGACCAAGAAGTGGCAACAACCTTGTCCCTTGTCAGCTATACCATACACCTGGGAATTCAGATCACACAAATACACTTATAAGACCATTGTCTGACAACCCTATATGTAGTCTTGGGTACACTCCCCACTTCATAGACATACCTAATAGTTCAATCTGTCCACCCATCTATCCATCCGTATACTCATGTTTGCCTTCACTGACAATGTAGTACTTTATGTGCAAAAGGGTTCATCTATGCTGTCTGTACCTCCCATGTTCCTCTCTCTGTCTTCCTCTTCCTCAATACCACCATGTTGATCACTCACATTTGGTACATTGCCCTTCTCTTCACTCAAATCAGTACTTATCTCTACCTGTCTAACAGTGTTCCCTCCCCTCCCCTTCCACTCCTGGTAACCAACAAAGAAAATTTCCTTCCATATATAAACCCTTCCTTGACTTTTACAATAATAGACTAATACGATATTTGTCCTGTGATTGACTTATTTCACTGAGCATAATGTCCAAGTTCATCCATGTTATGTAGTGTTTTGCAGATTCTAGGGTTGCATAGTATTCCATTGTGTGCATGTACCATAGTTTGGTTATCCATTCCTCAGTTGATGGACACCTATGTTGTTTCCATCTTTTGGCTATTGTAAATAGTGCTACAATGAACATGGGTGTGCATATATATCTGTTCTTGTCATGGCTCTCACTTCTTTAGGATATATACCTAGTAATGGAATGGCTAGGTCAAATGGTATTTCTAATTCCAACTTGTGTGTGTGTGTGTGTGTGTGTGTAATTTGGGTGAAGATTTACAGAGCAAATTCACTTTCTGTACAGCAGTTCACATTGAACATTGACCACAGTTTACCACAATGCAATAGGTTCCCTCCCACTTCCTCCCCATAGTTACTTCTTTCCTGTGTCCATCCCTTTGTGGACTCCTGCCCCCTGAGCTATCTCCCTGTGCGTAAGCATCCCTTCTTTCTCCCATGATTGTTCTCTCCAAGGAGTGTATCTACTTGAGGTAAATGTTCAACTAATATGCCTGTCTTTTGTTTGGCCGGAAACCACAGGTGTGGGTTCAATTCCAGACCTGAAGGGCAGTTAGGGGCCATAGTCTCTGTAGTTCCACCAGGCTCTATCAGACCAGGAAACCTGGTCTTCCCCCCCCCCACCGCCCTTTTTTTTTCCCTCCAAATGATTTTGA
>NW_006921778.1:2264573-2266003 GCF_000298275.1 Orycteropus afer afer | reverse complement strand
AGACAGGCATATGAGTTGAACATTTACCTGAGGTAGATACACTCCTTGGAGAGAACAATCATAGGAGAAAGAAGGGCTGCTTATGCAGGGGGAGACATCTCAGGGGGCAGGAGTGTATGGAGGGATGGACACATGGAAGAGGCAAATATCAGGAGGAAGTATGAGGGGAGCTGTTGCATTGTGGTAAATTGTGGTCAATATCATGAGACAAAGTGTATGTGAATTGCTGTATGGAAAGTGAATTTGCTCTGTAAATTTTCACCCAAATCACAATTTAAAAAAAAAAAAAAAGAAGAAGAAGAATCAGGCTCTGTTCCATGCACTAAGGACAGAGTTATAAATAAGACAGAAAGACCTTGCCCTCATGAAACTTATTTTTTTGAGTCAAAAAATTTTATATATGGTAAAATATAGGAAATAATCTAAATCCAATGATATTTCAAAGAATGGTATGGGAGAATTTATTCGTCATGTGCTGTCAGATGAAAATAGCTATGATTCTTATTTTTAAAATATACATAGCATTGATAAAAGTTTAAAGGGAGATACATATTCACACAAGTATGACACTTGCTTATCTTTTGAAACAAGACTATGAATTATATCTTTTTTCTTCTTTATACTTTTTGTTGTTGTTGTTGTTGTTATGTGCCGTAGAGTTGGACCTGACTCACAGCGACCCCTCCTTGGGTTTCTGAGGCAGTATCACTACGGAAGTAGATTGTCCCATCTTCCTTTTGAGTATTTTCCAAATTTCTAGAGTAAACATGAATTACTTACATAATCAGAAGAAATACCTTTTAAAAAGTTTGATTTAAACACAAGGGCAAATCAGAAATATCCTATGCTGGGTCTGTCTTTTGAAATCTACTTTGATTTAACATTAATACCTGATTGCTTTCATTTCTAAACTTCAGAACTTTCAATTCCATTTTCTAAAACTGCTCATTTTCAATTTCAGTCTTAAGGAGGTAAGCTTTCAAATCCTCTGTAAAAGGAATTTGAAAGGTGTTTGACTACACAAAACCTAAGTTCCTTTCAGCTCTAACAAATGGAAAGCTCAAGAAGATTTTTAACTTTTTTCCTTACATTTTTAATCTTTGTTGTTTTTTCTAGATTTCAAATATAATACATAATTGCCATGTAAAAATATTAGAGAAATATAGAAGAAAAAATTAACCATAATTGCAGCTCTTTCTCACCCTGAAATAATCACCTGAAAGGGTTTGGCTATATTCCTCCAGATTCTTTTTCCTTGTTATATATAATGTATAAATATTTACATATGTGGATGTACACATATAAATTTATTTATTTTAATCTTTCATATATTCATTTATCAAATAATTTAGATATAATTCCAAGTCATCTTATAGAGATTTAATGACAGTATATATTATACTGTATGGACATATTTTGATTTATTTAAA
>NW_006921778.1:2260360-2264288 GCF_000298275.1 Orycteropus afer afer | reverse complement strand
CTTCCGTAGTGATACTGCCTCGGAAACCCAAGGAGGGGTCGCTATGAGTCGGGGCCGACTCAATGGCACATAACAACAACAACAACAACAATCTTTTTTTCATTAAATTTCATGCTGATTATTGATGATATCAAAAGGAGCTCTGATGGCGTAGTGCCTAAGGCATTTGACTACTAAGCAGAAGGCTGATGGTTCAAACTCACCAGCCACTCCTCGAAAGGAAGATTGAGCAATCTACTTCTGTAGTGACTGCCTCGGAAACCCGAGGAGGGGGCGCTAAGAGTTGGATATGACTTCGTGGCAATGAGTTTGGTTTTTGGTTTTGTATTGATGATATGTAAGAAAGCTATTGATTTTCATAAGTTTATTGTTACACCTGGCTTCCTTACTGATACCTCTCTTTAGACCTAACAGTTGTGCCTTGGATTATCTTAAATTTTCTAGGAAGATGATCATATCATTTAGAGATCATAATACTTTTTGTCTCTTTCTTCTCAGTGCTTATCTTATTTCTTCCTGGTGTTTTATACTTTAGCTCAGACCTTCAGAAGATGCTAAATATAACTGAGCAAGGCCATCTGTATAGTTTAAGTCGATCACTGAAATTTGGGTTCTAGAATTATTGAAAAAAAAAAAAAAAAAACCTCACTGCCATTGAGTAGATTCAACTCATAGCAACTCCTTCTTGGGGTTCCGAGGCAGCATCTCTATGGAAGTAGGTTGCCCAATCTTCCTTCCAAAGAGTGGTTGTCGAATTTGAACTTCCAGCCTTCTGGTTAGCAGTCAAATACCTTAGGGACTGTGCCACCAGAATTATTGAGAGAGCTAAATTATCTAGTTAACCTGTATGGATCTGGCTTAGGTATACTTGTTCTCAAGCACCACCTTGCTTTCTCTTAACCTGATATACCCAACAGACAGAGATGTCAGAGTGGGCATTTTAATTGCAGGCAGCAGAATGAGAATGTGGTGCATAGTGGATGCTACAATGTAAGTGGTAGTGTTTGCAGTCACATCTGACTCATAGCAACCACCCCCTTGGGTTTCCCAGGCAGTAGTAGATTACCCAACCTTCCTTCCAAAGAGCGGCTGGTGGGTTTGAACCACCAGCCTTCTGGTTAGCAGTAAGTGTCTTAGGCACTATGTTACCAGAGCTTCTTATTCCCATCTAGAGGGTAGTAAACTTAGGAAGGTAGAGTTGATGCATCAAATCAGTAGCAAAGGACTTACTTGGATACATAGCATTTCTTCAGATCTTGGTGATAGTAATAATTAAACATAAAAATCTTAGGTAGAATTGTAAACAGTCCTTGGGCACATCAGATTTATAAGCAACTAGTTGTTGTTGTTGTTGTTATGTGCCGTCGAGCTGGACCCGACTCATAGCGACCCCTTCTTGGGTTTCCAAGGCAGTATCACTACGGAAGTAGATTGCCCCATCTTCCTTCCGGGGAGTGGCTGGTGGGTTTGAACCGCCAGCCTTCTGGTACTTGCCCTTTAATGCTATGAAAATTATTGCCCTTTTATGTTATGTAAATGTTATGCAGGAATGGATTTCATTCGTAACCTGGGTACTGCCTATACTTGTATTTTAAGCTGATCTAGAAAGTTGCTTTAGATTGAAAAGGATAAACGGTTAATTTTTCTTCTAAATATTTCCTCTTGACCTAAAAATTGAGCTAGAAAACTGGAATTATTATGACTTCAAGAAAAATAAGAGGGAGCGAGGAGGCAGAGACTGAGGTCAGCACAATACTGTCAATACTCAAGTTGCGAAGTTTTGCCGTTCTTACTTAGTCTCAACTTGTTCTCAGTAATTGCTTCCTTTCAACCATGAAGTTGTTTAATGTAGGGGAGATATTTCAAGGATCCTCTTTATATTCACTGCTACAAGATCCAGTTTTAGCATAATTACAGTCTTGGAGTTGAAGAGACAGGCTCACTCTATCTAGCTATGCAGCTGGCTTTCGAAGTGACAATAGGATGCTTACAGCTTAGCAACGTCCACGGCTGTGAGCCAAGGAGAGGTCTCCATGCTGAAATTTTGCCCTTGCTTTGTCTATATTTCCTCTGTGAGCATGGGAAAATGGTGTAGAATTTCTCAAAGCATACCTTTAGTACCATTACTATTATTCTCTTAGGTCTTTTAAAGGGACATGCTGAGTTACAAATGTAGATTTCAGAAACCCAAATCAGAAATAATGCATCTTTACATTTCAAACTGATAGAACAGCGAAAACAGCACACACACACACACACACACACAAAGAAATTTTACAGTTTCTCATTTATGCTTGCTTTTCTCCTGTCCCTTCCCCTTACCGATTTTTTTTTTTTTTTTTTTTTCAATTTTTGTGAAAAGAGAGTAATGAAAGTCTGAATAAGCTCTGGTGGCATAGTGCCTAAGGCATTTGGCTGCTAACCAGAAGGCTGGTAGTTCAAATTCACCAGCCACTCCTCAGAAGGAAGGTTGGGCAACCTACTTCCGTAGAGATACCACCTCAGAAACCCAAGGGGGGGTCGCTATGAGTCAATTCGACTCCAAGGCAGTGATTTTTTTTTTTTTTTTCCTTTACCTATAGGGTGATTCCATTGTCAGTTTGAATACTTGCTAATGAAGTATGTTGTTGTTGTTGTTGTTATGTGCCGTCGAATGAAGTATAGAAACTTTTTTTCTGAAGTCATTGATAACGGTTCACACATAATACTCAGTTTCTCAGTTATATTAGAAACTTTTTCCATCTACACAGATTTCTCTGCTTCTCATTATGATCAGAACTGCTCCCTTCTTCTCAGCTCACCAAGTTGTATTGCCACTTGCCCTGCAATTTCTGTTCATTCATGCTTCCCACAAATTCTTGTATCCATCCTGTTTTTATCCCAATTATCACAGCTTTACTTTAGGTCTGTATATGTTTCCTGAATTGTTACAAAACTTCCTAAATGGTCCATCTACTTCTCGGCTCTCCCTATGCAAATTCTACTGAAGATTTCAGATAAAATTTTACGTAGCACCGTTCAAAGAAAAGAAAAAATTATTTATAAACCTTCCATTATGGATCAGGTGCTAAAATTGACTCTAGGAATACACAGATGAAAGAGACTCTCCTGAGTGGACTTTCTGCTCTGGTTGAACTGATTTTCCCCCCTGCTCAGGAAGCAAAAAACCAAACCCATTGACAGTGAGTCTATTCTGACTCATAGCAACCCTATAGGACAGAATAGAACTGCCCCCATAGAGTTTCCAAGGAGCTCTGGTAGCACAGTGCCTAAGGCATTTGATTGCTCACCAGCCAATCCTCCCAAGGAAGGTTGGGCAATCTACTTCCATAGCGATACCGCCTCGGAAACCCAAGGAAGGGTTGCTCGACGGCACATAACAACAATAATAGTGTTTCAAAGGGTGTAAATGTTTGTAGCAGCAGACTGCCATATCTTTCTTCCACAGAGAGGCGGATGGGTTCAAACAGGCCACCTTTCAGCTAGCCACCAAGCTAGCTACTTAATCACTATACCACCAGCGCTCATTTTGACTCAAGAACAGTTTCTATGTATCAGTGGCTATCCAAAGGTGGGGGAATGGAAGCTATTTTGCCTCCCAGGCGACATTTGAAACTTTTGGGATATTTTTAATTGTCACAACTTGGGGGATGTTGCTGTCATCTAGTGTTTAGAGGCCAGGGTTGCTGCTAAGCATGCTAAAATGCACAGGACAGTTCCCCACAAGAGAAATTATACAGTCCAAAATGTCAGTGGTGCCAAGGCTGAGAACCCTGACACTTGTTGCTAGTTAACTCATGAATTCCACCTGAGTCAAAAGCCTTCCATATCTATATAATCACATGCTACCCAATTCTCCAAAGCTTACTTTAATCCCATCTCTCTCAGTTCTCTGAGTTCCTAGAGTTTTTTTTTGTTTGTTTGTTTG
>NW_006921778.1:2256749-2260260 GCF_000298275.1 Orycteropus afer afer | reverse complement strand
TTTTTTTTTTTTTTTTTTTTTTGGTCTATATCTCTCATGCTGCGTATATCAAGAATTAGTGCCCTATCTTGTCAGGGTATTTCTGCAAGTCACTGGGCCCATATTCTACTGTAATGTTCACAGAACTGAATCAGGGCCTTGTATATATTAGATTAGTAAATACTTGTCACTCAAAAATCCATTAGCACAGAAATTAACATTTGAAGTAATCAGAGGAGAATATGCTACAGAGTTGCGATTAGGGTATTAATCTGCAACAATATGATTAAGAACAAAGCTAAGGGAAACAAGAATACAGGCAGTCCCCAAGCTGCAAATGAGATCCAGTCCTTTGTGCGTCTTTAATTAGAATTTGTAGGTAAATTGGAACAGATGCATAAAGTTCTTGTTTAACCTTACTTTACTGCAAGAAAAGGCTCAGAACCTTTTCAGTCATTTAAAAATCGCACGTGCAGCAAGTGAAGGTCATTGTGATGGAGAACTTGTTATGAATAGGGGTTGATTCAATGGTTTCAAAGTGAGGGCAAATTTACATAACATTAAAGGAAAAGTAACAGTTGTCAGACATTCATAACCCAGTGACTTCCTGTGTAGAGAAATAAAGGCATGACTACAACCCTAGAATGTCTTGCCTAGGATAACACAGTTAGAATGTGTGCTTAATCAGATTATTTTTTTAAAGAATGTATTTTTGGCAAACAGTATAACCGCAGGAATGGAAATTTACAAATAACGAATATTCATCCCAAATCTCACTTCCCAACAAATCACTTGGCCTCATTTTCTCCATGTTTCCCTCGAGTCTTATCTCCACGTGTTTCAACATAATTGTAATCATTTCATGAACCCAATTGAAATGTGGGTTTCCTCACGTATTATTATCCTCTACCCATTTTCCATGTTGTCACATAGTCACTGGAACAGATTCTGACTGTACTGCACCAATAGTGGGCTCTGTCTAGGAGATAGAGGGACAGAGAAGGGTATGATTTCTGGGGTGAGGCTTTGGATGGAAATCCTCATTTTTTAAAATTTCTCCAAATAGTGGAAATCAATAGGAAATTTGGAGATTGCCTTGGGGGGCCTGTTTTGGGGTCAGGAAGATCATAGTCACAATTTAAGAAAATATATTGATTACCTGTGCCTCCTCTGAGGGTCACTGAATCTTGTCTGGCTTTAACTCTAAAATGTTGCCTTCAACATTTGGAATCCATCTGGAAAGACAGGAGTCCCACAGCATCAAGAAAATGTCTTTGTTACACTTATGAGAGTAGATGATTGATATGTATATCCATCTGTAACTTTCATTTACTCAGTTTCTAGGAACTATTCAGAAACTGTGAAACTGGATAAAATGCAAATAGTTTTTGGTTTTTTAATAGGAATTGCCATCTTTGTAATATTTTATCACCTTTCTTGGAAAGAAAACTAAACTGACAGCATTGGGTGTTGAACTGTGAGGTATGAATTGGTAAAGACAGGTTTGGGAAACCTCACTGTTGCCAAGGTTTATACTCAGAGTAGCAAACATGCCCCTACAGCAAAAGCAGTCTGCCTCCAAGAATTCTCTCTCCTTGAGGAGTTAGAAGCAGCCTGTACATACTTGATTCCAACAATGAGAACTTACAGTTTCACCTTTCCTTTTACAAGATTTATGCCATTTCTTGGATGAATTTAAAAACCGATGAAATGTATGTCTTCCATTCTTCCTTTCTCTCACATACTTTTACTTAATTTGAGGACTACATATTTCTAATCATACTTCTAACAAAATTATGGACAAGAAACTTCTACCAAGTCTTTTTCTTCCTCACTATCTTCATTAAAGATGCTCATTCTGAATTTAATGCTATTTATATAAATATCCCAAGTTACATTTTTCTCCTGTTACTACTTTTTCAGGGTTCAGGAATGGAAACATGGGTTAAGTACTCACCATGTTTCTTTTAATTAACTTACTAATGTTTGCTTCCCCACTCCTCAGTTTAAAATGGAATATTTTTAACTAGAATATTTTTGAAACATGCTTTGATTAAATTTTTTTTAACTGGCAGAGACCAGCCCTAAAAGATCTGAGACCCTGCTTAAGAGGCTAAAATAACAAGTACTCCACTGAACAGCTACCAGAGAATTTGTTAGCTTAACTTTTTAGGCTGGGTGTCCAAGGTGGACTGCTTCTGTCTGTGGAGCACACACACCTGTATTGTAGAGTGCAGAATGCACACATTTTAGACAGTCACTCTCAGCATGTGCTAGGGAAGTAGATAACTCCATTAGGCAATGTCAGAGAAGATAAATGTACCCAAATTACTTGCCAAAAATGCTTAGTGAGCATCAGAGAGATGGGTTCTGCTTTTCAAATTATTAAGCAGTCTATTCAGAAGTACTGAAATATTCATTTTTCATTGTTGATTGCTGACCAGAAGCCAGGACAGCTGTCTTCCTGTGATGCCCCATGGTGACACCCACAGGAATGCTCTCCTCTCAGGGTTCAACCCACTAAACGGTGTGAAAGGATGTGCATCATCTAGTAGCCCTGACATGTAGTATTTGACTGAAGAATTTTATGCACAGAAACTCATGGACACTGGAAGGTCAATTGTCTACATTTTGATGTGTTTGTCTCGGTAATATCAATGTGTCTGGTTTTCTCTGCATAAATATGCTAAAGTAAATAATCATCATCTATATGTTATATGGTATCTTTCTGAGAGGCAGGACCTAGATCTAAGTCCATGAGGTACTTAAAATGCTTGATGTATATAAAAGGTAGAATGGAGTAATCAAGCATCTCTAAGGAAATGTTTTTGAAAATGAGGTCCAAGGACTATCTGCATCAGAATTATGTCATTTAAAAAAATGCAGATTATAGAATTCCATCCAAGTAGGGCCTAGGAATCTACTTCTTTTATTTGGGGGGGGGGGCAGATTGTGATGCAGATGGCCACATAAATTCTCTGGTAAGAAGCATTGCCCTGGGGAGCCAGCAGAGCACCCTCCCAGGGACTGTGTTCTCTTCCTGGTGGAAGGAAGGAATTGAGTATTTGCACTGCCGAATTATTTTAGGCAGAGCTACTCGTAACAAGGGAGCTCTGGTGGTGTAATGCCTAAGGCATTTGACTGCTAAGCAGAAGGCTGGCGGTTCAAATCCACCAGCCCCTCCTCGAAAGGAAGGCTGAGCAATTTACTGCCGTACTGATAACACCTCGGAAACACAAGGAGGGGTCACTATGAGTCGGGTCCGACTCCACGGCAATGGTTGCCTTTTACTCATAACAAAGGAGTTTCTGGGTAGTGCCCATGATTAACCTTGCTCAAGAAACTGTGTAATTTCTAGTCACAGGGGACATCAAGCTCAATTGGCATAACATACTATACAAAACATTGTTCTACCTCCTACTTTGGTGAGTAGCGACTGAGATCTTAAAAGCTAGCAAGCTGCCATCTAGATGCAACGATGGGTCTCTCCTCGTCCGGAGCAAAGAAGAAAGAAGAAAACCAAAATTCATGG
>NW_006921778.1:2246581-2256138 GCF_000298275.1 Orycteropus afer afer | reverse complement strand
GCAGAGCCACCTCAGAAGTAAGACCTAAAAATCTATTTTTAAAAAAAACAATTAGTCATTGAAAATCATAGGGGCCAACCACTTGGAAAGGGATCAAAATTGGAGATCTTGGAGAGAGTGGGAGAAAAATGTGGAACAAAACTCAAAATCATAAAAAACAGCAGACTTATCGGTCTGATACAGTCTGGTGAAATCCCCAAGACTATGGCCCCTAGACACCCTTTGGGCCTGGAATTTAACTCACTCGTATCCTTAACTTCCAGCCAAACCATAGACTAGCCTATGAAGTGAACAATTACACCAGAGAGGTGCACTCCTTAGAACAATCAACCATGGGAGATCATAAAAGCAGTATTTGCACAAGGAGATGGCTCAGAAGGCAGGAAAGCATAGGAAAGAAGGACAAAAGGAAAGATAAACACAGAGAGAAAGTGGGAAGAGAGCTGCATATTGTGGGGATTACAATCAATGTCATGAAGCAAAATGTGTATGAGCTGTTGAATGGAAAACAAATCTGTGCTCTAAACTTTCACCCAAATCACAACAAAAAGTTAAAAAAAAAAAGAAAAGAAAAGAAAACCCTATGGAGCACAGTTCTATTCTGACACTCATGAGGTCACGATGAGTCAGAGTCAACTCAATGGCAACTAGAAAAGAAACAAAGAACAGAGAGTTACCCACCACGACCACTATGTTCAGGGAATGATTCAGTTATCAAATGACTATTCCTCTATTAGTAACTAATAGCAAGTCACTAGAATTCTAGCTATGACCAGCGAACATTTTGAAGGGAAGGGATGTAATAGGAAGTGCCTTCTCTGCTGAAAACCATTTCTTAGGAAAATTGTATAAAACAGAGTTCTTATTTATTGCTTTGGTTATTGTTTTGGAACTCTTGTACCTTATCAATCCCTTTCCAGAACACCTAGCTATCCCTGATTCCATGTCTGCAATTACCCAGATGCCCCCTTCACCTCCACTACAGGGCCAGCTAAAACCTTTTGCTTCCTATACTCTAGAAACTACCTCCCTGTCAATTTTTTCCAGTTTACTTGTTAATATCAATGCAAATAGGAAAAATAAAATATTAGAAAAACAGGATCCAGATGCACATAAAAAAAACACCAGAGACAAGAGGATTTTATTCTAGATATGCAAGGATAAGTCAATTTTAGAAAATCTATTAATTGAATACATGATACTAATAGATCTTCTAAGAAAAACCGTGTATGGTCCTCTCCATTGATATTGAAAAAGCACTTGAAAAAATTCTACATCCATTCATAAAAACTCTCAATGACTGAATATATCTATCTTAGCCCAAAAGCCAGCATCATACTTAATGGGAAACTGCCAAAAACAGTTCCACCGAAATCAGGAATAAGCTAAAGATATTCACTCTCATTTCTCTCAAGAGGTGCTGTAGTAAGGTGGTGAAGTGCCTTGACTTTGGCATTAAACTACTAGGGTTTAAACCTTAGCTTTGCCTTATAGGGCCTGTGTGACCCTGGGCAATTTAGTTATCCTGTGTTGCAGTTTCTCCTAAAAATGGGGGTAATGATAATACTTACCTCTTAAAGCTAGTATGAGGTGTAAATAGTTTGAGAGGTGTAAAGTACTTACATATTACCAGTCATGTAGTAACTATCCAATAATACCCATTATCATTGTTATTATTTAACATCTTTTTAATGCACTAGACAAACCAAACAGGAGAAGGGAATTAGAAGGAATAAAAAGAGAAGTAAAATTATCTCTATTTGCAGTTACTATGATCGTAAGTGGGAGCTCTGGTAGCATAGTGGCTAAAGCACTTGACTGCTAACCAGAAGGCTGGCGGTTCAAACCCACCAGCCACTCCTCGGAAGGAAGGTTGGGCAATCCTACTTCCGTCGTGATACTGCCTCGGAAACCCAAGGAGGGGTCGCTATGAGTCTGGGTCAACTCAACGGCACATAACAACAAAGACATGATCGTAAGTAGCATAGTGCCTAAGGCACTTGACTGCTAACCAGAAGGCTGGCGGTTCAAACCCACCAGCCACTCCTCGGAAGGAAGGTTGGGCAATCCTACTTCCGTCGTGATACTGCCTCGGAAACCCAAGGAGGGGTCGCTATGAGTCTGGGTCAACTCAACGGCACATAACAACAAAGACATGATCGTAAGTAGCATAGTGCCTAAGGCACTTGACTGCTAACCAGAAGGCTGGCAGTTCAAACCCACCAGCCACTCCTCAGAAGGAAGATTGGGCAATCTACGTCCATAGTGATACTGCCTTGGAAACCCAAGGAGGAGTCTGTGAGTCGGGTCCGACTCGATGGCACATAACAACAACATGATCATAAAACTGAAAAATCCAAAATAATCTGCTGAAAAACTACTACAAACAATAAGAAAATTCTATAATTAGCAAGACATAAAATTCATATACAGAGAGATCAATAGACTTCATGTATATAACAACAAGAACATAGCTTAAATTAAAAAAAGTTATAGCACGTTCTTGGATAGGAAAATAGAATATCAGAAAGATGTTAATTCTAAGTTAATTTTATAAACTTGATGCTTTCTTAATACAATGCAAGCAACTTCTTAAACTGGACTCTTAAACACACTGCCATCAAGTCAGTTCTGACTTGCAGGACAGAGCAGAACTGCCACCACAGGTTTCTAAGGCTGAAAATCTTTATGGAAGCAGAATGCCTCATCTTTCTCCCAAGGATTCTAAATTTCATATGCAAAAACAATCACGCAGGAAGAGGAAGGGAAATTCTACAAATGGAGGGAATAAGTGACTATTCATTACACAGAGAGTAAACATTACAAAGCTTCAACAATTTTTTTAAAAATGCACTAGCAGACAGATTAACTGAATAGAATATAAATTCAGAAATGAACCTAAATACATATGAGTTTAGTATTCAACAAAGTTGTCATGTGGAATTTTTGGAAAAAGATGAACTATAACCAAAAAATGGTGGTGTGACATCAATATATCTATCTGGCAAAAAGTAGAGGTGAATCCTGTAAAGAACTAGGAAGATTCTGAAATTTTTACCATGCTCACAAGCTAACAGGTTAGCCTGCTATAGTTTCATAGATGCTGGCAGAAGACCTGAGACTCCTGGTTCAGTGACAAAGGACTTTATTACTCACAGCACAGCAGGAGGCATGAGCTTCAGGAGTGCAGTTGTTCCCCTTGCTCCGTAAGTACCTTAAGGGTAATACAGAAGTTGGTCTAAGTGGATGCTGCACACACTGTGGATTTGCATCACAGGTGAGGAGCTCTGAGCTTAGGAAACTCCCAATATTATAATGGAACTGATAGCAAACCTACCCAATCTTTGTCCTAGAAGGAAACGTTATCTCTATTATATAGCAAACATTTGGTTTTGATCTGAAGTGAGATACTATCTCTCTCACCCAAGGCTGTTCATTATACATTCTTGAAAAAATAGTCCAGAGAAAAAGCTATCACAAGATGTACA
Source organism: Orycteropus afer afer (assembly GCF_000298275.1). Lineage (NCBI taxonomy): Eukaryota > Metazoa > Chordata > Mammalia > Tubulidentata > Orycteropodidae > Orycteropus > Orycteropus afer. The sequence continues at coordinate 2,252,650 of NW_006921778.1, read as the reverse complement.
AAAACATGAGAAATCCATAGAGAATTGTCTCTCAACAGATCTATCTAAGGATTGGAAAAGGGATTGACTACAAAAGGCTACAGAGGGATTTAGAAATTGTTCCATATCTTGATTGTGGTGGTGGTTACACAACTGTATGTGTTTGTCAACACTCAATGAGTTGGACACTAAGATGAGGGAATTTGACTGTATCTGAATTATATTTAATTTTTTAAATAGAAAGCTATTCTGCACCAATACCCTATCAGATAGTTATCATAAAATAATAATGTCTGATAATGACATAATAATAAAATAGTTATTCTGAGCTAAAGCTTTTTCTTTCTTCCTTTCTTTCTTTCTTTTTTTTTTTTTTCCCAACAATCTTCCAGGAAAAGATCAAGAATTAGCTGAAAACAATGAATTTCAGTGCAAGTTGAAAGGCTTTTTTCCTTTGGGTTAAGATGCTCTTTGTGGAATCCCACTAACTAAAAGTCACTTCCTAAGCCTCCAAGTAAGATAAGCCCATCAACCAGTAATATTGCTAGCAAAGCTAGTTAATATGCTAGGTAAGGAATCTGGGAACACAACCCAGAGCTTTCTTCCTTGGAGACATCTTTTTAAAAGAACAGACTAAAACATCAAAAGGACCCAGAGAACATGAATCCAGCCTATGTGTTCTACAACATCACCTGCTCAAGGGAGGAGAGCTAGAGTCCTTCTTCTCAACTGATGTCCTCCACCATCTTCTCTCTCCACTTTCCTGCCCTCTTCCCAGTGTCCACACAGCAACCACATATCATTTCCATCATGTTTTTCCCATCAATTAAGAGAAAAATAAACTGAGGACAAAAGCCCTTTGTTATAGCAACAACAGAAATTTTTCTAAACGCCACCAAGCAGGAAATAACAGACAAAAGCCACAATTACTAATGAAACTTCTCGTATAAGAAAACAAGCGCCATGCCATTGAAGAGCAATCACTTTGAGGATGTGTCAAATATACAGGCAAAATTTCCTACACATTAGTCCCTCGGGAGTTTCTCCATTTATTTGTTATATGGTGAACTTTGCTTAAAGTATTGTTAGGGATTCCTCTAACTAGAAAGTTCTCCAGAGGTCAACTTCTCTGGCATGAAAACAGAAACTGTTTTGCTACAAAATAAATCCATCCACCCTTTCCTCACTACTCAATTCCCTCCTATCAATTCCCCAACAGTCAGCTCTACACACTGAAGAAAGGAGGGTGGGAGTCTGTCATCCAAAGCTTTTCCAAGCAGAGGAATTAATCTGAAAAGTAGATAGGAGTGAGAGTGGGGTATGTCCCAGTGTCAGGGACAGATTAACCGGTAAGCACAATATGCATGGATTACCCAGTAAGCAAGGGATGCATGGGCTTAATTGTGTTTGATGTGGTGAAACCAGGTGAAATTATCCACTACAGATTAGTAAATAAACACAATTAAGCCCATATGTACCTTGCTTATTGAGTAATCCATCTCAGCCAAGTGGACAGACTGACTCTGAAGAAACTCTGGACCCCTGTTCTGTATCTCAGGAACCTGAGCCCCTAGCTCTTTTTCTTAGTCTGAAGGCTGCATATTTAGAGGCTGACTTAAACTGAAAGAAAGTTAGGCGATTTTCAAGAATAGATTTGCAAGATGATTAGGACCCAGATTGACTGCCAATGCCAGTAACTCAGTTTCTGCAGCTGCAGAAAGCCAATCTGCACTGCCTTGTCAAGTCTGGGCTGCCCAATGAAACTCTCCCCATCCCTCTCAACCAGTCATTCATAACCTATTTTTAGGATTCCTTAGCAACTGAGCATTTATAACTAATGTTTTGCATTCCCAATTTCACTACTACACTTACCCACACCACCACCACCACCAAATATCTGCCTTATTGTCATCTGCAAATTCCATACTTACTCTCATAACTCCTGGATACAGGAAATTCTTCCTATATCCACCTTAAATTTCTCCAATGAAAATGAACCGTATCCCTATCTCTCCAACTTAACAGGAGATGAGGAATAGCTAATCAACAATCTCTTCATAAGGAGCCTTCATTTTACTGTATTGGAAACAAAGAAAACCATGACTTTTTTTCTTTCTTTCTTTCTTTAGTTGTGATTTGGGTGATAGTTTACAGAACAAATTGGATTTCTAGTCAACAATTCATATACATTTTGTTTTGTGACATTCATTACAATCCCCACAATATAAGAGCATTCTTCCCACTTCCTCCCTGTGTTTACCATTTCCCTTCATTCTTCTTTCTTATCCCTTCTTCTTAGCTTTGTTGTTGTTGTTATGTGCCGTCGAGTTGGACACGACTCATAGCGACCCCTCCTTGGGTTTCTGTGGCAGTATCACTACGGAAGGAGGCTGCCCTTTTAATTTCATATTGTTGATTGTTCTAATGAATGTGCACCTTCCTGGTATTATTTTTCACCTTATAAACCCACAGCCTTCGAGTAAGTTCTGACTCATAACAGCCCTCATTGGGTTTCCAAGGCTGAAAAATCTTTATGGAAATAGATTGCTTTATCTTCCGTCCACAGAGCAGCTGGTAGATTTGAACTGCCAACCCTCTGGTTTCACCTTAGAGGACTGTCTACTGTTTGTCTGAAAGTTGAGCCATGGTGGTTGAGTTCAGTTCTTGGCTTGCAGGATATCTAAGAGCCACAGTCTCAGGGGTTCTACCAGTCTTCATCAGAACAGTTAGCCTGCTCTTTTTTATGATTTTGAGTTTTATTCCACAATCTCTTCCCACTCTTTCTAGGACCTTCTATTGTGATCCCTTTCAGAGCATCAGCAGTGGTAGCCAGGCACCATCTAGTTCTGGTCTCAGGGTCACAGAGGTTGGGGTTCACGTAATCCCTTAGTCCTTTGGATTGTTTCCTTGCATCTTTGATATTCTTTACTCTGCTCTGGAAGTGGAGAGACCAATAGCTGCCCCTTAGATGGCCGCTCACAAGCTTTTAAGACCCCAGTCACTACTTACCAAAGTAGGACGTAGAACACTGTGTTTGTGGGCTATGTTTTGTCAGTTGACCTTAGTATACTCTGAGCCTGTGGTCCTGAGCCCCCATTCCCTCAACGTGTTTGGTTATGACTAAACAGTTTTCATAACTTTGTACCCTCTATGCTCTACTACCTTCATGGATATATTTGTAACACATATAAATACATAAGAAGAGATATCCTCTGTCAAGCCTATATTTGTGTCTGTAATCACATTTGCCTTCCCATCCCTGTTCATCTTGAGTGTCTATCTATGTATCCACTCATACATTATAGTTATTACTGTAATTGCAGGATTGTGTAGGCATTAATATTCACGTTGTTGACTTTAACTCTTGTGCTCCTCCTTGTGTCTTTCACTGCCTTGATCATTTTGTGCTGACCTAGCTTTGGTAGTGTAGTGCCTAAAGCTTTTGACTGCTAACCAGAAGGCTGGTGGTTTAAACCCACCAGCCACTCCTCGGAAGGAAGGTTGGGCAATCTATTTCCATTGTGATACCACCTCGGAAACCCAAGGAGGGGTCACTATGAGTCAGATCCAACTGAATGGCATCACTTGGTTGGTTTGGTTCCCCCATTGTATATTGCCTTTCCCTTTTCAAAAAACAATTTTCTGCTTCTGAAAAAGCCATAGCATAAGAGAACTGCATTCTCCCATCTCTGGTCCTAGTATTATAGGAAATGGGATATTTTTAAAGTTCTCAGAACTAAGGAATTCTGCCATTTTTTGTTATAAATCATAGAAGCATTTGTGCTGCTATTGTAACATGTTGTAACACAAAGGGGTGGGGAGAATTTCAACTGAAAATAGTTGAAAAATGTTCATAAAATGCTCTTTTCAACTTGGGAACATTTTTAATCATTCATTCTTGGCAGGTTTAGCTCTCACCCAACACCCCTTCTTACTAACAGCTTGTTCCTATTCTTAGCTAAGTGAGAATGTTTGGCTATGAGATATATTTTAGGGTAATCAGCTATAGTCATTGAATATATAAGTGAAGAAGCACATTTTATAGATTTATAAATTAATGTAAAATAATGCTACCCTTTTTTAAAAAATAACTCATCTGTTTTCTACAAGAAAATCCTAATTTAACTACATAATATTTATTGTGAACATTTTTTTCTCCGATAAAAAAGAGACACTTTCTTTTACCATGAGAACTTGACAGGAGCCACTTTTACAAGGGACTTTCAACAAATACCTAGATACTTTCCAGTCAGAGAAGTTTAAGTTCTAGACTCATTGACACTGACTCTTTGCTTTGGCTTTTATATGGCAACTGATATACTCCACCGAAGAATTTATCCTCTGTGGAGTCTGATGCAGGACATTCTTTGGGCAGGCCCTTCATTTTCTTGCCAACTATTTGAAGCTTTGGTTGCCCAGTGCAAAGCTCATATCATTCTAGTACTTAATGGAATGCCAAGATGGGAATGTGGATAATTTGCATTAGCATGAGCCCTGTGGGCCCACGAATTCTAAACTCTTCTGATATAAATTGGTGTTATAGATTAGATTGTGTCCCCCCAAAAATAAATATCTTAAATCCTAACCCCTATACCTGTGCAGGGGGAGCTCAGGTGGTGTAGTGCCTAAGGCATTTGACTGCTAACCAGAAGGCTGATGGTTCAAACCCACCAGTCACTCCTTGAAAGGAAGATTGGGCAATCTACTTCCATAGTGAAACTGCCTCGGAAACCCAAGGAGGGGTCGCTGTGAGTCAAATCAACTGGATGACAATGAGTTTTGTTTTGTTTTTTGTGTCTGTAATCCCTTTTGAGAACAGAACTTTGTTATGTTAATAGGATACATCAGGTAGGGTGTGTTTAAACCAATTACTTTTGGGATATAGAAAGAGAAGATTATGCAGAGAAACGACCAGGCACAGACGGGAGAAGACAGATGCCAAACTGTAAGAATATTGCCAAGAAACTAAAGAACAGAGCTGAAAAGAGACAAGGACCTTCCCTCAGAACCAACAGAGACAAAGCCTTCCCCTAGAATTGGTGCCCTGAATTTGGACTTCTAATTTCCTACCTACAAGAAAACAAATGTCTGTTCATTAAAGTCACTCATTTGTGGTATTTCTATTAAAGTAGTACTAGGAAAGTAAGATAATTAGAATATATTTTGTTTCAACATTAACTTTAAGTCAAATAAACTAAGAAAACTAAAGAAAAATATTGTGGCATTCTGGATAAGTTAAAAGAACTGATTGGTTCAAAGCACCACTCCTCTTACCCAGAATATTCCATGTCTTTTAATAACACAGTGGGGTAAGTTACCATCATGGCTATTATCACTGAGATAAAGGTTATGTGAAGATTTCACACTTCACTCTACAATTTTGTTGTCAGGAGCTGTCTTTTAGACATTATCATCTGCTCTCAGGGGAATAGAAAAAAAGATGAAGTAAAAGAGCTGAACAGAAGATTTCAAAGGGGGCTTGAGAAGACAAAGTAAAATATTATAGTAAAATGTATAAAGATGTGCAGTTAGAAAATGAAAAGGGAAGAACACAGTCAGCATTTCTCAAGCTGAAACAACTGAAGGAAAATTCAAGCCTTTCACCACACTATTGAAGGATTTTATGGGCAAAAAAGTAAAAGATACAAGAAGCAGCAAAAGAAGATAGAACCTGTACATAGACCAAGAGGTAGTCATTCAAACAGAATAAGGGGATTCTGCATGGTTTAAAATCAGGATAAGTGTGCCTCAGGGTTGTATCTTTTCACTATATTTATTCAATCTGTATGCTGAGTGTTCTGGTCACCTAGTACTGCTCTGACAAGAATATACCACAAATGGGATGGCTTTAATAAACAGGAGTTTATTCTCTTACAGTTTGGAGGCTTTAAGTCTGAGTTCAAAGCACCAGACTCTAGGGGCTGGGTGAAAGCCCCTCAACCTTGGGCTTCAGCTCTGCCTCCTGCTCCTGGCCCACTGAAGCTGGAGGCTTTTCTTCACTCAGCTGCTGGCTGCTGAGGCTGCCAAGCCCAAGGTTGACAAGTAAAAAGGCACAGTCCCAATATTACAAACCAAATGTTGTTGTTGTTA
>NW_006921778.1:2239649-2244966 GCF_000298275.1 Orycteropus afer afer | reverse complement strand
ATTCTTTCAGTTTGAGAAATGCTGAGCGTGTTCTTCCCTTTTGGTTTTCAAACTCCAGGTTTTTGCACATTTCATTATAGTAATTAGTTTTGTCTGCTCGAACTGCTCTTTGAAATCTTCTGTTCAGCTCCTTTATCTTGTCATTTCTTCCATTGGCTTTAGCTTCTCTCCAAACTACATGGCGGGCCATTAATTCAAATCTGTTAAAAGTCCTAAGATCGGCAGAGCATGGTAGGCTGCTGAACAACAACACGACTACATGGAGGGCTCAAGCATGCCATAAGCTAGAGACTGTTCCCTAGGGCTTCTCCTTATATACAGGAAGCAGACCATATCCCTAAGGCAGCTACTCAGCTGTTCACAGTAGGTTCCACCATGGAGTTGATTACCACTCTTATCATGAGGAATACTACATTCAGCTGCCCAGACACTCAACCAGGCCCAGCCAAGTTGACACACAAACTTAACTACTACACTGAGCAAATACTCTGAGAAGCTGAACGAGATGAAGAAGAATGCAGCATCAGGATAAGAGCATTAACAATCTTTGATATGCAGATGTCATAACCTTGTGATGGAAGTGAATATGATTTGAAGCACTTACTGATGAAGATCAAAGACCATGACCTTCAGTATGAATTACACTTGACATAAAGAAAACAAAAGTTCTCACAACTGGACCGATAAACAACATCATGATAAATAGAGAAAAGACTGAAGTTGTCAAGGATTTCATTTTACATGGATCCACAATTCAACACCCATAGAAGCAGCAGTCAAGAAATCAAACGACATTTGCATTGGGCAAATCTGCTGCAAAAGAACTTTTTAATAAAAAGCAAAAATGTCACCTTGAGGACATCTGTGCCATGGTATTTTCAATCACCTCATACACATGCAAAAGCTGAAAATAAATGAATAAGGAAGACCGAAGAAGAATTGATGCCTTTGAACTACAGTGTTAGCAAAGATTTTTAAATGTGCTGTGGGCTTCCAGAAGAATGAACAAATGTGTCTTGGAAGTATAGCCAGAATGTTCTTTAGAAGGGAGGATGGTGAGACTTTATTTCACATACTGTGGACATGTTATCAGGAGAAACCAGTCCCGGAGAAGGACATCACACTTGGTAAAGTAGAAGATCAGAGGAAAAGAAGATACTCAACGAGATGGATTGACATAATTGCTACAACAATGGACTCTAACACAGTAAAGATTTTGAAGAGGGCACAAGACCAAGCAGTGTTTTGTTCCATTGTACATAAGTTGGAACAGTTTCAACAGCACCTAACAATACATCTACTCCTCACTTTTCGGTTTTCTTTTTATCTGACATTTCACATTATGACAACAGTAAGAAATCTACTGTCCAACTATTTTGCATATTAACGATATACATCTGGCTGTAATAAACACCGACATTCAAGGAGAGACTAATGCTCTGGTTGTGATGGTTAAGGTTGTGCATCAACTTGGTTGGGCTATGATTTTCAGTGCTTAGCAATTAAGTAATAATATAATTTGGCAGCCATGTAATGATGTAGTCATAGTTTTGTGATCTGATATGGTCATCCTCCACATTTGCATAATACCAATTTTCACATAACAACCTTGTCTTGGGAACCTAACTGTGTCAATGAGTAAGGAGTGGGTGTAACAATAAGAAATACATTCTAATACCTTCTTCCATACTAATACACTTTTGTTAGAAAAATTGTATTTTTTATTCTCACCTAAGGAAGGTTGGGCAATCTACTTCCTTAGTGATACCACCTGGGAAACCAAGGAGGGGTCGCTATGAGTCGGACCCAACTCAACAACAGTGAGGTTTTTTTTTTTTTTAGATATCTACCAAACAATATAAATAATTTTGGTTGCTATCTAAGAAAAGACAAAGCAACCACTTTTGTATCAGCCATCTGTGTTTGAAACAAAAGTATAATTTAGACAGAATTCTTTAGATAATTTGTCTCCATTCTCAGAATCACTTTAATCCAGATGATGCTCTGGAAGTTTTCAACAAATGTGCTCTGGGTGACTAGCAAGTGTTGGTCCCCACCCAAGTTATTCAGTGGGGCATTTAGGACCCAGATGTCTCTGGTTCCCTAAGTCCAAATGAAAAGCTTTCAGCTGAGGGGCCAGAGGTAGAATTGGAAAATTAGAACGTTCTGATAATGCCAGCCTTGCTTTTACTCTACAAGCTTCTTAGTCCAGACCAAGAGTCCATCTCCAACCAGGTTTGTCTTCACTGTTTCAGAAAGCAGAGGAGAAGAAACTTTATGTGCTCTATGGTTGCTTTTCCTAAACTCTTAGCATCTGGATTTGATGGTTCTAAGTAATGCAGCCTTTGCCCTTCCACTTCCCTGGTCCATTCTGCCTCCTGGTAGGAGGAGTAAGTGATAGGCATGAACTTTCTCCAACCCCAGCCACAAACAGATTAAATTTTCACGTCCACAGGGGTCACTTTTGTTTATTTGTTTAAAGGCAGGTCCAGCTTCTTTGTTTAACACCTGAAAAGCAAGTCTGAAGGGGTTCTATAGACACAATTCATCCTAGTAATACCCTATGGTGACATTTTGCCAAAAGGTTTTATTTCATTCTTATGTAACACCTTAGAACCAATCAATAAAATAAAATTTGGGCCCTAGGCACATTTCTTAGAAGTAAATAAAAAAAATAAGTAAATTTATGTAAGTTACTTTGAATCTATTTCTCTGTATCCCCTTCACTATCAGTTTTATTAACTATTTTTGAAATACCATGCTTTGAAGGGAGCTTTGTTTTTCTCAGTTCTTTCTCCCATCTGTTACATTTTGTAACAAAGCCATAATCTGGTGTTTATGATATTAGTTGCTGTGGAAATTAATTTAATGCTATTCTATAAATGTTTTACTGAGAAAGCCCAGGTCAATATCGGGGTTCTAAACATAAATCTTAAACTTTAGTGAGCATTTGAAAAAAGTTAAACATTTGATAAATAGAATCAATTTTAAAATTAACATGAACTCACCTTTGTACTCACATATTGCTTAGCTGTAAGTGCATTTTAAAGGATTAGACCACAGCAAAATCTATTTGAAAATATTTATTACTTGGGAAATAAAATTACATACAAATGAAGAGATGAGGCTATTGCATTTTAAAGTGACCTCCATGGCATGTCCCAGCATAAAGTATTTTTTTAAATGATTAACCTCTGTTTCTCCTCACAATATTACATTAGAAACACGAAGTTGTGTGTGTTGGGGTGGGATAGGGAGTGGAATTAAAATGGGAGGAAAGACTAGGTCCCATAATAGAAGACTCTTCTACCTTAAATAAAATAATGTTCTTAAAGACTTTTACTCTTGCCCCTGGAGGGAAAGGGACCATCTTTTTTCACCACCTCCTGGTCTTCCCATTTCCTCAGCTACAATCTTCCGGCTCCCATTTCTTCTGTCATAGTAAACTACATTAACACTCCTTGGAACCTACTCTATAGCACACTACAGCAGTATTTTACTAGCTGACCACTCCCTCCCACAATGCCCCATCGTGCTTTTCGCCCCACTGGACTTTACCAAGGGTCAAAAGAAAAAGTACTTGGATCAATGAAGACTTCTCTTTGGCAATAATGTAAGGAGGAAACTGGATTGAGCAGGAAAGTCCTAGACAACACTTTCAAGGGCCAATGTTTACAAAGATTTTTTTTCCCCATCAATATCCTTATCTCATTTCTGCTTTGATTGTATCAACTTTACTCTTTGCCTTATTCCTGCTCCTGATTTTGCACACTGTCTCTTTGCTACCCCTTGTCTCTATGTCCCTTTAGTCATCAAAGGAAAAAGAAAAGCAGTCAATTATTTGAGAAACTTGGCCTCAATTATTTAGCAAATGTATTGTGATTTTTCCCCCACTTTCCCAAACTTTATTAAAGAGGAAAACAGTTGATGGTAAATCTCTAGAACACTGTCAGTTTTCTAAGAATCCTCTCTCAAAATTTCACATTGATTTCCAAACACTTGCCAGAGTATACATAGTTCCCAATTGTACTAAGTACGTGAGAAGTTGAAATCCTAAAATGTTCATCTTCCAACTTTTTCCAATCTGTAGTTTGTCTTTGGAGCTGCAATAATTGCCTGAACAACTGCTATGGCTTCATTAATTTTTGTCTGTAGTTCTCTGAGCATTTCTATATGCAGCAATCACACGAAGAACTGTGTCTCCTGTGTCACAACCAAAAATATGCTTGTCTAAAGTAACTGGCACACCCTCTTTTGTTTGGTTTGCTTTAGCCACTGCATCCTGTCAGGCGCTGCAGAACCAAAGTTCAAATTGCCTTAAGCATTACCAGGCAATCATCTGGCAGTTGAATCTGAAGAAATTTAGCCAAAACCATTACACCAGCATTATAATCAGGTTTAATTACAACCAAATTGATCAATGGCGCTGAATTTTCAGTTGCATTGTTAGATTTTTTTTTTTTTTTTTTGTATTCTTCAATATTACCTCTATACTCAAGTCTAACAGCTAAACCAAGAAGTCAATCAATTGGTTCTTGTGATCTTAAATCTTGGAAGGACAATGAACATCCCTGAGATACTTTTCAAAGAACTTGTGCCAGTCACTACTGTGGATGTTTCTTAAATGATCTCTGTCTTCAATCTTCTTGTGTCGGTTTTCTGGTCTACAAACCAAACAAAAAAGTTTCTAAATTGTTTCATTTTTGCAGCTAAATCCAGTAGGATTGTGGTAGTCGAGGGCCATCAGCTTTTATCAGAACATGATCCCAGATTTTCATTTTTCTTGCCCAGGCCTTGGCCAGAGGAGAAGAGGTCTAGTAAAGTGCTTTTATTAGGATGTATTTTTTAGTTCAATACTTTATCTCCTTGTTTCCTTCAGTGAGATTCTTCTTGAAGTAAGCTCCTATCTTCCAACATATTATTTACAGACTAGCACTTAGCATACCATAAGCGCTTAATAAATGTTATCTTTGGTTATAAAAAGATAATTAATGGGATGTATAATGTATCCTAGCCTCTGAAGAAGCTGTGTCATCGTAGGCTATTATCAACTAGGAGAATTGGAAAACTTCTGGGGCCTCTGAGCCATATGCTACTGAAATTTTCCCATGGTCTCAAAGTGTGGGTTACAGAACCCATAGACACTGTTGATACTAAATTATTGAGCTTACAGCTGAGTCACATTGCTGTCCACACCAGGTAAATGATTGGGATTTCAAAGGGATAATATAATAGTGTTGTTGTTGTTGTTATGTGCTGTCGAGTCAAACCCGACTCATAGCGACCCCTCCTTGGGTTTCCGAGGCAGTATCACTAC
>NW_006921778.1:2234499-2239549 GCF_000298275.1 Orycteropus afer afer | reverse complement strand
CCAACCTTCCTTCCGAGGAGTGGCTGGTGGGTTTGAACCGCCAACCGTCTGGTTAGCAGGCAAGTGTCTTAGCCACTATGCTACCAGAGCTCCCATAATAGTGTAGTAGGTTTGAAATTCACAAGTGGGAAGAAATGTGTTTAACTTTATTTCTCTATAATGGAATTCAAATTTACAATAAAGTCCCTATTTCAATGATGAGGGGAAATACTTAATCTCATCACTCTTGAGGTAACTGTGTCATTGTAGTTTCAAAATGATAGTCAAATGAAAGATTTGAACTGAGATTTTTGGAGCTCAAATTCACATCAGAGCTGTTCTCAATTCTCAAGGAGCTTCCTCTTTTCTTCCCCGTAGGATGTATCTGGGTGCAGGGGAAGAATGTCTGGTTCATGGTCTGTGACCCAGGTGCTGTGTTCCTTGGTGTACCTGAAGGATTTGCAGCTACAACTGGGAATAACCTGTTGTCTCTATGTGATAAAAGTCCACTCCACCACTTCCCACCCCGCTATGCCCCACACTTACCACTCCTGCCACTAGTGAAGTTTGGTGACTCAACCTCATCTTGATTCTTTGGGCTGCCCACCCTACAGCCTAGGCTAAAGGATAACCTTTCCCAAAAGCAAGCCAATCCCCATCATGTCCATTGCTGGGCCTACAGAATGCCTAGGCTCTTTCTTCCACGTCCAGGCTACAAGCACTGTTTCTAGCTTTCTCTCAGTTTAACTTGCCACACCACCATTTCGACTCTAGTACCATCACTCAGTGTTGAGGAGGAGCACTCCTATGGTAGTTTCCTCTCAGAGTTCCAAATAGGAAAAAACAGAGGTGCTTGAAGCTGCAGAGCAGGGGTAGGGAGAGGAGGGCCAGGGAGCAGCTTAACTATTCTTAGCTAAACTCTCTTAAGGAGCTCTGGTGGTGTAGTGGATAAGGTATTTGGCTGCTAATAAGATGATCGGGGGTTCAAACTCTACCAGCTGGCTCTACAGAAGGAAGATAGGGCAATCTACTTCTGTAAAGATTTATAGCTTTGAAAACCCAGTGGGGGTCCCACAAATCCCTCCCTATAGAGGTTCTTTATTTTATGGCTAACACAGATGCCCAAGCCAAACACACACGCGCGCACACACACACACACACACGCACACACACCCCACACACACATCATACAAGACGCAGGGAAAATGGAACAAGGCAAGGATAAAGGCAAAAGAGCCTAAGAAGACTTATGTTAGCTCAGCTTTACTACAAAGAGAAATCTTTCAAGGCAAGTGAGAGTGATTGCAGAAAGCAGAGTGAAATTTAGACAACAAAAAAAACTTCCTGGCCATCAGGAGTGAGAGAACCTCATCAGGAACATGAAGAAAGGCACTAAGTTTCCTTCCATGGAGACATAAGCAAAGAGGTACATAATCACTGTTTCGTATCTCATATAGATATTGAAAGTTCCAAGTGAAAGAGCAAGAATAAAGGCCAGGACTTGGAGGTGAGTAATCAAAACATAAGCAACCTTGACCTGTTCTACTGGTGGAGGATATTGATGAGAACCTTAACTCTTAATCCTGTTCTGCCTCAGCAGGCAAAAAGAACAGCAGGACCTTGGTATCCAGTCCTTAGTTTGTCCTTGTCACTCTGCAATCAATCATACTTTACTCCACCCTCCTGCCTCAGAAGGCATTCCTGGCTGTTGATTCAACCTCATTTTATCAGTTCCTGTCATGCAATTCCTCCTTTTCACACTCCCCTGCTCTTTGAGTGTTAGTGTTTGACTTTGCTGCCTTCTCTCCCCCTATCCTCTTTGGTGGGAAAACTAGAAGAGGCACAATAAAATTTCTAGAATTATTTGCTGTAAATAATTATGAATTAAAATAATAAATACACAGTTTCAAAATGAATAGAAATGCCATCTACTCTAATGTTCTGCAAATAGGTACTTGTGACTTGTGATAAAATCCTGAAGACAGCTTTTATGCAGAGATTTGAAAAGTCCTGTATTTCAAATAACATAGATAGAAGTAAAATTGATGTGCTCTGAAAAAATTTGGATTACATGACGTAAGAAGTGATTCTAGTGTTGGCAAATATTCTGGTGTCAAAGATACATGTGAGGAACTTAAGTAAAACTATGTCATTATATGCAAGAGGAAAAGAAGCTGTGTTCTTAAATGTACATATCATTTTATATATGGTTTTTTATAAATAAATAATTGTTAATTATACCATAGCTTTAAAAAGAGACATTTGTTTCTTTTTGTCTCTACCCTTAAAAGTGTATAGTATGTTCAAGTATATGTGATATATGTCCAAGAATGCTCCTTGGAAGCAAGAATGTCCAGACTTCGTCTCACCTATTTTGGTCATGTTGTAAGAAGGGACCATTCCCTGGAGAAGGATGTCATGCTTGGTAGGGTGGAGGGTCGACGAAAGAGGGGGAGGCCTTCAACGAGATGGATTGACACAGTGGCTGCGATGATGGGCTCAAGTATAGCAGGGATTGTGGACTGGCACGGGATCGGGCAGTGTTTCATTCTGCTGGGCATGAGGTCGCTATGAGTCGGAAACGACTCGACGGCACTTAACAACAACAACAACAACAATGTCCAAGTTGGCCTAAACATCTTTTAAAACAATCATTTCATTGAGAAAAAAAAAAAAAAAAAAGGGAAGTCTCTTTATATTCAGGATGACTTGATTTCAGATATATGAGGTAAACAATGAGCAGCATAGCTAGTAATCAGCTAAACACTTGTCTCCTTAAGCTCAAAGTAAAGCAAGCTCAGGCCCAAGCCTTCTTCCAAGCTTCCTGCCTCAGGAAATTACTAAACCCTAGGAAGTGGTAAGAATGGTGTCTGTGGCCTCCTGGGCTACCCATTTCCTCCCAGAAAGAGCATCAGTTCGTCCCTGCGGTAGAGCATCTCATTTTAAAATTTGAATTATGTGTATGTGTGTGTGTGTGTGTATGTATAAAACATATGCACACATACATAAATATATAGAGGTAGATATATATATATACTTAAGTATATGTCCTATTACTGGGTATTAAGAGAAACTAAAATACAAATGCACACAAAAACCTGTATGTGAATGTTTATAGTGGATTTATTCATAACTGTCCCTGAATGTCCTTCAGTTCGTAAATAGATAACTGGTACATCCATATAATGCAATGAAACTAAATAAACTACTGATACACACAACTGAGGGAATCGCTACATTATGCCAAGTGAAAGAAGCTAGGCTCAAAATGCTATATACTATGAGTCCATTTCCATGATATTCTGGAGAAAACAAAACTATAGCTACAGAAAACACATCAGTGGTTGTCAGTAACTAGGTGCAGGAAGAGGGCTTGACCACAAAGAGGCATAAGGAAATTTTAGGAGGGGATGAAATGTTCTATATCCTGTTCACTGTGCTGGTTACAGAACTTAATGCATTTGTCAAAACTTATAGGGTGGTCATCTAAATCGGTGAATTTTATTGTATGTAAATTGCATCTCATTAAACTTTTAACTGTGCACTAAAAAGGGTGAATTTTACTTATGTAATTTACAATTCAATTTCTAAAATGTTAAAAACAAAACGAACTAACAAACTAAAAATAAATAAAAACTCTGACCTAGAGTCAGCATGATTATTAATGGTGGAGACTGGCTTCTTAGCTCCCCCATTAGGGGGGTTGCCAGCTAATCCCTGTCATATTTGTAACTCTGAGACTTCCACGGGACTTTGCAATGAGTTGTCTCCATTCTCAAGGATAGCTGCTGGCTGCTGGTGAAAAACAGAAAGGTAGCAGGATACTGCACAAGGCACAACAGGGGAAACTTTCTCTTTTCTTTCTTCACTTCTGTTCTTCCTCTCTTTTCTGCTTCTCCCCTAACTCTTGCTTTTCTCTCACTTTTCCACCTGTTTATTCACCAGCTGATGCTTAGCTGAAAGGAATCTGCTGGGGGCTATGTTAGTTAATAGGGTAAAAGGAAGCACTTGTTCCTGATAAATAGCGTGCAGGTAAATGTTTAACACCCAGCTCTCTGAAACACATACATAGGTTTGTTTAAAATTTTGGTGATGTAAAGAGCGTATGTTGTTGTTGTTGTTGTTATGTGCCATCGAGTCAGACCCAATTCATAGCGACCCCTCCTTGGGTTTCTGAGGCAGTATCACTATGGAAGTAGATTGCCCCATCCTCCTTCTCAGGAGTGGCTGATGAGTTTGAACCACCAGCCTTCTAGTTAGCAGTCTAGTGCCTTAGGCACTATGCTACCAGAGTGTATAGCACAGATTTATATTACTGCAACAAAATAGGCTATATTGTTTTTTAATGTGAATTCCATATAGTCAATTGATTTATGTAGAATTGTTCATTGATTTTTGCTGAACTCTTTTGTCTGCAGCCAGCCTATTGTCAATAAAAAATAAGTGTAGTAGTAACAAGAATCTTGGTTGATATTTTCATTGATGTTAATAGGAAGAGAAAAGTGAAACAACAAAGAAGATATGTGTAGGGACATCACTCATTCATCAGTGAGGTGAATGACTAGGATGGTTTGGATAAGATTTTGAATACTGGAAGAGTGTTTCCTCAATCTCTGTGCTATTTACAATTTAACAGCTATAGATATGACACACACTTCTAAATTTAACCTATGCTGTTGTTGTTAGGTGCCATCGAGTTGTTTCCAACTCATAGCGACCCATGCACAGCAGAACGAAACACTGCCCATCCCGCGCCAGCTCCATGATCCCTGCTATACTTGAGCCCATCATTGCAGCCACTGTGTCAATCCATCTCATCAAAGGCCTTCCCCTCCTTCATGACATCCTTCTCCAGGGAATGGTCCCTTCTGACAACAAGGCCAAAATAGGTGAGACGAAGTCTGGCCATTCTCGCTTCCAAGGAGCATTTCGGGTGCACTTCCTCCAGGACAGAGCTGTTAGTTCTTTTAGCAGTCCATGGTATTTTCACCATTCTTCACCAGCACCACAACTCAAAAGCATCAACTCTTCTTTGGTCTTCCTTATTCATTGTCCAGCTCTCACATGCATA
>NW_006921778.1:2219796-2233794 GCF_000298275.1 Orycteropus afer afer | reverse complement strand
ATCTGACAACAGCTATGATATCCCTTGTTCCACGTCCTCTTCTGAATCCAGCTTGCACCTCTGGAAGTTCTCTGTCAATATACTGCTGCAACCGTTTTTGAATTATCTTCAGTAAGATCTTACTTACATGCGATATTAATGATATTGTTCTATAATTTCCACATTCTGTGGGATCCCCTTTTTTGGAATGGGTATAAATATGGATCTTTTCCAGTCAGTTGGCCAGGTAACTATCTTCCAAATCTCTTGGCATAACCCAGTGAGTGCCTCCAATGGGGCATCCGTTTGTTGAAATACCCCAATAGGTATTCCGTCAATTCCTGGAGCCTTGTTCTTCGCCAATTCTTTCATTGCACCTTTGACTTCCTCCATCAGTACCATTGGTTCTAGATGACATGCCACTTCCTGAAATGGATGAAGATTGACCAGTTTTTTTTGGTTCAGTGATTCTGTGTATTCCTGCCATCTTCTCTTGATGTTGCCTGCATCTTCAATATTTTGCCCATAGAATCTCTCAATATTGGAACTCGAGGCTTAAATTTTTTCTTCAGTTCTTTCAGTTTGAGAAAAGCTGAGTGTGTTCTTCCCTTTTGGTTTTCAAACTCCAGGTCTTTGCACATTTCATTATAGTAATTTGCTTTGCCTGCTCAGGCTACTCTTTGAAATCTGTTCAGCTCTTTTATCTTGTCATTTCTTCCATTTGTTTTAGCTACTCTCTGCTCAAGGGCAAGTTTCAGAGTCTCTTCTCTCATCCATTTTGGTCTTCTCTTCTTTTCTCATCTTTTTAGTGATCTCTTGCTTTCTTCATGGATAATGTTCTTGATATCCTCCCACAATTCTTCTGGTTTTCGGTGGTTGGTGTTCAATGCATCAAATCTATTCTTTAGATTATCACTAAATCAGGAAGGATATATTCAGGATCATATTTTGGCTCTCTTGGACTTGTTTTAACTGTCTTTAACTTCAAGTTGAGCTTGCATATGAGCAATTGATGGTCTGTTCCACAATCAGCCCTGGCCTGGTTTTGGCTGAAGATACTGAGCTTTTCCACCACCTCTTGCCTCAGATGTAGTCAATCTGATTCCCATGTGTTCTATCTGGTGAAGTACACGTATCCATCACTAGACAGTCAATAGCAATAAGCCAAGCCCAAATATATAACATTTGTGAATTGCTATGGTGTAAATACTCTCATCCTGGCCAATTTCAAGCTACCCATGTAAAGTCACTGAACTTGGAGTTAGTTGTAAAGATTTGGGCCCCAGCACACAATTATACAATATTTCTACTATAGAGATATGATATACGGAAATAACACCAGGAGCACAGATAATAGCAAACTATAGTAAAATTATTAAAAGTGATGATGAGTTTTGAGTATTTATTATCTTTTTTCCCATATAATTTATATCATTATCAATTTATATGAAGGAGTCCTAGTGGTACAATAATTAAAGAAAGCACTTGGCTGCTAACTGAAAGGTTGGTGGTTGGAACCCACCAGTCGCTCCGTGGGAGGAGATGTGGCAGCCTGCTTTCACAGATTTACAGCCTCAGAGACCCTATATGGCAGTTCTACTCTGTTCTTTAAGGTCACTATGAGTCAGAATCAACTTGATGGCAACAGGTTTGGTTTTAGTTTAATTTAATTTAATTTTTAATAATGGCAATATTTAATAACAAGATCACAAAATACCTGAAATTTATCTGTAAGCCCTGAGCTTTTTTCAAGCTCTCTCAGCATAGTAAAGGTCTTGGTGCAAATCTGTAAACTACTCCCCCACACACACAATTTCTGGGGCAGCAGTGGCAGCATAAAGGAATAGTGGGTGAAACATATGTTGTTTCCCCTGATCCCCACTACTCTCAAAATACTGCTGTTTTAGCTGTATAGGATGTTCCCCTGAGCCATTCAGACAATTGTTACAACTGAATTATTAGCATCATTAGACAACCATGAAGTATATGAAAAAATGGATGTGGATTTTAGTGAAATAAATGTTTCTACATTTTCATTAGATTTCATTCATTAAAATATTCTCTCTCTCTTTTTTTAATGAGACTCTATTGCTGAGGGAGAAAATTGTTATTCTGAAACTTTTATTTTTAAATTAAAATCTGGAAAGATATTTACCAAAATCTGATAAATCAGGTTATCTTAGATTGTGAGATCTGTTTCCTTCTTCTTGTGATTTTCTGTAGTTTCCAAATTATCTACAATAAATAATAACACTTTAGGAATATGAAGAAAAAAAAATAGAGACAAATCATTAGTAATTTGATTCTCAAAACTGCATTGATGCTGTCCTTTTAAAGACTCAAAGAATAGATAGCATTTTCAGTAAAACAATGCTGAGGAAACAGGCATTACTATGTTCAGTTTCATTTAAAAGACAGATGTCCAGGAATTGGATATGGCTAATTATCAATTTCTATCCAGATGGAGTGTTTTTTTTTTTTTTTTTTTTTTTTCTATCATTAGATGGGAAACACATAGCATCTCTGGCTGCTGACTTCATTACACTTCAGTTGGAAAGCTTTACAGAATAAGCAGAGCTTAGAAGGTCTTAGAGGAAGAGGGTCATGTATTATCATGAATGCAAATACAAACAATAGAAGAAAAAGAATAAAAATGAGTAATTGGTTTCATGATGAAATATTTTCAAGCTTACTGTATGAACAATTCCAATTGTGTCAGAAATGGAATTCACACATTCTCATGTCTGCCTTTCTATAGTGTTTTTTTTTCTATTGCTGTATTACAAATCACCCCAAGACTTAGCATCTTAAAACAAGAAACATTTATTATTTCACAGTTTCTCTTGGTAAGGAATTTGAGTATGGTTTAGCTAAGTGTTTCCTCAAGGTCTCTCATGAAGATGTCAGCCAAGGCTATATGGTATTATCTGAAGGACTGAATGGGGAGGGATCCACTTCCAACCTCACAATTGTTGGCAGGATTCACTTCCTTGTGAACTGTTAGACTGAAAGTATCAGTGGTTTCTGGGCTGTACCCTCTCTCATGCCATGGGGGCCTCTTGATAGGGTACTCAAACATGGCAAATGGTTTCCCTCAGAATGAATAAATGAGAGAAAGCACCCAAGATATTTGTTTCCTATCTCTTAATGTCAAATATCCAGTACTTCAAAAACAATCTTCCATATATTCTATCCAGTGTTGTTGTTGCTGAGAGCATGAGGGTGTGTTGGTACTTGTTACTCTGTCTGGTTCAGAAGTGGAAGCATAGCTGAATTTCTTTTATTAATAATCCCATGATACTTTTCTGCTAGAAACAAATTGAATTTATTATATCTTGATGACCATATGGCAGTAAATGTTTAAAAATATTAGAAAAAATCATTTACTGTATATATTTATACAGTAAAGCATTTGACAAAATCCAACTGCTATTCATGGTAAAACCTGGATCAGCTTCTTGGCCAATGAGCATGTATAAAAAGGCATACATCCCATAGCAGCCATTGTGTATAATTCTTTTGATAGATTACTGTATTTTATTTCCTAATATTTCATTGAGGATTTTTGCACCTACATTCATGAGCGACATTGGTCTGTAGTTTTATTTTTTTTATATACTGTCATTAAGGAGCTCTGATGGTGCAGTTGATGAGGCATTTGACTGCTAACCAGAAGGTCAGAGGTTCAAGCCCACTAGCTGCTCTGTGGAAGGAAGATGGGGCAATCTACTTCCATAAAGATTTACAGCCTCAGTAACCCAATGGGGGTAGTTATGAACTGGAATCAACTCGATGGCAGTGAGTTTTTTTTTTTTTTTTTTTTTTTATACTGTCATTGATTGGTTTTCATAACAAGGTAATACAGGCTTCATAAAATAAGTTGGTAAGTATTCCTTCCTGTTCTATTTTCTTGAAGAGGCTTGTGAAACAAGTGTTATTTCTTTAAATGTTTTGTAGAATTCCCATTGAAACGATCTAAGCCTGGACATTTCCTTTTCCAGAGCATTTTAATCACAAATTCAATTTCTTTAATGGTTATGTTGTTGTAGTTGTTGTTGTTAGGTGCCATCAAGTTAGCTGTGACTCATAGCAACCCCATGCACAACAGAACAAAACACTGCCTGGTTCTGTACCATCCTCACAATGCTTGCTGTACTTGAGCCTATCATTGCAGCCTCTGTCAATCCATCTTAAGGATCTTCCCCTTTTTGGCCAACCCTCCACCAGTCATGGTATCCTTCTTCAGAGCATGGTCCCTTCTGACCACATGACCAAAGTAGGTGAAACAAAGTCTGGCCATTCTTGCTCCCAAGGAGCATTCTGGCTACAATTCTTCCAGGAGAGAGTTGTTTGTTCTTCTGGCAGACAGGGTATTTTCAGTATTCTTCACCAACACCATAATTCAAAGGCATCAATTCTTCTATAGTTTTCCTTGCTCATTGTCCAGCTTTCACATACTTACAAGGCAATTAAAAATACCATAGCTTGGGTTACATGCACCTTAGTCTTCAAAGTGACATCTTCACTCCTTAATACCTTAAAGAGGTCCCTTGCATCAGATTTGCCCAGTGCAATGCGCTGTCTGATTTTTTGAATGCAGTTTCCATGGATGTTGATTGTGGATCCAAGTAAATGAAATCCCTGACAACTTCAACCTTTTCTCCATTTATCTTGATTTTGTTTATTGATTCAGTTGTAAGGGTTTTCATTTCTTTATGTTGAGGTGGGATCCATGCTGAAGACTGTAGTCTTTGATCTTCATCAGTAAGGGTTTTCATTTCTTTATGTTGAGGTGGGATCCATGCTGAAGACTGTAGTCTTTGATCTTCATCAGTAAGTGTTTCAAGTCCTCTTCACTTTCAGCAAGAAAGTTGTATGTCTGCATATCCCAGGTTGTTAATAAGCCTTCCTTCAATCCGGATGTCATGTTCTTCTTCAAGTAGTCCGGCTTCTCAGATTATTTGCTCAGCATACAGATTGAATAAATATGGTGCAAGGATACAACCCTTCCCGATTTTAAACCATGCAGTATCTTCTTGTTCTATTTGAACTGCTGCTTCTTGGTCAATGTACAGGTTCCTCATAAGCACAATTTAAATGTTCTGAAATTCCCATTCTTCTCAATATTATCCATAATTTGTTATGATCCACATAGTGGGATGTCTCTGCATAGTCAACAAAACACAAGTAAACATCTTTCTGGTATTCTTTGCTTTTAGCCAAGATCCATTTGACATCAGCAATCATATACCTTGTTCCATATCCTCTTCTGAATTCAGCTTGAATTTCTGGAAGTTCCCTGTCAATATACTCGTGCAACTGTTTTTGAATTATGTTTAGCAAAATTTTAGTTGTATTGATAATATTGTTCAAAAATTTCCACATTTTGTTGCATCATCTTTCTTTGGAAAGGGCACAAATATTGATCTCTTCCAAACAGTTGGCTGAGTAGCTGTCTTAAAGATTTCTTGGCATAAATTAGTAAGTACCTCCAGAGCTGCATCTGTTTGTTGAAACATCTCAATGGGTATTCTGTCAATTCCTGGAACCTTGTTTTTCACCAGTTCCTTCATTGCAGCTTGGACTTCTTCCTTCAGTACCATTGGTCCTTGATTATATGCTACCTCTTGAATGAGATGAACAACGACCAATTTTTTTTTGGTACAGTGACTCTGTATATTCCTTCCATCTTCTTTTGATGCTTTCTGAATCATTCAATATTTTGCCCTTCAATATTGCAACTCAAGTCTTGATTTTTTTCTTCAGCTCTTTCAGCTTGAGAAATGCCAAGCATGTACTTTTCTTTAATTTTCTAACTCCAGGTCTTCGTATATTTCATCATAATTCTGTACTTTGTCTTCTCAAGCTGTCCTTTGAAATCTTTTGTTCAGCTCTTTTATGTTGTCACTTCTTGCATTTGCTTTAGCTACTCTCTGTTCAAGGGCACGTTTCAGAGTCTCTTCTGACCTCCGTTTCAGTCTTTTCTCCCTTTCCTGTTTTTTTAATGACTGTTTGCTTTCTTCATATATGATGTTCTTATTGTCATCCCACAACTTATCTTGTCTTTGGTCTTTGGTGTTCAATGCATCAAATCTATTCTTTAGATGGTCTCTAAATTTAGGTGAGTTATAATCAAGATTGTATTTTTGGCTCTCTTGGACTTTTTAAAATTTTCTTCAGCTTCATTTTGAACTTGCATATGAACATAGTCATCTCCTAGCCTTGTTTTGAGTGAAGATATTGAGCTTCTCCATCGCCTCTTTCCACAGATATCATCGGTCTGATTCCTGTGTATTCCATCTGGTGAGGTCTATGTGTATAACCACCATTCGTGTTGTTGAAAAAAGGTATTTGCAATGAATAAGTCATTGGTCTTACAAAATTCTGTCATGTCATCTCTGGCATCATTTCTATCACCAAGGCCATATTTTCCAACTACCTATGTTTCTTCTTTGTTTCCAACTTTCTCATTCCAATCACTAGTAATAATCAATCCACCTTGATTGCATGTTTGGTCAATTTCAGACTGCAGAAGTTGGTAAAATCTTTAATTTCTTCATCTTTGGCTTTAGTGATTGGTGCCTAAATACGAATGATAGTAGTATTAGCTGATCTTCCTTACAGGCATGTGGATATTATCCTATTACTGACAGCATTGTATTTCAGGATAGATGTTGAAATGTTCATTTTTTATGATGAATGTGACATCATTCCTCCTCAATTTGTCATTCCCCACATAGTAGACCATATGATTGTCTGATTCAAAATGACTAATATCAGTCTTACAGCATAGTGGATGAGGCATTTGGCTCTTAACCAGATAGTCAGCAGTTCAAAACCACTCTGTAAGATTTACAGCCTCAGAAACCCAATAGAAATTGCTATGAGTCAGAATCAACTCAATGACAGTAAGTTTGGTTGGTTTTTTTTCCCCCTAATGCCTAGGATATCTATCTTTATCCATTCCATTCCATTTTTGATAGATTCTAATTTTCCTGGATTCATACTTAGTATATTCCACATTCTGATGTGGATTTTTGCAGCTGTTTCTTCACATTTTGTGTTGTGCCCCATCAACAAATGAAGGCCCCAAAAGCTTTACTGCAATATTGAAGGGCAAAATATCGAATGATTCAGAAAGCATCAAAAGAAGATGGAAGGAATATACAGAGTCACTGTACCCCCCCCCAAAAAAAAAATGGTCGTTGTTCATCTCATTCAAGAGGTAGCATATAATCAAGGACCAATGGTACTGAAGGAAGAAGTCCAAGCTGCAATGAAGGAACTGGTGAAAAACAAGGTTCCAGGAATTGACAGAATACCCATTGAGATGTTTCAACAAACGGATGCAGCTCTGGAGGTACTTACTAATTTATGCCAAGAAATCTTTAAGACAGCTACTCAGCCAACTGTTTGGAAGAGATCAATATTTGTGCCCTTTCCAAAGAAAGGTGATGCAACAAAATGTGGAAATTTTTGAACAATATTATCAATACAACTAAAATTTTGCTAAACATAATTCAAAAACAGTTGCACGAGTATATTGACAGGGAACTTCCAGAAATTCAAGCTGAATTCAGAAGAGGATATGGAACAAGGTATATGATTGCTGATGTCAAATGGATCTTGGCTAAAAGCAAAGAATACCAGAAAGATGTTTACTTGTGTTTTGTTGACTATGCAGAGACATCCCACTATGTGGATCATAACAAATTATGGACAACATTGAGCAGTGAATTATCGAACCCAGCAGAGCGGTGGTGGGTGCTGTGGAAGTGTGGTGGTTAAATTTTGTTGTCAACTTGGCTGGGCCTGGTTAACTGGCTGAATGTAGTTATTCCCCATGGTGAGATTGGTTATTAACTCCATGGTGGAATCTATTGGAGCAGCTGAGTAGCTGCTTTGGGCATGTGGTCTGCTTCCCGTATATAAGAAACAGCTTTGGGCATTGTCTCCACCTTATGGCATGCTTGAACCCTGCATGTAGCTGTGTCATTGTTCAGCATCCTGCCATGCTCTGCCAACCTTGGGACTTTCAATGGACTTGAATCAATGGCTTGCCGTGTGGTTTGGTAACATCAAGTTTGTGCCTCTTTACTTGTCAATCTTGGGCTGATCAGTCTCAGTAACCAGCAGCTGTTTGACTGAAGAAAAGCCTTTAGCTTCAGTGGGACAGGAGCAGGAGGCAGAGCTGAAGCCCAAGGTTGATGGGCTTTCACCCAGCCACTAGAGCCTGGCACTTTGAACTAGGACTTAAAGCCTCCAAACTGTACGAATAAACTGTTTGTTAAGGCCATCCCATTTGTGGTATATCCTTGTCAGAGTGGCATTAGTTAACCAAAACAGGAGGAATGGTTGGTATTAGGGTTGGTGAAAGGGCTGCAGGGAGGCAGTATGTCTGGCCCAGTATGTCTGGGCTGCTGATTGTGATTCTGTCTTCCTCTTGTGTAATTAGAGGAGGTCAGAAGATGCCGCCTCTTTGCCCCTTTGACAGTGCTGGAAGATGAGACTCTCAGGTTGCAAGGCTATCTAAATACAACTGATGAAGAGCTGACACCTCAAAGTAGAGTTGACCTTATGCATGTGAAAGCTGCAAAATGAAAAAGGAAGACCGAAGAGGAGGTGATGCTTTTGAGTTTTGGTGTTGGCCAAGAAGATTGAAAGAACCATGTACTGCCAGAAAACTCAAACCAAACTAAACTCACTGCCATTGAGTCAATTCCAACTCATTACAACACCCTTTGGATTTCTGAGGTGGTAAATCTTTATGGAAGTAGATTGCCTAGTCTTCCTTCTGTGGAGTGGCTGGTGGGTTTAAACTGTCAGCCTTCTGGTTAGCAGTCAAATGTCTTAGGCACTACGCCACCAGAGATGAACTGCCAGAAGAACAAACAAATCTCTTCTGGAAGAAGTGCAGCTAGAACTGTCCTTAGAAGTGTGAATGGCCAGACTTCATCTAACCTACTTTTGTCATGTTGCCAGAAGGGACCATTCCCTGGAAAAAGATAATGTCTTTGTAAATTTAGGGTCAGCAAAAAAGGGGAGGACCCTCAATGACATGGATTGACACAGTGGCTGCAATGATGGGCTCAGGTATACGAAGGATTATGAGGCTGGTACAGGACCAGGCAGTGTTTCATTCTGTTGTATGTAGGGTCTCTATATGAGTCAGAGCTGGCTCAAAGGCTCCTAATAATAACAACAAGTTCTATCAGTTGCTGAGGGAGGATTTTAAGTCATGGTGGCATGGTGCCTAAGACATTTGACTGCTAACCAGAAGGTTGGTGGTTCAAACCCACTAGCCACTCCTTGGAAGGAAGATTGGGCAATCTACTTCCATAGTGATGCTGTCTCAGAAACCCAAGGAGTGGTCACTACTAGTTGCATCCAATTCGAAGGCAGTGAGTTTGGTTTTTTTTGAGTTTTAACTATAATCGCAGAGATCCATGCTTTATGAGGCATGGAATTTAAGGGTTCTGTTTTAAAATATAATATAAAATTTTGAAAACAAATTGTCTTGGTTCTCTAGTGCTGCTATAATAGAAATATCTCAAATGGATGGCTCTAACAAACAGAAATTTATTCTCTTGCAGTTTAGGAGACTAGAAGTCCAAATTCAGAGTGCCAGCTCTAGGGGCTGGGTGAAAACCCCTTGACCTCGGGCTTCAGCTCAGCCTCTTTTTCCAGGCCCACTGAAGCTAGAGGCTTCTCGTAACTCATGCAGCTGCTGTCTGCTGAGGCTGACAAACCCGTGGTTGGAAAGTAGAATGGCACAATCCCAAGACCAAGAGACAACACAGTAGACCACTAGTTCAAGTCCAGAAACAGTCCCAAGATCGGCAGGCAACTAAGATGAAGACTCAGTCAAATGTAGGATTGAGATATGCCAAAAGTCTAGAGACCTTTCCCAAAGCTTCTCCTTATATACTGGAAACAGGCCATACCACAAAGGCGGTTCCTTTTCTAATGATTAACATCTCACAGCGGATTCCACCATGGAAGTAACAACAATCTCATCATGAGGAATAACTACATAAGTTGTCAAGCCACTCAGGCCCATGACCCAGTCAAGTTGACACACAATCTTAACTAGCACACACGTTGTGATAGTATAGACAGATTAGAATTTCTTGGAGATGAGTATGTGTTCTAACCTGAGTTCCATATTAATCTTGTTCAATTTAAACATTGCCTTATTCTACCACTTATCATATAAGAATCCTGCCCCTACAACCACATTCCTAAACTCATAAAACCAAGGCAGAAACAGTTCACAGGACAGGACAATTGCATTCCTCAGATCCTGAGACTAAGGAAGGGACACTGCAAAAGAAACAATGCAAATATAATCTTACTGCCTAGATGTCATTGCCTGATAACAGGCCATTCTTGATATGTCTTCTTGCCCACTACCCAGAGTCAGTGTTAACCAGTTTTGGAGCCTGTGCATCCCTGCCCTCCTTTATCACCTGATGACTAAGATGGCCAATCCAAGATGAGACCAAGACTCAAACCAAGAGCAAACAACAGAATACACCTGTGCAAAGAAGTTGTGGCATCCATTTTGGAACACACAGACTCCATCTTAGAAAGAGACTGCACATGCATCTAGTGCGAAGGAAGTTGAGGTCTATCTTAGGAATTTATCACAACCTTGTTCTGTTTCCTGACTCTCACAAAAGGGTCAGGATTTTGTGAATACCTGCCTGTATAAGGTATTTTGAAATCATGTACCCCATGGTCTTAAAAACTACTATAAAAACCCCTAGCCTGTAAGGCTCAGGGAGACCATATGGAGTTGCCTCCGGCCCTGCGTATCTCTGTTTTGCAAGGTTACTATCCTCTTATTAAACTTCTCTCTGAGCTACAGATGACTTTCTAGTCATTATTCCAGAACTCAGTCTGTGACTAAATATAGTTAAGAAAGTGAATATTTATGTAGAATGCAAGAATATAAATTACAACAAATTATAAATTTTAGAATGCTGACAAAATTCACAAGAATTAAGACATCTAGAAAAGTAACATGTTTATTGTTTTAATACCAGACATAATTCTATAATACTTTTTTCCTACATTCTTTTGTCGAAATACTCTTTAGTTGACTATTTTATAATGACTTTGCTTTATCTTACTTATATAGATTAACTAGAAAGTCTCTCTTCTAGCATGATTGATTAATTTTTAAATTATCGATAGTAAGAATTGTTTTCAGTTTGATAATTTGCTATTAGTAATTTTCAAAGACCATAGTCAAATTTGGAGAAATTCTATCAGATTTGAAAAATTTTCTTCAGACTAGTTCCGGACTCTTTACATACTTCTGATGCAAGTGCATAGTACATGTTCATATTGCAACACAACTTCTGGCCCTGCACCCTTCTTTTTCTAATATTGGGAGAGTCAGACAATAGGGTGTAGGAATATTCCTAGAAGCTATTCCTCCACTAGGATGGCCAGCAATAAAATACTATATATAGAATCCTCCCAATAAATCCAAACAAATTATATCCCCAACTAAGTTTTTTTAAAAACAAAAACAACAACAACAACAACCTTCCCTTTAGACAGCAAAAACCAAAACCAAACTCATTGCCCTCGAGTTAGTTCTGACTTACAGTGACCCCTCCTTGGTTTTTCAAGGCAGTATCTCTATGGAAGTAGATTGCCCAGTCTTCCTTCTAAGGAGCAGCTGGTGGGTTTGAATAGACAGCCCTCTGGTTATCAGTCAAATGCCTAAGGCACAATGCCACCAGAACTCCCACAATGATTGCAGCCAATACCACCTAATACAAGGAGAGCTGTAATAGAGGGAAAGTCAGAGTAAAAAGAGACAATGGCCTTAACCAATTGTGATTAAAATGTATATAGCTTTCACAAAATTTTATAAAATGTTATAAAATTTCTTATGACAGTATGAACATATTGCTAACATATCTTCCAGAACCTTGGAAATGGCCTGTGCAAGTAAGAGACCTTGAAACTTAACCTTCATTAGTTTCACCAGAAATCTACCCTGGCTACTGAGATGGCTATCCAGAGAAAAAAAGAAGTAAACACCTGTTTTAAAAAGATGGTTTTTAGAACATCATCTTGAATCAGAACTTTCTTGGATGTTTGTCAAATAAAAAAGCCCAAAACTTTATTATTCAAATTTCCAAGCATATACAAAAACAATGAGAACAGTTCATGAATACACATAGTACTTATGAGTCAGCTTATAAAATTACGAAATTTTTTTATCTTCTTGTTTAGATGCTCTCAGTTTAGGGCACTGTGAAGAATCGATGCAAAGATGATTTTTGCATGGTCCCTGCCTCCATGTATATATAAAGAAGATGAGGCATGAGCACAACAATGTCATACTACTTAAACGAGAACTCTGGTCATTGTGGGTTTTAAATTAACTTTACCCAAAGAATTTGGTCTTCGTCCTTGGTTCCCGAGAGAGAACCTCTTTAAAACCTTGGAATTTCCTCAGTGGTTGAATGTCTTTGACGAGGTCTCCAGACAACACTTGAGGATTTACGCTAATGAGGTGATTCAGGTGGGGGTCAGGCCAGAAAGACCACTACAGGATATCAGTTGATCTCAGGGAGGGGGGTCATGAATCTATCAAACACAGTTATACAATGAAGCCTCAATGAAGGCTCTGGACACAGAAGCTCCATAGGCTTCCTGGTTGCTGAAAAACATCCATGAATGTGGGAGGTAGCACGTCTACTTTTAGGATATGAAACTCTTGTTGGGAAATTTCCAGACCTTGCTCTGTGCACCTCTTCATTTATATCATTTTTGCTATAATAAAACTATAATGGGAAGTATAACCCACTGCTGTCAAGTCAGATATGACTCATAGCAACCCTTCCTTGGGTTTCCAAGGCAGTATCACTACTGAAGTAGATTGCTCGATCTTCCTTCTGAGGAGTGGCTGGTGGGTTTGAACTGCCAGTCTTCTAGTTAGCAGTCAAATGCCTTAGGCACTACACCATCAGAGCACCTTAATGGGAAGTGTAGCACCAACAAATTATCGAACCCAAGAGAATAGCGGGACCCAACAGGCTAGAAGGGAGGGTACAGGTTGGGAACCCTTGAGTTCAAGACCAGTATCCTGACAGGGTAGACAGAACCCCCAAATTTGTAGTCAGCAGGTTAGAAGGGAAGGCAGTCCTGGGGATCCTCCAGCTTATGACCAGCATCTGAAATCTTGGGCTGACTTGGCAGCCTAGAGGAATGTGTCCTTTAACTTGTGAAGTCTGACCTAGCTTTGAGAGGTTAAGGCCTGAGGAAGAAATGTTGTCTTCCTCAGCTGGTGTCACGACAGAAACAGAACAGAAGGGAACAGAATTCATAATAGATTGCACAGATATAATTGATTTTTATAATCTAGTGTGAAAAGTGCGAGCTCTGGTATTGTAGTGCCTAAGGCATTGGACTGCCAACAAGAAGACTGGTGGTTCAAACCCATCAGCCACTCCTCCGACAGAAGATTGAGCAATCTACTTCCATAGAGATACTGCCTCGGAAACCCAAAGAGGGGTCGCTATGAGTCGGAACCAACTCGATGGCAGTGAGTTTTTTTTGGAGTGTGAGAAGTAGAACTGGATTTTTTTTTCTCCACACAGCTGTAGAATGAGGGATCATCTCCAGTCAGAGATGACCAGTAAAGTTTTTATAGAAGAAATGAGCTACTTAAGAAATAGCCTACACATTTTAACTTTTCCAACCTGAAGCAGAATTAGAATATCTGGAATATTTATTTTTTGACTTTTTATTCTAGAATGTTTTTCTTGGCTTTGGAAAATAGTCGTCAAGTTTTTTTGTCTACCCCTCTAACCAGATACTCCCATTAATCCCGACTGAAGTAACATTTATTGAGTATCTGCCAGGTGCAAGGTATTTCACTATTCAGTATTTTATTCAATCCTCACAACGAGGCTCAGAAATAGATACTATCATTTCCATTTCTGAAAATAAGAAAAGAAATCCAGCCTAAGGCTGCACAGAGAGGAAGTATAA
>NW_006921778.1:2200504-2217036 GCF_000298275.1 Orycteropus afer afer | reverse complement strand
CCTTCAAGGCTTAGGGGTCCAAGATTATCTTCTGTGTCTGTGTTAATTGGTTTCCCTTTTCTTTGTTGAGGAGGGTCTGTGCAATCCTTCTGCCTAGTCCGCCATCTTGCCCCGCCTCCCAATTCCAACTCTTAGTGCTCCTAGCACAGAGTAGATCTTCCCCATAGTTTTCCTAGAATGTACTCTGCAGGAGCAGATTGCCAGGTCGTTTCTCCCAAGGAGTGGCTGGTAGATTCAAACAGATCATTTTTTGTTTGGCATCCAAAGCACTTAAACATTGTACTACCAGGACTCCTTAACTAAAACCTATTGTTATGTGCTGTCGAGTCAATTCCAACTCATACCAACCCTACAGGATGGAGGAGATCTGCTCCATAAGGTTTCATAAGCTGTAATCATTACGGGAGCACATCATCAGGTCTTTTTCCTGTGGAACAGTTAGCAGCTGAACACTTAACCATCGCACTACCAGGGCTCCTTAGGACTTCTAATTCCAATCCTAGTGTTCTCAAAATTCTACCTACCTCTGCATGATACTGCTCTTAAACTTTTAAAAGTAATTCCTCAGTTCAAAACTCATCAATGGCTCCCAATCACTATACCATAAAAGTAATGATAAAAGTTCTTACCATTTCCCATTCTCTGGGAGCTCTGGTGGCATAGTGCCTAAGGCATTTGACCACTAATCAGAAGGCTGGCTGTTCTAGACCCACCAGCCACTCCTCGGACGGAAGATTGGGCAATCTACTTCTGTAGTGAAAACGCCTCAAAAACTCAAGAAGAGGTATCCACCTCAACAGCAGTGAGTTTGGTTTTTCTTTGAGTACAATCCAGTCTTGGTTTTCCATTTGCAAGACTGTATCTGAGCCCTCTTCCTATATTTGGGAAATTGCCCACCTCATGAAATGGAACTCACTTCTCGCTATGGAAATGGAAAATCCATATACCTTCTTCCTAGGCTCCCTATCAGTTGGAGTTTTGCTGTCAAATACACTAGCCACTGGTCACATGTGGCTATTAAGCACTTAAAATGTAATTAATGCCACATGTTGAAATGATAATATTTTGATGTATTGGGTTACATAAAATATATTATTAAAATTTATTTCACCTTTTGTTTTGTTTTACTTATTGTGGCTACTAGAAAATTAAAAATTATGTATGTGGTTGCATTATATTTCTGTTGAACACCATTGAGGTAGAGTGTTAACATGTGACTGGGTTGTGTCAATCATTTGCTCCCATCCCCAGCTAGGAATTGAAACCTTGTGTTGTGAAGAAGCAGTGACCCTCTACTCTGCTGAGAGTGGTAGCAGTGGCAATAACATTATTTAGTTTTCAGGGGCAGTAGTGGCATCATGCAGTGTCTGGGTCAAGGTGGTATCGGTGGTGCCAGTTTTGGTCTGTATCCAGCAATAGCTGTAGTGGAATCTTCTTAGGACCAGTTCTGAACATAATGTTGAGTATAGTTCCTGGAGATCCTGTGAGTATACAATATGACAATAAATTCTTTTTCTGCTAAGGTCCTTCATGAAGTCACCCTACTCAATCCAAGTCCATGATGATCATTCTTCCTCTTGGTAACAATAGTGAATAAGATCCAAACCACACACTCAGCACTTCTCCTGGCCTAGTTATCTTGTCATAAGAAAGCACCTTGTCTTCCCAGGCAGACTATAAAATTTCCCATGGCAGGATCCCTGTCTTTTACATAATTGTTTCTTAGTATCTGTCAGAACTTCTTGGTCACAGCATCACTGGATAAGTACTTGTTAGTTATCACTGAAGATATCTGAGGTGGGCAGGGCAGCTATAATTATCTGTTTGTACAGATGAAGAAATTGTTGATTAGTAGGGTTAAGTGGCTGGCCTGTCTTGCAGCTGGTCTGCTGCCAAGGTGGGAGAGTAGCTCAGATCTCTCCAGTGCCCACCCCCATCTCTTTCCTTTATTTCAGGCTCTGTCATATACCTAAAATGGTAATTGAAAGGGGAGAAAATACAATAGAAACAGAAGACATTGCCTTGTTTCCAGGATTATTACACAACAGTGCAGTAAAAGGTGAGGGAGTCTTTTTGGGTATTTATTGGTTAGTTTGCACATGGACTGATTGGGTGTGATTGACAAGAGTATGTTACCATGAGTATCAGTGTATCATTTCCTTCACATCAGCATTGAATGGCTCTGGAAATAATACAGCAGCCCCATCCATCTAGCACTTCTCACCAGCTATTCTGTTTAGAGGGAAATGAGGGTGTATGATTCTGACAAGTAAATGGGAGAAGTAATTGTTATGGTGAGCCTGTCACTTTTTGTCAGAGGACTGTCTTTAGGGTCTAAGGTATCACCTGGGAACTAGGTGGGAGAGCCATCCATATAATAAAGAAGTCTGACCAAGGGGATGCAGCTAGTGTTTAGGATATGTACCCATTTTTCTGGCACTCCTTTTTTCCTATGATGAAAATGTTTCTAAGCCATTACTAAGAAGAAATACAAAATAATAATTATAATAAAGGAAAATGGTAAAAATAAGCTCATTCCAGTTCAAAAGAAAAGAATCCTAGCAGTTTCCAATCAGTTCCTTTATTGAGGTCTTATCCGAATAGATTGCTTCATCTTCCTTCTATGGAGAAGCTGGTGGATTTGAATGTCCACCTTCTAATTAGCAGCCAAATACCTTACACACTAAGCCACCAGAGATCCTTTTAGAAATATGATTAGGATGCTTAAACAACAGTAGCTGAAATCACTAATGAACGATTGCTAAAGACACAAAGTCTAATCACCAAAGAAGCCTGGCTTCAAATCCAATTTCTCCAGTTGAGAAGTACATGGGCTGTAGTTAGCACTATGACTTACTTAATGTGTGAAATCTGGGCAAGTGACTTAATCTCTGTGCATTTTCCTATGTATAAAAACAAAGGTAACTGTCTAGTAGGACTGTGATGACCTCATCTCCTCCTACTCTCCAGCCATACCATACTTCCTGTTTGTCTTACATGCCAGGCCCATTCTCACCTCCAAACTAGTTGTTGTCATGTCTATTCCAACTCATGGGGAGCACATGTATGTAGCAGTCAGTGTAGAACTGTGCTCCACAGGGTTTTCAAAAGCTGACTTTTCAGAAGTAGATCACTAGGTCTTTCTTGAACCTTCAACCTCGTGGTTATTAGTGAAATATGTTAACCATTTTGCACCATCCAGGACTCTAGTCTCACTTCAGGCTTCTGCTTTTGTTGTTCCTTCTGTCTGGAACAGGCCTTTGAACTGGTTCGAACCAGTTCAGTCATGGCCAACGAAACAAAATAGAACAGGCCCGAATTTTTAAATTTTCAGTGAAGTCGAATGTTAATTGGAATGGGAAAAATTATAGGTTGAAGCCCTGGAATGGGAGACGCAGAAGAGGTGTAGTGAGTCCTTTCAGGAGTCTGATGTGGGAGAATGGAGTATTGCCAGGACTGTGGAGTGTAACATAAATTCAAAATACTTGGTCAGCAGCCATCTTTGAGCAAGGCACCATTGTTTCTGACTGTTCTTGTCAACAGAGACTTTGTTGCTATGCAACACACTCCCTGCCCTTATTTCCTAAGAGGGAGATTAAGTTTCTAGCAGAGTATCAGCCTGTAATATTTACCATTCTGGTTCACCTACATTTTATAAATCCATTCCAGAGTCATTGTTGTTGTTGTTGTTATGTTTGTTGTTGTTGTTATGTGCTGTCGAGTCAAACCCGACTCATAGCGACCCCTCCTTGGGTTTCCGAGGCAGTATCACTACGGAAAAAGGATTGCCCAACCTAGTTGGCCAT
The DNA here is from genome assembly GCF_000298275.1 of Orycteropus afer afer. NCBI lineage: Eukaryota > Metazoa > Chordata > Mammalia > Tubulidentata > Orycteropodidae > Orycteropus > Orycteropus afer. The sequence goes on along the minus strand of NW_006921778.1, from coordinate 2,213,230 downwards.
AAATGAATTAGGAAGATACGATTCAAAGCTCTGGTCTGGAAGGCTCTGTCTCATGTGTTCCTATGCTCCTGGCTCCTTCTGGGCCTCTCAGGCCTCAGCTCAAAATATTACATCTGCAGAGAAACCACTAACCAACTCTCTTCACTCTTCATCATTTTTCCATTGTTTGGTCTCTTGTTAGTCCTTAATCACTATAAAAAATTATTTTATTTAATTTAGTCTTTTATTATCTATTCTTTCCCATTGGAATGTAAGTTCTTATTGCTCTAAACCCAGAGCCTGAGACAGTATCTTGCATATAGTGGGCAAATCTGCAGCAAAAGACCTTTTTAAGTGTTAGAGTAAAGATGTCACTTTGAAGATTAAGGTGCGCCTGACTCAAGCCATAGTCTTTTCAATAATTTCACATGCATGTGAAAACTGAACAATGAATAAGAAACACCACAAAATAATTTATGCATTTGAATCATGGTACTGGTCAAGAATATTGTATATACCATGGACTGCCAGAGAATGAACAAAGCTGTCTTGGAAGAAGTGCGGCGGGAATGCTCCTTAGAAACAAGAATGCCCAGAGTTGGTCTCTCCTACTTTGGTCATGTTATCAGAAGGAACCTGTGGAAGGATATCACACTTGGTAAAGTAGAGGGTCAGGGAGAAAGGGGAAGACCTCAACAATATGGATTGGCACAATGACAGCAAAGATGGGCTTAACTATAGCAAGGATTGTGAGGATGGCACAAGACCTGGAAGTGTTTCATTCTGTTGTATATAGAGGCACTATGAGGTTAAGAACAACTAAGGAAGATGAACTTGTCTGTCATTTTGTCATCCTATGGTGGCTTACATGTTGCTGTGAGGCTGGAGGCTATGCCACTGGTGTTGCAAAATGCCAGCAGGATTACCCATGGTGAACAGGTTTCAGCGGAGCTTCCAGGCTAAGGCAGACTCAGAAGAAGGAAGCAGTCATCCACTTCTCAAAGAATTGGCCAGTGAAAACCTTATGAAAGCAGTGAAACATTGATATATTACTGGAAAACTTTATGAACAACCCTGAAACATTGTCCGATACAGTGCCAGAAGATGAGCTCATCAGTTCAGGGCACTCAGAATTTGACTGGGGAAGAGTTGACTCCTCAGAATAGAGATGACCTTAACTACATGCATAGAGTAAAGCTTTCAGGACCTCCATTGGCTAATGTGGCATGACTCAAAAGGAATAGAAACAAATGCAAACATCCATTAATTACTGGAACATGGAATGTACAAAGTATGAATCTAGGAAAATTGGAAGTTGTCAAAAATGAAATGGAACGCATAAATATTGATATCCTAGGCATTACTGAGCTGAAATGGACTGGTTTTGGCCATTTTGAATTAGACAATTATATGGTCTACTATGCTGGGAATACCAAATTGAAGAGGAATGGTATGGCATTCATCATCATCACAAAGAGTGTTTCAAGATCTGTCCTGAAGTACAACGCTGTCAGTGATATCCCTCCTGAATTTAGAGACCATTTAAAGAATACATTTGATGCATTGAACACCAATGACTGAAAAACAGAGGAATTGTGGAATGACATCAAGAGCATCATCCTTGAAGAAAGCAAGAGGTCATTAAAAAGACAAGAAAAGAAGAAAAGTCCAAAATGGATGTCAGAAGAGACTGAAACTTGCCCTTGAATGGAAACTAGCTAAAGCAAATTGAAGAAATGACAAGATAAAAGAGTTGAACAGAAGATTTCAAAGAGCAGCTCGAGCAGACAAAGCCAATTACTATAATGAAATGTGCAAATACCTGGATTTAGAAAACCAAAAGGGAAGAACATGCTCAGCATTTCTCAAACTGAAAGAACTGAAGAAAAAATTTAAGTCTCGAGTTGCAATATGGAAAGATTCTATGGGCAAAATAACGAATGATGCAGGAAGCAACAAAAGAAAATGGAAGGAATACACAGAGTTACTGTACCAAAAAGAATTAGTCAATGTTCATCCATTTCAGGAGATGGCATATGATGAAGAACCAATAGTATTGAAGGAAGAAGTTGAAGCTGCACTGAAGGAATTGGCAAAGAACAAGGCTCCAGGAATTGACGGAATACCCATTGAGATGATTCAACAAACGGATGCTGCGCTGGAGGCACTCTGTTGGCTATGCCAAGAGATTTGGAAGACAGGTACCTGGTCAACTGACTGGAAGAGATCCGTATTTGTACCCATTCCAAAGACAAGTGATGCCACAGAATGTGGAAATTATCAAACAGTATCATTAATATCACATACAAGTAAAATCTTACTGAAGATAATTCAAAAATAGTTGCAACAGTATATTGACAGATAGCTTCCAGAAATGCAAGCTGGATTCAGAAGAGGATGTCGAACTCAGGATATCACTGCAAATGTCAGATGAATCTTAGCTGAAAGCAAAGACTATCAGAAACATGTTTACTTGTATATTATTGACTATGCAAAAGCATTTGATTGTGTGGATTATAACAAATTGCAGATAACATTGAGAAGAATGAGAATTCCACAATACTTGATTGTACTCATAAGGAACCTATACATAGATCAGGAGGCTGTCATTCAAACAGAACAAGGGGATACTGCATGGTTCAAAATCAAGAAGGGAGTGTGTCAAGGTTGTATCTTTTCACCATACTTATTCAACTTTATGCTGAGCAAATAATCCGAGAAGCTGGATTATATGAAGAATGTGGCATCGGGATTGGAGGAAGACTCATTAACAACCTGCAAAACACAGACAACACAACTTTGCTTGGTGAAAGTGAGGATGACTTGAAGCACTTACTGATGAAGATTAAAGACTACAGTGTGCAGTATGGATTACACCTCAATATAAAGACAACAAATATCCTCAAAACTGGTCCAATAAACAGCTTTCATGGTGGATGGAGAAAAGATTGAAATTGTCAAGGATTTCATATTATTTGGTTCTACAATCAACACCAATGGAAGCAGCAGTCAGGACATCAGACAATGTATTGCATTGGGCAAAGCTGTTGCAAAAGACCTCTTTCAAGTGCTGAAGAGCAAAGATGTCTCCTTGAAGACTAATGTGCAGGTAACCCAAGCCATGGTATTTTCAGTCACCTCTTATGCATGTGATAGCTGGACAATGAATAAGGAAGACCAAAGAATAGTTGATGCTTTTGTGTTGTGGTGTTGGAGAATGCTAAAAGTATCATGGTCTGCTAAAAGGACTAACAAATCTGTCCTGGAGGAAGTGCAGCTGGAATGCTCCTTGGAAGCCAGAATAACCAGACTTTGTCTCACCTACTTTGGTCATATTGTCAGAAGGAACCATTTCCTGGAGAAGGCTATCATGCTTGGCAAAGTGGAGGGTCAACGAAGGTAAAGGCCCTCAATGAGATGGATCGCCATAGTGGCTGCAATGATGGGCTCAGCTGTAGCACGGATCGTGAGGCTGGCACAAGAGTCAGTATTTCCTTCCACTATGCATAGGGTCGGGAGCTCTGGTAGCATAGTGGCTAAAGCACTTGACTGCTAAACAGAAGGCTGGTGGTTCAAACCCACCAGCCAATCCTCGGAAGGAAGGTTGGGCAATCCTACTTCTGTAGTGATAACTGCCTCGGAAACCCAAGGAGGGGTCGCTATGAGTCGGGGCCGACTCGACTGGCACATAACAACAACAACAACAACAACGCATAGGGTTGCCGTGAATCAGAGACGACTGGACAGCCCCTAACAACAACAACAACATGAGCTCAAAACCGACTTGACAGCACCCAAAAGCAACAATATTTGCTGAATTACTGTTGAATGAAAAGAAGCTGTACAGGTAATGCAAGCAAATAACCGATCACATGATATGAAATAAACAGGGAGGAATTCATGGGATAAGGTGTTTTGAATAAAACATACGAACCGTGTTTGTGGAGAGGTGTAGGTAAGGGGGTAGAGCGGTGGTGTGCAGGATGATGGTAGTGCAGCTACAAAACAAGAACTTTGATAATTAATTGCTCATCTATGTCTTCACTAGATTATGAGCCTCAGTTTTATTTATCTTCGTATCATCAATGCGTAAGACAAGGCTTGGGGCTCGAAAGACGCATGCAGAATAATTTACTGGGGGCTGAGCCCAAGGTTCTATTAGTTTCCCAACAACATAGCTCGGAAAAAGCTAGTAGCAATGGCAACTCCAAGAGTAGCTCTCAAAGCTGCAATCTTGCACGTGACATGACCGCACAGCAAGTACCTATAGTCAGGGTGCGGCAGCCAACACGGCTGCGCATTAGTTCTTTCTTCGCGGGTCCGAGGACCGCGGGCAATCTGTCCTAACGCATGCGCATTGTATTCTTCCCGCCTCCTACAACATGGCGGAAGCCAAGTAGCGAGGGGGCGGGGTGAGGCCGCCGGAAACCCGGCCTCTGTTGGGGGTGCTGCGGGCGAAGGCCCGGGAGCAGCGGGCCGAGAGCGGCGCGATGCTGTTCCCGGGAAACGCTGTTGGCTGCTGGTGAGGAAGGTGAGGCACATAGTTGCCTTTCCGAGCCCCCAACACCTCCTATGTACACCTCTCGGGGCTCAGGCCCGGTCGCCGCTTTGCCCGTTTCTTTTCCACTCTCAGCTCTTGGGTCCTGGAGCTCCGGCAGCGGCGGAGGTTGTGTCCAGCAGGAGAGGAAGCGCCCAGGCATCGCCCGTGCCTCTGGCCTCGGGGTAAACGTCTGGCAGGTGAGTGAGGCTGCAAGCATTGGGTCTCTTTCCGCAGCACAGCGACCTTAGCTTGCCCCGCAACTGGTCGGGACCCTAGTTGTGCTCGGCCTGACTGCGCGACTCACTTGTCTCCACGTCCCACCCCCTCCCTGCGCCCCCTTTCAGGCCTCCACTTGGCCCCTGGCTTTGCAAGTCTTCCATTCTCACCCGATGGGTGAGGGTCTCTACGCCCTCCGCACCTTTCTTGGCTCCTGTTGAAGCGTCACCGGTACAAACCCCTGTTCATGGTAGGTAGGTGGGTCGTCCGCCCCTCCTATTTTAGTCGCCTCTCCATCTTCCTTGCTTCGACTCTCCTGCTTCCTTTGAAAATTACCAACTCTTGTCACTGAATTGTACAATTGTAAAAATAGTTGAAATGGCGAATATTTTGTTATATGTGTATATATATTATACCACAATAATTTTTCTAAAAAAGTTATTAACTCTCTGCTGGGAAGATTACCCGATAGTCTGGCTTATAGTTGCAAAGAAAAGGCTTGTTATTCACAGGTGAGAGAATTTTGTTCACCTTGATGGGGGGAATCAAGTCTCCACGAGCCTGGAATGGTTTAGCAGAGTTTGACTCCTTAGTCTATGGAACTCTTGCAAAGTAGAGGAACGGTGCTTGTGACGATAAGTGATTAAGTTAATAGTTTTCTGGCTATGGTAAACTTTGGTCTCTGGACATTTGAGAAGGGGGCGTGGATTTTCTGTGTCTAGTGAAAATATTGGAAAGCATTAAGGCTTTATAAATGTTATCATGTAATTGTACAAGAAGTGCTAAGTGATTTTTTTCAGTGTTTAAATTTCACGTGGAGGCTTTAGAATCCCGTTTGTGCAAGTCCTTTGTTTTATTTAGAAAGGATTGAAGTGGAGAAGGGCTTTTTACACATAAAACTCAGATTTCTTGGATTCTCTATTGTTGCTGCTGCTTAACAATCTTTATAAACCCGTTGCTGTCCAGTCGATTCTGATTCATAGCAACCCTCTAAGATAAAGTAGAACTGCCCCATAGGATTTCCAAGGCTCTTTCTGCTGCAGAGTGGCTAGTGACTTTGAAACATCGACTTGGTGTTTTCTATAAAATTGAGGCTTATACCAGTCTCAATTCTCCCTCTTTTGACTAATCAGAATTACTGGTATGAGAAACTGCCATAAATAAGGTGGTACTTTGCCAGAGTTTGTAAGTGCAAACTTCAGGATTGAGGTGGTGATAAAGGAAGTTACCATGGCTGATTCTCCCATCTTTTCCTGTATTTGGATAATGTCCAAAGGCCGAAAAGTATAGAAATGGTAGTGCAAGTGGGTGAGCATTTTTTTTAACACTAAATTGAGCAATATAATTTTGTTGAAGCTATTTTAGATGCTGTCCAAAGTTACTAAGCACAAACTATCCCTGCCCTATTGAAATTGTATTTTTATGTGTGGATTATGATTGCCTCGACAGATTTGTTTTCTTTTTATCTGCCTCATGGCAATACTCTTTTTTTTTTCCATTTGGTGTAGACTTTTGACCTCTTAATTTTTCAAATGTAGAGATGGAACTAATAAGTGTAAAAGACCAAAACCAAACCAAACCCAACCCACTGCTACAGAGTCAGTGCCGACTCATAGCAACCCCCCATAGGGAGTTGATGAAGTAGACTGCCTCATCTTTTTCTGGTGGAGCAGCTGTTGGATATGAACTTCCTACCTCTTGGTTAGCAGTCCAATGCCTTAACCATAGTGCTACAGTGCTATGAGAGTTTCTTTTAGTTTAAAAGAGGAGAAAAAAAACCAAAACCAAATTCAATGCCATCAAGTCATTTCCGACTCAGCGACTCTGTTGGGTTTCTAAGACTATAAATCTTCATGGAAGAAGACTGCCTCATCTTTCTTCTGTAGAGCAGCTGATGGCTTTGAACCACCAACCTTTTGGTTAGCAGTTAAGTGCCTTAAACACTATACTACCAGAGCTCCCTAGTTTAAAAGAAGAGGGGATGATTTTTGTTTGCTCCCTGTATAGGCTAGTTCATTCATTTCTTGCTAGCCTTCATTTTTTTTTTTTTTTTTTTTAATAACCAACGGCTGCATTTTTTTAGAGTTACTTTTAGAGTTAGCTGTCTCTCTTTGGTCTGAAGAGACAGTAAAAAGGTAGGGTCTGCTGAGCCCTAATAAATGGCTCCCTGTGCTTGGGAATATAATTTGAAGCATTGTGTCCAAAGAACATCTGTGATCACAGACTCTCCTTAAAACTCACTCATCAACTCTTATGGATCTTATTTCACTCTCTTTCTCTTTATGAATCTTTCTTTGTCTCTCTGTTCACCCAACCCACTAGCCTACTGCTGAGTTCATTTGCCTTGCTATGCAATGAGTATACCATAGTTATCCAGTTTTACTAAGCACTGTTTGACGCCATAGGAGCTCTGGTAGCATAGTGCTTAAGGCACTTGACTGTTAACCAAAAGCTTGGTGGTTCAAAGCCACCAGCCACTCCTCAGAAGGAAGGTTGGGCAATCTACTTCCATAGTGATACTGCCTTGGAAATCCAAGGAGGGGTTGCTGTGAGTCAGGGCTGACTCGATGGCACATAACAACAACAGCACATTTGATGCCATAGTCCCTGGGTGGTGCAAACAGTTAAAGGGCTCAGCAGTTAACCAAAAGGTTCTAGTCCACTGATTGCTGCTTGGAAGAAAGTCCTGACAATCTACTTCCTTTGAATCAGCCTTTGAAAACCCCATAGAGCACAGTTCTGCCCTGACACGTGTGGCCATGTTGTTAGGTGCCGTTGAGTTGTGTCCGACTGATAGCAACCCTAAGCACAGCAGAACAAAACCACCCAGTCCCGCGCCAGCTCCATGATCCTTGCTATATTTGAGCCCGTTGTCGCAGCCACTGTGTCAGTCCATCTTGTTGAGGCCTTCCCCTCTTTTGTTGACCCTCCACCTTACCAAGCATGACATCCTCCAGGGAATGGTCCCTTCTGAAACATGACCAAAGTAGGTGAGACGAAGTCCGGCCGTTCTCGCTTCCAAGGAGCATTCTGGCTGTACTTCCTCCAAGACAGATCTGTTAGTTCTTTTAGAACGGTACTTTCAGCATTCTTCACCAGCACCACAACTCAAAAGCATCAGTTCTTCTTCGGTCTTCCTTATTCATTGTCCAGCTCTCACATGCGTACAAGGCGATTGAAAATATCATGGCTTGTGTCAGGCATACCTTAGTCCTCAAGGAGACATCCTTGCTCCTCTTGAAAAAGAGGTCCCTTGCAGCCAAATTGCCCAGTGCTATACATATGAGTCGGGGCCGACTTGACGGCAAACAACAACAACAACAACAATACATCATCTAGTATCTTCACTGCTGCTTCCATTGACATTGATTGTAGAACCAAGCAGTGTGAAGTCTTTGACAACTTCAATCTTTTCTCCATTTACCATCATGCTGCTTATAGCTCCAGTTGTGAGGATTTTTGTTTTCTTTATATTGAGACGTAATCCGTACTGCAGACTATTCTTCAGTCTTCTTCAGTAAGTGCCTCAAGTCATCCTCGCTTTCAGCAAGCAAAGTTGTATCATCAGCATATCACAGATTGTTAAGGATTCTTCCTCCAATCTTGATGCCATGTTCTTCTTCATATAGTCCAGCTTCTCGGAGTATTTGTTTGGCATACAGATTGAATAAGTATGGTGAAAGGATACAACCCTGACGCACTCCCTTCTTGATTTTAAACCATGCAGTGTCCCCTTGTTCTGTTTGAACAGTAGCCTCCTGGTCAGTGTACAGGTTCCTCATGAACACAGTCAGGTGTTCTGGAATTCCCATTCTTCTCAATGTCATCCACAGTTTTTTATGATCTACACAATCAAATGCTTTTGCATAGTCAATAAAACACAAGCAAACATCTTTCTGCTATTCTTTGCTTTGAGCCAAGATCCATCTGACATCTGCAATGATATATCCCTTGTTCCACGTCCTCTTCTGAATCCAGCTTGCACCTCTGGAAGTTCTCTGTCAGTATATTGCTGCAACCGTTTTTGAATTGTCTTCAGTAAGATCTTACTTGCGTGCAGTATTAATGAGATTGTCCGATGATTTCCACATTCTGTGGGATCACCTTTGTTTGCAATGGGTACAAATATGGATCTCTTCCTGTCAGTTGGCCAGGTAGCTGCTTTCCACATCTCATGGCATAACTGAGTGAGTGCCTCCAACGGGGCATCCGTTTGTTGAAACATCTCCATGGGTATTCCATCAGTTCTGGAGCCTTGTTCTTTGCCAGTTCCTTCAGTGCAGTTTCGACTTCTTCCGTCAGTACCATTGGTTCTTGATCATATGGCACCTCCTGAAATGGATGAAGATCTACCAGTTCTTTTTGGTACAGTGAGTCTGTGTATTCTTTCCATCTTCTTTTGATGTTTCCTGCATCATTCAATATTTTTCCCACAGAATCTTTCAATATTGCAACTCAAGGCTTAAATTTTTTCCTCAGTTCTTTCAGCTTGAGAAATGCTGACCATGTTCTTCCCTTTTGGTTTTCTAACTCTAGGTCTTTGCACATTTTGTTATAGTAATTGGCTTTGTCTGCTTGAGCTGCTCTTTGAAATCTTTTCAGCTCTTTTATCTTGTCATTTCTTCCATTTGCTTTAGCTACTTTCCACTCAAGGGCAAGTTTCAGAGTCTCTTCTGTCATCCATTTTGGTCTTGTCTTCTTTTCTTGTCTTTTTAATGACCTCTTGTTTTCTTCATGGATGATGTTCTTGATGTCATCCCACAATTCTTTTGGTTTTCGGTCATTGGTGTTCAATGCATCAAATCTATACTTTAGATGGTCTCTAAATTCAGGAGGGGTATATTCAAGGTCATATTTTGGCTCTTGTGGAATTGTTTTAACTGTCTTCAACTTCAACTTGAACTTGCATATGAGCAGTTGATGGTCTGTTGCACAATCAGCTCCTGGTTTTGTTTTGGCTGAAGATAATGAGCTTTTCCATCACCTCTTGTGACAGATATAGTCAAACTGTTACCTGTGTATACCATCTGATGAAGTTCATATGTATAGCCACCATTTTTGTTGTTGATAAAAGGTATTTGTAGTGAATAAATCTTGTTATCGCAAGTCTTGGTCTTACAAAATTCTATCATGCATTCTCCAGCATTATTTCTGTCACCAAGGCTAAATTTCCCAACTACTAGTGATTCTTCTTCTTTTCCAACTTTGCATACCAGTCACCAGTGATAATTAACACATCTTGATTACATGTTTGGTCAATTTCAGACTGTAGAAGTTGATAAAAATCTTCAATTGCCTCATCTTTGGCTTTGGTGGTTGGTGTGTAAATTTGAATAATATGGTATTAACTGGTCTTCCTTGTAGGCATATGGATATTATCCTATCACTGACAGCATTGTGCTTCAGGACAGATCTTGAAACAGCCTTTGTGGTGATGAATGCCACGCCATTCCTCTTCAAATTGTCATTCCTGGCGTAGTAGATCATATGGTTGTCGGATTCAAAATAGTCAATATCGGTCCATTTCAGGTCACTAATGCCTAGGATATCAGTCTTTATGCATTCCATTTCATTTTTGATACCTTTCAATTTTCCTGGATTCATACTTCATACATTCCATGTTCCAATTATTAATTTATTTGCAGCTGTTTCTCCTCAATTTGAGTGGTGCCAAATTGAGTCAGCAAATGGAGGTCCTGAAAGCTTTATTTTATCCATATCATTAAGGTTGGTTCTACTCTGATTAGGCAGCTCTTTCCCAGTTGTATTTTGAATGCCTTTCTACAAGGGGCTTGTCTTCCTGCATCATATCGGAAGTGTTTCCAGGCTATTCATAAAGTTGCACAGTTATGTATGAGACAGAGTTTCTCTGCTGTTCATAAGGTTTTCCCTGGCCAATTCTTTTAGAAGTAGATGGCCTCTTCCTTCTTCCTAGTCATTCTTGGTCTGTAAGGTGTGTAAAACCTGTGCACCATGAGCAACCCTGCTGGTTGAAACACCGGTGGCACAGCCTCAAGCCTCACAGCAACCTGCAAGCCACTGGAGTATGACAAACTGACAGACAAGTTCATCTCCCTTAGCTGTTGGAAAACTCTCTACCCTCCCTTACCTGATTCCTACTTAGTTCCTGCCACTTTGTCATCCCCGGTGGTGTGCCCTCCCTTTCCTGCCTCTGGGGGTGGGTCCTGTCTGCCACTCCTTACCTGGCTCCTGCTGCTTTTGTCGACCCTGGCAGCATTCCCTCCCTTTCCTGCCTCTGGAGGTTGGTCCTGCCTGCCCGAATAAGTTGTTGGTCTTGCAAAATTCTATCATGCTATCTCCAGTGTTATTTCTGTCACCAAGACCGTATGTTCCAGCTTCCTGTGATTCTTCTTTGTTTCCAACTTTTGCGTTCCAATCACCAGTGATAATCAACACAGCTTGATTGCATTTTTGGTCAATTTCAGACTGCAGAAGTTGGTAAAATTCTTCAATTTCCTCATCTTTGGCTTTGGTGGCTGGTGCATACATTTGAATAATAGTAGTAGTAACTGGTCTTCCTTGTAGGTGTATGGATATTATCCACTCCTGACAGCATTGTACTTCAGGATAGATCTTGAAACATTCTTTGTGACAATGAATGCCACACCATTCCACTTCAGTTTGTCATTCCCGGCATAGTAGAGCATTATGTCTGATACATAATGGCCAAAACCAGCGCAGTAATTTCTAGGATATCAATCTTTATGTGTTCCATTTCATTTTTGACACCTTCTAGTTTTTCTAGATTCATACATCGTACATTCCATGTTCTGATTATTAATAGATGGTTGCAGCTATTTCTTTTCATCTTGAGTCGTGCCACGTCAGCAAATAGAAGTCGCAAAAGCTTTACTCCATCCACATTGTTAAAGTTGGCTCTACTCTGAGGAGGCAGCTCTTCCTCAGTCACATTTGGGTGGCTTCCTACCTGAGGGGCTTATTTTCTGACACTATATTGGACAGTGTGTCAGGGCTATTCATAAAGTTTTCCAGTAATATATCAGACAGTGTTTTGCTGCTGTTCATAAAGTTTTCACTGGCCAGTTCTTTGAGAAGTGAATGGGCCCTTCCTTCTTCCACATTTGTCTTAGTCTGAAAACTCTGCTGCAACCTGTCCACCATGGGTGACCCTTCTGGTATTCCAAATACCAGTGGCATAGCCTCCAGCCTCACAGCAACCTGCTGTCCACTACAGTATGACAAACTAACAGGCATGTTGATATCTATATATTTATAGATTTATATACATGTATGTATATGCCACTCCTCAGAAGGAAGGTTGGGCAATCAATTTCTGTAGTGATACTGCCTTGGAAACCCAAGGAGGGGTCACTGTGGGTCGGGTCTGACTCGATGGCACATAACAACAACAACAACAACAATGTATATGTGTGTGTATGTGTGTATACACACACACACAGTGAGAGAGGAAAAAATTTATCTCAGGAAAATGGCTCATACAGTTGTAGAGGCTGGCACATCCCAAGTTGGTGGGTCAGTCGTCAAGCTGGAGGCTTTTCCTGACTCATAAAAGCTGCAGGGGTTGATGAACCCAAGATCGGTAGGCAGTATAGCAGGTTGCTGACTTTGGTGGATGATGATTCTAAGAACAGCAGGTAAAATAGTGGATTGTTGGCTCACAGGCTGTGAAGGCAGCAGTTCCAAGATTGGCAAGTAATATGGCAGGCCACTGGTTCAGTTCCAAAAACTGGATGGTGATAAGCTGGACGTAGGATCCAAATCCAACAGAAAATCTAAGAATTTTCCCAGGACACCCATATATATACATATATACATATATATACATATATATATACATATATATACATATATATACATATATATACATATATATATATATATATATATATATATATATATATTAGGAGCTCTGGTAACATAGTGGCTAAAGCACTTGACTGCTAACCAGAAGGCTGGCGGTTCAAACCCCCCAGCCACTCCTCGGAAGG
>NW_006921778.1:2188066-2200404 GCF_000298275.1 Orycteropus afer afer | reverse complement strand
AGTGCCTAAGGCATTTGACTGCTAACCAGAAGGCTGGAGGTTCAAACTCACCAGCCACTCCTCGGAAGGAAGGTTGGGCAATCTACTTCTGTAGTGAAACCGCCTCGGGAACCCAAGGAGGGGTCTCTATGAGTCGGGTACAACTCGATGGCAGTGCTTTTTTTATTTTAAACATATTGGAAACAGGCCATACCCCTGAGGATACCCCCTTTCACTGATTGGCTGCTCATAGCATATCTCATCAGGGAGGTGATTACCTTACATCAGATCTCTTCATGGGAATGACTATAGCACAACCGCTTAAACCACTTAGAATCATGGTTCAGCCAAGTTGATATACAACCTTAACTATCACATTTCATATTTGCAGATGGTTCTTTGTGCTCTATGCATCACATTTTCATACATCTGCCAAAGACGAACAAGATTGCCCTGTCATCTTCTGATTAGGGAAGTAAACCTTTCCCAGAAGCCCTATATCATTTGTCCATCCTGGCATGCCCATGTCCTAGTTGGAAGGGGCCTTGGAAAACCAACATTTGGCATTTCAATCTAGCAAGTAGGTGGGTTGAATGGATGAAGAGAAGGTAACCAAAAATGTCAGTGACATACATCTGTGGTATTGTATAGAGAAGTAAGTTTAAATAAATAAGACTTTTTAGATAGTAGTAGCAAACTTAAAGCACTGTTTATCCTAAGTGTTGATGTAAGATATGCATAGGATTTTGGCGAAATATTTAGATAGTCATAGATGACTTTAAAAATGGGTTATTATATAAAATTATTTTAATTGCATATCCTTATTCTTTCAAGGATGATGTTAAAAGTACATTTACACATACCTGAGAAGTCGCTGAAAAACAGGTACATATAACAGGTATTATGAAATACATTAGTGGTTCACCTTGGAGGTAAGCAGCTTTTCTAAATAAATGGGGGATGATTTGGTTTTCACTGTGACTGAGGTCCTACAGAGGCTAGATACGCTATTCACTTTACAGGCGTTGTTTTGGTACCAGAAAACAAAAAATTATCCCTTCAAAAATACCAGTAGTGCCCCTACACACTGAAGTAAGGGAATGTTTTATCTTTTTGAAGGGCTTCACTGAGATTCATTTGTATTCTTATATTTCAAGTGACAAAAAACTAAATTCAACCTGGCTCAAACAATAAAGGAAATGATTAGATCTTATAGTTGAACTTCAACAAAAGTTTTATCCAGCAATTCACATGAAATAATCAAGGAGTTGGCTCAGTTTTTCTGTGATTCATTCTGCTCTGTCTTTCCCCTTGTTTTGGCTTCATTCTCAGCCTAGCTTACCTCATGGTAGCAAATTACTACAGCACTTTCAGACTTAATATACTCATTTTACAAAATAAAGAATATCTTTTGTATTTGATTTTATAAGTATTTATTGAGTACTACCACTGGTGAACTCTTCCCTAAACCAAAACTCACTGCCATTGAGTCAATTCCAACTCAGAGTGACCCTATAGGACACAATAGAACTACTCCATAGGGTTTCTGTTCTGGTTATCTAGTGCTGCTCTGACAAGCATATACCACAAATGGGATGGCTTTAACAAACAGGAATTTATTCTCTTACAGTTGGGAGGCTTTAAGTCTGAGTTCATTGCCAGGCTCTAGGCCCTGGGTACAACGAGATGGATTGACACGGTGGCTGTGATGATGGGCTCAAGTATAGCAGGGATCATGGAGCTGGCGCGGGATTGGGCATTGTTTCGTTCTGCTGTGCATGGGGTCTCTATGAGTCGGAAACAACTCGACGGCACCTAACAACAACAACAACAGGCTGGGTGAAAGCCTCTCAACCATGGGCTTCAGCTCTGCCTCCTGTTCCTGGCCCACTGAAGCTAGAGGCTTTTCTTCACTCAGACAGCTGCTAGGTGCTGAGGCCAACAAACCTAAGGTTGACAAGTAAAAAGGCACAGTCCTTGATGTTACCACACCCCACGGGAGGCCATTAATTTAAGTCCATTGAAAGTCCCAAGGTCGGAAGAGCATGGCAGGCTGCTGAACAATGACTTGGCTACGTGCAGGGTTCAAGCATGCCATAAGCTAGAGACCATTCCCAAAGCTGTTTCTTACATACGGGAAGCAGAGCACATACCCAAAGCAGCTACTCAGCTACTCCATTAGATTCCACCATGGAGTTAACTACCAATCTCACCATGGGGAATAACTACATCCAGCTGTCCAGCCACTGAATCAGGCCCAGCCAAGTTGACACACAAACTTAACAACCACACGTTCCAAGGCTGTAAATCTTTACAGAAGCAGACTGCCTCATCTTTCTCTCACAGAGCTGCTTGTGCATTCAAATAGCTGTACTTTTGGTTAGCATCTGAATACTTTAACCACCGTACCACCAGAGCTCCTTTACTGATGCCTAAAAAGTTTATCACCTTTATCATGCTGCAACTTTCAAATCTATATACTTCTATTGTATACCATACTCTGGGTTTTTTTTTTTATTATTATTATTTTTATTGTGATTTGGGTGAAAATTTCCAGAGCAAATTCACTTTCCATACAGCATTTCACATACACTTTGTCTCATGACATTGACTACAATTTACCCCAATGCAACAGCTCCCTTCCCACTTTCTCCTGATAGTTACCTTTTCCCTGTGTCCATCCCTCCATGTACTCCTGCCCCCTGAGCTGTCTCCCTGTGCATTAATAGCCCTTCTTTCTCCCATGATTGTTCTCTCCAAGGAGTGTATCTGCCTCAGGTAAATGTTCAACTCATAGGCCTGTCTTTTGTCTGGCTGGAAGCCACAGGTGTGTGTTCAATTCCAGACCTGAAGGGCAGCTAGGGGTCATAGTCTCAGGGGTTCCACCAGGCTCTATCAGACCAGCAAACCTGGTCCCCCCCCTTTTTTTTTCCCCAAATGATTTTGAGTTTTGTTCCCCATTGTTCTGCCTCTCTATCCAGGATCTCCTACATAGATCCCCCTCCAAGTGGTTGATGGTGATAGCTGGGCACCATCTAGTTCTTCTGGTCTCATAGTTGTATAGGCTGTGGATCACATGGTGTACCAGTTGCTAGGAATAATTGTTTCCATGAATCTTTGGTTTTCTTCTTTCTTCTTTGCTCTGGATGAGAGAGTCCCACCGTTGCATCTAGATGGCTGCTTGCAAGCTTTTAAGATCCCAGTTACTACTCGCCACAGTAGGAGGTGGAACAGTATTTTGTGTAGTGTGTTATGCCAATGGAGCTTGATGTCCCCTGCGACTATGGTTTCAAGCCCACAGGTCCAACTACTAGGTCCCTCTGGGTAGATTGTTAAGAATTAAATTGTATCCTCCCAAAGTATGTGTTGAAATCTTAATACATAGGATCAGCAGGAGCCAGGATCTGACTCCTAGGCAGCTAATAGGAACATGTAAATAACCCAGTTTGGAAATAGGGTTTTCTTTGTTACGTTAATTAGACCATACCCAAGTAGGTTGGGTTCTAAATCTAATTATTTCTGAGTTATAAAAAGAGCAGATTAGACACAGGCACATGCACACACACAGGGAAGAGAGATGCCATGTGATGATTGCTAAAGAACCAAGGAGGCCCTGAGGATACTGACAAGAAAGGAATTGACATGGCTGACATCCTGATTTGTACTTCTATGCTCCAGAATAGTGAGAAAATAAATTTCTGTCTTTATAGCCACCCTCTTGTTATGTTTCTGTTATAGCAGCATTAGGAAACTAAGGTAGTGACATTTCAGTTGAGAGACCTCAGTGAAGTAATGGAGTAAACCATAGAATTATCTGTGGGGAGAGTTTTCAGGCAAGGGAGCAGCAGCATCTTAAGATGAAAGCGTTTAGCATGTTGGAAAAGCAATTAGACAGCCATTATGGTTTAAGTGGAATGAATGATGGAGAGAGTAGTAGGAGATGAGCACAGACAAGTGGGCAGAGGCTCCACATAGGCCCTTTTTTTCCCCCTCCAGTCATAGTAGGTAAGTGTGTGTATATATGTCTCTGTTGTTTTTAGCATTAGGTAATACACTTTTATTAAAATATTTTGTTAATCATGTTTTTAGTGACTATACTATGTCATTAAAGGAAGTATTTTTGTTTACTATTCTGTGTAGTTATTAGTTGTTTTCTATTTTATTGTCATATATGCAGTGAGTATCTTAACTCCTCTCCCCCCCACACACTTTATTTTGACCTTTTACTTTAGTATGGATCCACATATAGTGGAGTTACTAACTTATAGGATGCAAACATTTTTAAGGTTCTTGATGCATACTGCCCAACTGTACATTGTTTTATAGATCAATAAATTCTGATTCGTTTGAAATTAATGATTGCATTGGGGGAGAAATTAGACCTACAGAGTTGTGGAGGTTGAATGATTATCTAGATATGTCTTGTTCATCTCCAAATAATTCTTTCTTGTCTTTAACATATATTACAAATTATATATAAAACATAACTGAAGAACTTAATATGTTCATTATAAACACATGCAGTCAAGAAATAGAACACTGCTATAATCCCAGAAGATCCTCCTTGTCTTTTTTTTAATCTCAAAGAAAAAGTCTTTAACATTTTACTTTTAAGTATGTTTGCAGAAGATTTATTTTGTTTCCTGTTAGTTGAAATTTACCAGGTTTATGTTTGCAGAAGATTTATTTTGTTTCCTGTTAGTTGAAATTTACCAGGTTAAAGAAATTTCCTTCTAGTCTTAGGAGTCCCTGGGTAGTGCAAATGGTTAATGTGGTTGACTGCTAACAGAAAGGTTGGAGGTCCATGTCCACCCAGAGGCACCTTGAAATAGAGGCATGACAGTTTGCATTGAAAAAATCAGCCATTGATCTCAGACAAAAAAATCTCCATGTGTCAGAATTGATGGCAACCGGTTTTGTTTTTTCCTTTTATTACTAGTTTGCTAGGAATTTTGTTGCTTTGTTGTTGAATTTTGTTTGAATTTTATGCAGTGCTTTTTTTTTTTTTGTAATTTTCGTTATCACATGAATTTTACCTTTATTTGTTGATTTATTGGGTTATATTTTGTTTTAAACTTTAAATCTAACCTGATTCCTGAAGCCTAACATTTTCTTTTTATGTATTGCTAGATTCAGTTTTTTAAACATTTTGTTTATGAGTTTTACATTGTGGTTCATGTTAGGATTTGAAATCAAGTTTATGCTAATCTTATCAAATGACCTCACTTTCATTTTCTGTCATGGAAGAGTTTGTATACAGTTTAAATGATTTCTTCCTTAAACATTTGTTAGAATCAATCAGTGAAGCCATCTGATGGTTCTTATTTTTGGAAAAGTTTTAAATTTTAATTCCTATTTTCTAATTTGTCTCATTTTATGATTATTTTGGTAATTTTCCCCTAAAAACTTATCTTTTTTTGTCTAAACTTCTAAATTATACTGACATAAAATTGTTTATGGTAAATATTCTGTTACCTCTCAATAGCTGCAGAATCTATAATGATAGTCCCTTTCATGTCTGATATAGGTTATTTTTACCTTCTCTCTCTTTTTTTTTTTCCTACTTTATCAGTCTCACCAGAGAGATAGTAGTCTAATCCAGTTTGTCTGCCTATTCCTCCATCTTATCCTCATTACCTTGTCATTTCTTCAATTTACTTTAGCTACTCTCTGTTCAAGGGCAAGTTTCAGAGTACTAGTGGAAAAACTAGGAGCTCTGGTAGCATGGTGCCTAAGGCACTTGACTGCTAACCAGAAGGCTGGCGGTTCAAACCCACCAGCCACTCCTTGGAAGGAAGGTTGGGCAATCCTACTTCCGTAGTGATACTGCCTTGGAAACCCAAGGGGGGGTCGCTATGAGTCAGGGTCGACTGGATGGCACATAACAACAACAACAACAACAACAATCCAGTTTGAGGCTCTGAAGAACCAAAATTTTGAACTTTGCTTATTGTTTCTTTTGTGTATTTGTTTCTCATTAAACTGATTTCTACTTTTTATTTTCTTCATTCCTCCTTTGGGTTTTTGCTCTTTTACAAACTTCTTATGGTTTGTTACTTTTCTACATTTTTTAGTTTTTAAATATGTACATAGAAGGCTAAAAATTTCACTCTATATTCTGTTTTGGCTATATTATTGTAATGTTGATCTGTAATATTTTTACAATTATTCACTTAGAACATTTTTGAATTTTCATTATGATTTCTGCTTTGACTGTTGGATTATTTGAAAGTATCATACTTAATTTCCAAACACTTGGACATTTTCTTGTTGTTTTTAATTTTTTTTTAATTTTTTATTTTTTTAATTTCTAACATTGTTACAGGAGCTCTGGTAGCGTAGTCCCTAAGGCACTTGACTGCTAACCAGAAGGCTGGTTGTTCAAACCCACCAGCCACTCCTCGGAAGGAAGGTTGGGCAATCTACTTCCATAGTGATACCACCTCAGAAACCCAAGGAGGGGTCACTATGAGTCGGGTCTGACTCAACGGCAAATAACAACAACAGTTCATAAATCTTGTATTTCAAATCTCCAGTGTCCTAGCAGTCTTTTGTTTGCTTGTCCTAATTACTGAGAAAAAAACCCAGTCTAAACCCACTAGCATCGAGTGGATTTGCTCATAGGTGACCCTAAAGGACAGAGTAGAAGTGCTCCATAGGGTTTCCAAGCTGTAAATCTTTACAGAAGCAGACTGCCTCATCTTTCTCCCAAGGAGTGGCTAATGAATTTGAACTGCTGACTTTGTAGTTAGCAGCTGAATGCCTTAACCACCAAGGTGTGTTAAAATATTCCATTATGATGGCATATTTGATTATTTCTCCTTGTTTTTCTGTTAACTTTTGCTTTACATATTTGAGGTTAAGCTATTAGGTGCATAACAAACCAATAGCCCATTGTGGAGTCATTTCTGACTCGTGGTTTCCTCTTCATATATCAGAGTAGAACTATGGGGTTTTCAATGGCTATTTTTCACAAGTAGATTGCTAGGTTTCTCTTTGAGGTGCCTCTGGGTAGACTTGAACCTCCAACCTTTTGGTTCACAGGAGAGCCTATTACCTGGTTCCTCCACCCAGGAACTCCTATTAGGTACATAGTCAAACTCACTGCCATTGAGTCAAATCTGACTCATAGTGACCCCTCCTTGCATTTCCAAGGTGGTATCTACTGAAGTAGATTGCCCAAACCTTCCTTCTGAGGAGTGGTTGGTGGGTTTGAACTGCCAGCCTTCTGGTTTAGCAGTCAAATGCCTTAGGCACTATTGTGGTTTGGGTGAAAATTCACAGAGCAAATTCATCTTCTGTATAGCAGTTCACATACACTTTGTCTCATGATATTGATGGCAATCTCCCACAATGCAACAGCTCTCCTCCCACTTCCTCCCCATAGTCACGTCTTCCCTGTGTCCTTCCCTCCCAAGTGCTTCTGCTCCCTGCTGTCTCCCTGTACATACACAGCCCTTCTATTCTCTCATGATTGATCGCTCCAAGGAGTGTATCTGCCTAATGTGAATGTTCCGCTCATATACCTGTCTTTTGTTGTCTGGAAGCCCCAGGAGTAGTTTCAATTCCAGACCTGAAGGGCAGCTAGGGGCCATAGTCCCAGTGGCTCTATCAGACCAGCAAACCTGATCCTTTTTTTAATAAATGATTGAGTTTTGTTCCACATTGTTCTCCTACTCTATCCAGGATCTGCTACATAGATCCCTCTCTGAGTGCTTGACAGTGGTAGCCAGGCACCATCTAGTTCTTCTGGTCTCATAGTTGTATAAGCTAAGGATCGCATGGTGTACCAGTTGCTTGGAATAATTGTTTCCTTGTGTTTGGTTTTCTTCATTCTTCTTTGCTCTGGATGAAGAGAGACCCATCGTTGCATCTAGATGGCAGCTTGTGAGATTTTAAGGTCCCAATTGCTACTTGCCAAACTAAGATGTGGAACAGTGGTTTTGTGTAGTCTGTTATACCAGTTGAGCTTGATGTCCCCTGCACCCATGGCCCCAAGCCCACAGGTCCAACTGCTCACTCCCTCTGGGTAGCTGGCTATAGCCAAGAAGTGACTACAACCTACAACCTTGCCCCTTGTCAGCTCTACTATATACCTGGAAATTCTTATAGAACATACAAATAAGAAGTATATAATTGTTATATCATCTTAGTGACTTACCATTATGAAGTGTTCTTTTATGCTGGTTGTGCTTTCACATTTAGGTCTAGTTTGTCTGGGATAAATATTTCTTTTTATTACTGTTTGCATAGTGTGATTGTGTATATATATTTCATTCTTCTGCCTTCAACCTTTCTGTGATCTTTTCTGACTCAGGGACTTTGCAGGACAGAGTAGGATTTCCTGCCCCATACGATTTCCTAGGCTATAATCTTTATGAAAACAGATTGCCAGATCTTTTCTCTCTCAGAGTGGCTGGTGGGTTCAAACTACCAACCTTTCACTTAGCATCTGAGTGCTTAACCATTGTGCCATCAGAGCTCCTGGTATGCCGTAGAAAGATTGGAATCTCTTATCTTACCGTGTACTTGACATTTGCCCTGCCTGTTAAATTGTTCTCTTTCTTCTTTCTTGCCATTTATATTGACTCTCATTAATAATTGTCCCTTTATTATTTGAAAGTTATGACCTCTTTTTCTCTTTTACTTGTTACTCTAAAAATTACAATATAAACCAAATCAAACCAAACTCACTGCCATTGAGTCGTTTCCAACTCACAGTGACCCCTTCTTGGGTTACTGAGGCGGTATCTCTATGGAAGTAGATTGCCCAGTCTTTCTTCCAAGGAGTGGCTGGTGGATTTGAACTGTCAGCCTTCTCTTTTCAGATTATGCATTGACTTAAGAATACTTTAATTCTATTTACTTGCTTTTGTTGTTGTTAGGTGCCACTGAGTTGGTTCCAGCTGTTGGTGACCTTATGTATAACAGAACAAAACGTTGCATAGCCCTACACTATCTTCATGATCATTGCTATTTTGACTCCATGGTTGTGGCTATTGTGTTAATCCATTTCATTGAGGGTTTCTCTCATTTTCACTGACCCTCTGCTTTACTACACATGATGTCTTTTTCTAGCTATTGTTCTTTGCTGATGACATGTCCAAGGTCAGCAAGCCAAAGTCTAGACTCAGATAGTCTTGTTAACTACCTTTTGAGTCAGTTTCAATTCATAGCAACCCCATGTACAATGGAATGAAACACTGTCCAGTCCTGCACCATCCTCACAGATGTTACTATGTTTGAGCCCATTGTTACAGTCCCTGTGTCAGTGCATCCCTTTGAAAGTCTTCCTCTTTAGCTGACCTTCTACTTTATCAAGACTGATGTCCTTCTTCTGGAACTGGTCCCTCCTGATAACACCTACAACATATGAGACCAAGTCTCACCATCTTTCCTTCTAAGGAACATTCCAGTTTATCCTTCCAAGACAGACTTCCTCCAATTCTGTTGCCATGTTCTTCTTTAATATAGCTCAGTTTCTCAAATTATTTGCTCAGCATACAGATTCAGAATGTATGGAGAAGGGATACAACCCTGACACATACTTTTCCTGATTTTAAACCACACAATATTCCTTTCTTCTGTTTGAATAACTGCTTCTTGGTCTGTTTACAGGTTCCATGTGAGCACAATTCCTGTTCTTCTTAGTGTTTTCCATAATTCATTATGATCCTCTTAGGCAGATGGTTTTACATAGTCAATAAAACACAGGTAAATATCTTTGTGGTATGTTCTGCTTTCAGCCCAGATCTATCTGATATCAGTAATGATAATCCTTTCCACTTCTTCTGATTCTGGCTTGAATTTCTGGTAGTTCCCTGTTGATGTACTACTGCGGTAGTTTTTTAGTTACCTCTAGCAAAACTTTGGGAACTCTGGTAATGTAGTGCCTAAGGCACTTGACTGCTAACCAGAAGGCTGGCAGTTCAAACCCACCAGTCACTGCTCTGAAGGAAGGTTGGGCAATCTACTTCCATAGTGATACTACTTCGGAAACCCAAGGAGGGGTCGCTATGAGTTTGGTCCAACTCGATGGCACATAACAACAGCTAGCAAAACTTTATTTGCAAGTGATGTTAATGATACTGTTTGATAATCTTCAATTCTGTTAGAACATCTTTCTTTGGAATGGGCACAAATATGGATCTCTCCAAACAGTTGGCCAGATAGCAATCTTCTAGATTTCTTGGCACAGATTAGTGAGCACTTCCAGTTGGATCTGTTAGTTGAAACATCTCAATTGGTGTTCTATCAATTGTTGGAGCCTTGCTTTTGCCATTGCATTGGACTTCTTTCTTTAATACCATTGGTTCTTAATCATATCCTATCTCCTGAAATGTCTGATCATCAACCAGTTCTTTTTGTTACTTTAACTCTTGTGTGTTTTTTCCATCTTTTGATGCTTCTTACATTGTTCACTATTTTGCCCATAGAATCCTTCAGTAATGCAACTCAGACCTTGAGGCTTTTATGCCAAGCATATTCTTCCTTTCGGTTTTCTAATTCCAGGTCAAATTGAATACATCTGTAGAAAGAGATGATAGAGAATCTCAATGTTATCAGTTAAGAGAAAGCCACGAGCCAACTGTACAAACAGACCATCAGTTACTCCAAGTTCAAGTCAAAGCTGAAGAAAATCAAGTAAGTTCACAAGAGCCAAAATATGACCTTGAATACATCCTGCATGAATTTAGAAATCATCTCAGGAATGGGTTTGATGAACTGAACACTAATGACCAAAGACCAGAAGAACTGTGGAAGATAAGGACATCATGTGTGAAGAAAGTGTACGATCATTAAGAAGACAGGAAAGAAAAGACCAAAAAGGATGCTGGCAGAGACTCTGAATCTTGCTTATAAGTACAGAGTAGCTAAAGCAAATGGATAAAACGATGAAGGAAAAGAACTGAACAGTAGATTTGAAAAAGCAGTTCAAGACAAGGTAAAAAGGTATAATGTAATGTACAGATTTGGAGTTAGAAAATAAAAAGCAAAAAACTTGATAGGCATTTCTCAATCTGGAAGAATTGGGAGAGAGAATTCAAGCCTCAAGGTGCATTATTGAAGAATTCTATGGCAAAAAATTATACAACACTGGAAGCATCAAAAGATGGGAGGAAGTAAAACCCTCAATACTGTGATCCCTAGTCACTCTTCTACCTGGAGTTGAACTCACTCCTGTGGCTTAACTTCCAGCCAAACAATAAACAGTCTTACAAGGTGAACAACTACATGAGTTAGGTATATTCCTCAGAGTAGTTAACCATGGGAGTTCAGAAGGGAAGCATTTCATTTGCACAGGGAGATAGCTCAGAGAATGGGACTGCATCAGAAAGAAGGATAGAGGGAAAAGGTAACTGCAGGGAGAAAGTGGGAAGAGAGCTGTTACACTGTGAGGATTGCAGTCAGTGTCACAAAACAAAATGTGTTCAAGCTGTTGAACGGAAAACAAATTTGCTCTGTAAACTTTCATCCAAATCACAATAATAATTAAAAAAAAAAAAAAAGATGGAAGGAAAGCTCAATCACTGGACCAAAAAGAACTGGTTGGCATTTATCCATTTCAGAAGGATCAAGAACTGCTGTTAGTGAAGAAAGAAGTTCAAGCTGCACAGAACTTTGGTGAAAAACAATGCTTCAGGTGTTGATGGAATACCGATGGAGTTGCTTCTACAAACGGATGCAATACTGGAAGCTTTTACTCATTTATGCCAAGAGCTCTGAAAGACAGCTATCTGGCCAACTGACTGGAAGAGACCCATATTTTTACCCATTCCAAAGAAATGCGATGAAATGGAATGTGGAAAATTAATATTACATACTAACAAAATGTTGCTTGTTGCTAAAGGTAATTTAAAAAGGACTGCATCTGTATATATCAAGGAACTGCCAGAAGTTAAAACTGGATTCTGAAGATGATGTTGAAGACAGGACATCATTCCTTATGTCACATGGCTCTTGATTGAAAGCAGAGAATACCAGAAAGATGTTTGTTGTTGTTTGTTGCTGTTGAGTCAGTTCTGACTCATGATGACCTCATGTGCAAAGCAGAACTGCTCCACAGGTTTTCAAGGCTATGACCTTTTAGAAACAGATGATCAGGCCCATCTTCTGTGGTGCTTCTGTGGGGGAAAGTGGGAGGGTGGGTTCCAACCAGCAGCCTTTCAGCTAGTAGTAGAGCACTTAACCCAGGGATTTAGTAGTCGTTGCAGCACCCAGGGACTCCTGAAAGATACTTACTTGTGTTTTATCCACTATGTGAAGGTGTTTGACTGTGTGGTCATAACAAACTATCAGTAACATTACAAAGATTTTACTTGTAGTCCTACTTTTATGGCATTTTTTTTTTTTTTTTA